>NW_028241866.1:0-591812 GCF_964263255.1 Lissotriton vulgaris | reverse complement strand
AAATCACTTTAAACATGCTAATTTTAGCTCTAACACTGATGATCCACCTACAAATGTGAACTGACGTTCAAAAATAAAACATTTGAAAACGGACCATTTTCCACATTTCTGAAGCATGAAGTTAATGTGGGGGGTGTTATCTCTTTTGTCGAAAATCAGCCGTTTTTGCTCGAACATTAAATGCCTCCAAATGGTATTTAATTAACTTCCCGGGGTGAAGAAACCCTTTTTGAGAACTCAGAGTGAGTAAATTGGCCATTTTCATGCACTTTTAACCATTCCATAAATCTTGTGTTTTGGGCCCCTGGAAGCATGAAAATCACTTTAAACATGCTAATTTTAGCTCTAACACTGATGATCCACCTACAAATGTGAACTGACGTTCAAAAATAAAACATTTGAAAACGGACCATTTTCCACATTTCTGAAGCATGACGTAATGGGGGGGTGTTATCTCTTTTGTCGAAAATCAGCCGTTTTTGCTCGAACATTAAATGCCTCCAAATGGTATTTAATTCACTTCCCGAGCCCCTGGAAGCATGAAAATCACTTTAAACATGCTAATTTTAGCTCTAACACTGATGATCCACCTACAAATGTGAACTGACGTTCAAAAATAAAACATTTGAAAACGGACCATTTTCCACATTTCTGAAGCATGACGTAATGGGGGGGTGTTATCTCTTTTGTCGAAAATCAGCCGTTTTTGCTCGAACATTAAATGCCTCCAAATGGTATTTAATTAACTTCCCGGGGTGAAGAAACCCTTTTTGAGAACTCAGAGTGAGTAAATTGGCCATTTTCATGCACTTTTAACCATTCCATAAATCTTGTGTTTTGGGCCCCTGGAAGCATGAAAATCACTTTAAACATGCTAATTTTAGCTCTAACACTGATGATCCACCTACAAATGTGAACTGACGTTCAAAAATAAAACATTTGAAAACGGACCATTTTCCACATTTCTGAAGCATGACGTAATGGGGGGGTGTTATCTCTTTTGTCGAAAATCAGCCGTTTTTGCTCGAACATTAAATGCCTCCAAATGGTATTTAATTAACTTCCCGAGCCCCTGGAAGCATGAAAATCACTTTAAACATGCTAATTTTAGCTCTAACACTGATGATCCACCTACAAATGTGAACTGACGTTCAAAAATAAAACATTTGAAAACGGACCATTTTCCACATTTCTGAAGCATGACGTAATGGGGGGTGTTATCTCTTTTGTCGAAAATCAGCCGTTTTTGCTCGAACATTAAATGCCTCCAAATGGTATTTAATTAACTTCCCGGGGTGAAGAAACCCTTTTTGAGAACTCAGAGTGAGTAAATTGGCCATTTTCATGCACTTTTAACCATTCCATAAATCTTGTGTTTTGGGCCCCTGGAAGCATGAAAATCACTTTAAACATGCTAATTTTAGCTCTAACACTGATGATCCACCTACAAATGTGAACTGACGTTCAAAAATAAAACATTTGAAACTGGACCATTTTCCACATTTCTGAAGCATGACGTAATGGGGGGTGTTATCTCTTTTGTCGAAAATCAGCCGTTTTTGCTCGAACATTAAATGCCTCCAATGGTATTTAATTAACTTCCCGAGCCCCTGGAAGCATGAAAATCACTTTAAACATGCTAATTTTAGCTCTAACACTGATGATCCACCTACAAATGTGAACTGACGTTCAAAAATAAAACATTTGAAAACGGACCATTTTCCACATTTCTGAAGCATGACGTAATGGGGGGGTGTTATCTCTTTTGTCGAAAATCAGCCGTTTTTGCTCGAACATTAAATGCCTCCAAATGGTATTTAATTAACTTCCCGGGGTGAAGAAACCCTTTTTGAGAACTCAGAGTGAGTAAATTGGCCATTTTCATGCACTTTTAACCATTCCATAAATCTTGTGTTTTGGGCCCCTGGAAGCATGAAAATCACTTTAAACATGCTAATTTTAGCTCTAACACTGATGATCCACCTACAAATGTGAACTGACGTTCAAAAATAAAACATTTGAAAACTGGACCATTTTCCCACATTTCTGAAGCATGACGTAATGGGGGGGTGTTATCTCTTTTGTCGAAAATCAGCCGTTTTTGCTCGAACATTAAATGCCTCCAAATGGTATTTAATTAACTTCCCGAGCCCCTGGAAGCATGAAAATCACTTTAAACATGCTAATTTTAGCTCTAACACTGATGATCCACCTACAAATGTGAACTGACGTTCAAAAATAAAACATTTGAAAACGGACCATTTTCCACATTTCTGAAGCATGACGTAATGGGGGGGTGTTATCTCTTTTGTCGAAAATCAGCCGTTTTTGCTCGAACATTAAATGCCTCCAAATGGTATTTAATTAACTTCCCGGGGTGAAGAAACCCTTTTTGAGAACTCAGAGTGAGTAAATTGGCCATTTTCATGCACTTTTAACCATTCCATAAATCTTGTGTTTTGGGCCCCTGGAAGCATGAAAATCACTTTAAACATGCTAATTTTAGCTCTAACACTGATGATCCACCTACAAATGTGAACTGACGTTCAAAAATAAAACATTTGAAAACGGACCATTTTCCACATTTCTGAAGCATGACGTAATGGGGGGTGTTATCTCTTTTGTCGAAAATCAGCCGTTTTTGCTCGAACATTAAATGCCTCCAAATGGTATTTAATTAACTTCCCGAGCCCCTGGAAGCATGAAAATCACTTTAAACATGCTAATTTTAGCTCTAACACTGATGATCCACCTACAAATGTGAACTGACGTTCAAAAATAAAACATTTGAAAACGGACCATTTTCCACATTTCTGAAGCATGACGTAATGGGGGGGTGTTATCTCTTTTGTCGAAAATCAGCCGTTTTTGCTCGAACATTAAATGCCTCCAAATGGTATTTAATTAACTTCCCGGGGTGAAGAAACCCTTTTTGAGAACTCAGAGTGAGTAAATTGGCCATTTTCATGCACTTTTAACCATTCCATAAATCTTGTGTTTTGGGCCCCTGGAAGCATGAAAATCACTTTAAACATGCTAATTTTAGCTCTAACACTGATGATCCACCTACAAATGTGAACTGACGTTCAAAAATAAAACATTTGAAAACGGACCATTTTCCACATTTCTGAAGCATGACGTAATGGGGGGTGTTATCTCTTTTGTCGAAAATCAGCCGTTTTTGCTCGAACATTAAATGCCTCCAAATGGTATTTAATTAACTTCCCGAGCCCCTGGAAGCATGAAAATCACTTTAAACATGCTAATTTTAGCTCTAACACTGATGATCCACCTACAAATGTGAACTGACGTTCAAAAATAAAACATTTGAAAACGGACCATTTTCCACATTTCTGAAGCATGACGTAATGGGGGGGTGTTATCTCTTTTGTCGAAAATCAGCCGTTTTTGCTCGAACATTAAATGCCTCCAAATGGTATTTAATTAACTTCCCGGGGTGAAGAAACCCTTTTTGAGAACTCAGAGTGAGTAAATTGGCCATTTTCATGCACTTTTAACCATTCCATAAATCTTGTGTTTTGGGCCCCTGGAAGCATGAAAATCACTTTAAACATGCTAATTTTAGCTCTAACACTGATGATCCACCTACAAATGTGAACTGACGTTCAAAAATAAAACATTTGAAAACGGACCAATTTCCACATTTCTGAAGCATGACGTAATGGGGGGGTGTTATCTCTTTTGTCGAAAATCAGCCGTTTTTGCTCGAACATTAAATGCCTCCAAATGGTATTTAATTAACTTCCCGAGCCCCTGGAAGCATGAAAATCACTTTAAACATGCTAATTTTAGCTCTAACACTGATGATCCACCTACAAATGTGAACTGACGTTCAAAAATAAAACATTTGAAAACGGACCATTTTCCACATTTCTGAAGCATGACGTAATGGGGGGGTGTTATCTCTTTTGTCGAAAATCAGCCGTTTTTGCTCGAACATTAAATGCCTCCAAATGGTATTTAATTAACTTCCCGGGGTGAAGAAACCCTTTTTGAGAACTCAGAGTGAGTAAATTGGCCATTTTCATGCACTTTTAACCATTCCATAAATCTTGTGTTTTGGGCCCCTGGAAGCATGAAAATCACTTTAAACATGCTAATTTTAGCTCTAACACTGATGATCCACCTACAAATGTGAACTGACGTTCAAAAATAAAACATTTGAAAACGGACCATTTTCCACATTTCTGAAGCATGACGTAATGGGGGGTGTTATCTCTTTTGTCGAAAATCAGCCGTTTTTGCTCGAACATTAAATGCCTCCAAATGGTATTTAATTAACTTCCCGAGCCCCTGGAAGCATGAAAATCACTTTAAACATGCTAATTTTAGCTCTAACACTGATGATCCACCTACAAATGTGAACTGACGTTCAAAAATAAAACATTTGAAAACGGACCATTTTCCACATTTCTGAAGCATGACGTAATGGGGGGGTGTTATCTCTTTTGTCGAAAATCAGCCGTTTTTGCTCGAACATTAAATGCCTCCAAATGGTATTTAATTAACTTCCCGGGGTGAAGAAACCCTTTTTGAGAACTCAGAGTGAGTAAATTGGCCATTTTCATGCACTTTTAACCATTCCATAAATCTTGTGTTTTGGGCCCCTGGAAGCATGAAAATCACTTTAAACATGCTAATTTTAGCTCTAACACTGATGATCCACCTACAAATGTGAACTGACGTTCAAAAATAAAACATTTGAAAACGGACCATTTTCCACATTTCTGAAGCATGACGTAATGGGGGGTGTTATCTCTTTTGTCGAAAATCAGCCGTTTTTGCTCGAACATTAAATGCCTCCAAATGGTATTTAATTAACTTCCCGAGCCCCTGGAAGCATGAAAATCACTTTAAACATGCTAATTTTAGCTCTAACACTGATGATCCACCTACAAATGTGAACTGACGTTCAAAAATAAAACATTTGAAAACGGACCATTTTCCACATTTCTGAAGCATGACGTAATGGGGGGGTGTTATCTCTTTTGTCGAAAATCAGCCGTTTTTGCTCGAACATTAAATGCCTCCAAATGGTATTTAATTAACTTCCCGGGGTGAAGAAACCCTTTTTGAGAACTCAGAGTGAGTAAATTGGCCATTTTCATGCACTTTTAACCATTCCATAAATCTTGTGTTTTGGGCCCCTGGAAGCATGAAAATCACTTTAAACATGCTAATTTTAGCTCTAACACTGATGATCCACCTACAAATGTGAACTGACGTTCAAAAATAAAACATTTGAAAACGGACCATTTTCCACATTTCTGAAGCATGACGTAATGGGGGGGTGTTATCTCTTTTGTCGAAAATCAGCCGTTTTTGCTCGAACATTAAATGCCTCCAAATGGTATTTAATTAACTTCCCGAGCCCCTGGAAGCATGAAAATCACTTTAAACATGCTAATTTTAGCTCTAACACTGATGATCCACCTACAAATGTGAACTGACGTTCAAAAATAAAACATTTGAAAACGGACCATTTTCCACATTTCTGAAGCATGACGTAATGGGGGGGTGTTATCTCTTTTGTCGAAAATCAGCCGTTTTTGCTCGAACATTAAATGCCTCCAAATGGTATTTAATTAACTTCCCGGGGTGAAGAAACCCTTTTTGAGAACTCAGAGTGAGTAAATTGGCCATTTTCATGCACTTTTAACCATTCCATAAATCTTGTGTTTTGGGCCCCTGGAAGCATGAAAATCACTTTAAACATGCTAATTTTAGCTCTAACACTGATGATCCACCTACAAATGTGAACTGACGTTCAAAAATAAAACATTTGAAAACGGACCATTTTCCACATTTCTGAAGCATGACGTAATGGGGGGGTGTTATCTCTTTTGTCGAAAATCAGCCGTTTTTGCTCGAACATTAAATGCCTCCAAATGGTATTTAATTAACTTCCCGAGCCCCTGGAAGCATGAAAATCACTTTAAACATGCTAATTTTAGCTCTAACACTGATGATCCACCTACAAATGTGAACTGACGTTCAAAAATAAAACATTTGAAAACGGACCATTTTCCACATTTCTGAAGCATGACGTAATGGGGGGGTGTTATCTCTTTTGTCGAAAATCAGCCGTTTTTGCTCGAACATTAAATGCCTCCAAATGGTATTTAATTAACTTCCCGGGGTGAAGAAACCCTTTTTGAGAACTCAGAGTGAGTAAATTGGCCATTTTCATGCACTTTTAACCATTCCATAAATCTTGTGTTTTGGGCCCCTGGAAGCATGAAAATCACTTTAAACATGCTAATTTTAGCTCTAACACTGATGATCCACCTACAAATGTGAACTGACGTTCAAAAATAAAACATTTGAAAACGGACCATTTTCCACATTTCTGAAGCATGACGTAATGGGGGGGTGTTATCTCTTTTGTCGAAAATCAGCCGTTTTTGCTCGAACATTAAATGCCTCCAAATGGTATTTAATTAACTTCCCGAGCCCCTGGAAGCATGAAAATCACTTTAAACATGCTAATTTTAGCTCTAACACTGATGATCCACCTACAAATGTGAACTGACGTTCAAAAATAAAACATTTGAAAACGGACCATTTTCCACATTTCTGAAGCATGACGTAATGGGGGGGTGTTATCTCTTTTGTCGAAAATCAGCCGTTTTTGCTCGAACATTAAATGCCTCCAAATGGTATTTAATTAACTTCCCGGGGTGAAGAAACCCTTTTTGAGAACTCAGAGTGAGTAAATTGGCCATTTTCATGCACTTTTAACCATTCCATAAATCTTGTGTTTTGGGCCCCTGGAAGCATGAAAATCACTTTAAACATGCTAATTTTAGCTCTAACACTGATGATCCACCTACAAATGTGAACTGACGTTCAAAAATAAAACATTTGAAAACGGACCATTTTCCACATTTCTGAAGCATGACGTAATGGGGGGTGTTATCTCTTTTGTCGAAAATCAGCCGTTTTTGCTCGAACATTAAATGCCTCCAAATGGTATTTAATTAACTTCCCGAGCCCCTGGAAGCATGAAAATCACTTTAAACATGCTAATTTTAGCTCTAACACTGATGATCCACCTACAAATGTGAACTGACGTTCAAAAATAAAACATTTGAAAACGGACCATTTTCCACATTTCTGAAGCATGACGTAATGGGGGGGTGTTATCTCTTTTGTCGAAAATCAGCCGTTTTTGCTCGAACATTAAATGCCTCCAAATGGTATTTAATTAACTTCCCGGGGTGAAGAAACCCTTTTTGAGAACTCAGAGTGAGTAAATTGGCCATTTTCATGCACTTTTAACCATTCCATAAATCTTGTGTTTTGGGCCCCTGGAAGCATGAAAATCACTTTAAACATGCTAATTTTAGCTCTAACACTGATGATCCACCTACAAATGTGAACTGACGTTCAAAAATAAAACATTTGAAAACGGACCATTTTCCACATTTCTGAAGCATGACGTAATGGGGGGTGTTATCTCTTTTGTCGAAAATCAGCCGTTTTTGCTCGAACATTAAATGCCTCCAAATGGTATTTAATTAACTTCCCGAGCCCCTGGAAGCATGAAAATCACTTTAAACATGCTAATTTTAGCTCTAACACTGATGATCCACCTACAAATGTGAACTGACGTTCAAAAATAAAACATTTGAAAACGGACCATTTTCCACATTTCTGAAGCATGACGTAATGGGGGGGTGTTATCTCTTTTGTCGAAAATCAGCCGTTTTTGCTCGAACATTAAATGCCTCCAAATGGTATTTAATTAACTTCCCGGGGTGAAGAAACCCTTTTTGAGAACTCAGAGTGAGTAAATTGGCCATTTTCATGCACTTTTAACCATTCCATAAATCTTGTGTTTTGGGCCCCTGGAAGCATGAAAATCACTTTAAACATGCTAATTTTAGCTCTAACACTGATGATCCACCTACAAATGTGAACTGACGTTCAAAAATAAAACATTTGAAAACGGACCATTTTCCACATTTCTGAAGCATGACGTAATGGGGGGGTGTTATCTCTTTTGTCGAAAATCAGCCGTTTTTGCTCGAACATTAAATGCCTCCAAATGGTATTTAATTAACTTCCCGAGCCCCTGGAAGCATGAAAATCACTTTAAACATGCTAATTTTAGCTCTAACACTGATGATCCACCTACAAATGTGAACTGACGTTCAAAAATAAAACATTTGAAAACGGACCATTTTCCACATTTCTGAAGCATGACGTAATGGGGGGGTGTTATCTCTTTTGTCGAAAATCAGCCGTTTTTGCTCGAACATTAAATGCCTCCAAATGGTATTTAATTAACTTCCCGGGGTGAAGAAACCCTTTTTGAGAACTCAGAGTGAGTAAATTGGCCATTTTCATGCACTTTTAACCATTCCATAAATCTTGTGTTTTGGGCCCCTGGAAGCATGAAAATCACTTTAAACATGCTAATTTTAGCTCTAACACTGATGATCCACCTACAAATGTGAACTGACGTTCAAAAATAAAACATTTGAAAACGGACCATTTTCCACATTTCTGAAGCATGACGTAATGGGGGGGTGTTATCTCTTTTGTCGAAAATCAGCCGTTTTTGCTCGAACATTAAATGCCTCCAAATGGTATTTAATTAACTTCCCGAGCCCCTGGAAGCATGAAAATCACTTTAAACATGCTAATTTTAGCTCTAACACTGATGATCCACCTACAAATGTGAACTGACGTTCAAAAATAAAACATTTGAAAACGGACCATTTTCCACATTTCTGAAGCATGACGTAATGGGGGGGTGTTATCTCTTTTGTCGAAAATCAGCCGTTTTTGCTCGAACATTAAATGCCTCCAAATGGTATTTAATTAACTTCCCGGGGTGAAGAAACCCTTTTTGAGAACTCAGAGTGAGTAAATTGGCCATTTTCATGCACTTTTAACCATTCCATAAATCTTGTGTTTTGGGCCCCTGGAAGCATGAAAATCACTTTAAACATGCTAATTTTAGCTCTAACACTGATGATCCACCTACAAATGTGAACTGACGTTCAAAAATAAAACATTTGAAAACGGACCATTTTCCACATTTCTGAAGCATGACGTAATGGGGGGGTGTTATCTCTTTTGTCGAAAATCAGCCGTTTTTGCTCGAACATTAAATGCCTCCAAATGGTATTTAATTAACTTCCCGAGCCCCTGGAAGCATGAAAATCACTTTAAACATGCTAATTTTAGCTCTAACACTGATGATCCACCTACAAATGTGAACTGACGTTCAAAAATAAAACATTTGAAAACGGACCATTTTCCACATTTCTGAAGCATGACGTAATGGGGGGGTGTTATCTCTTTTGTCGAAAATCAGCCGTTTTTGCTCGAACATTAAATGCCTCCAAATGGTATTTAATTAACTTCCCGGGGTGAAGAAACCCTTTTTGAGAACTCAGAGTGAGTAAATTGGCCATTTTCATGCACTTTTAACCATTCCATAAATCTTGTGTTTTGGGCCCCTGGAAGCATGAAAATCACTTTAAACATGCTAATTTTAGCTCTAACACTGATGATCCACCTACAAATGTGAACTGACGTTCAAAAATAAAACATTTGAAAACGGACCATTTTCCACATTTCTGAAGCATGACGTAATGGGGGGTGTTATCTCTTTTGTCGAAAATCAGCCGTTTTTGCTCGAACATTAAATGCCTCCAAATGGTATTTAATTAACTTCCCGAGCCCCTGGAAGCATGAAAATCACTTTAAACATGCTAATTTTAGCTCTAACACTGATGATCCACCTACAAATGTGAACTGACGTTCAAAAATAAAACATTTGAAAACGGACCATTTTCCACATTTCTGAAGCATGACGTAATGGGGGGGTGTTATCTCTTTTGTCGAAAATCAGCCGTTTTTGCTCGAACATTAAATGCCTCCAAATGGTATTTAATTAACTTCCCGGGGTGAAGAAACCCTTTTTGAGAACTCAGAGTGAGTAAATTGGCCATTTTCATGCACTTTTAACCATTCCATAAATCTTGTGTTTTGGGCCCCTGGAAGCATGAAAATCACTTTAAACATGCTAATTTTAGCTCTAACACTGATGATCCACCTACAAATGTGAACTGACGTTCAAAAATAAAACATTTGAAAACGGGACCATTTTCCACATTTCTGAAGCATGACGTAATGGGGGGTGTTATCTCTTTTGTCGAAAATCAGCCGTTTTTGCTCGAACATTAAATGCCTCCAAATGGTATTTAATTAACTTCCCGAGCCCCTGGAAGCATGAAAATCACTTTAAACATGCTAATTTTAGCTCTAACACTGATGATCCACCTACAAATGTGAACTGACGTTCAAAAATAAAACATTTGAAAACGGACCATTTTCCACATTTCTGAAGCATGACGTAATGGGGGGGTGTTATCTCTTTTGTCGAAAATCAGCCGTTTTTGCTCGAACATTAAATGCCTCCAAATGGTATTTAATTAACTTCCCGGGGTGAAGAAACCCTTTTTGAGAACTCAGAGTGAGTAAATTGGCCATTTTCATGCACTTTTAACCATTCCATAAATCTTGTGTTTTGGGCCCCTGGAAGCATGAAAATCACTTTAAACATGCTAATTTTAGCTCTAACACTGATGATCCACCTACAAATGTGAACTGACGTTCAAAAATAAAACATTTGAAAACGGACCATTTTCCACATTTCTGAAGCATGACGTAATGGGGGGTGTTATCTCTTTTGTCGAAAATCAGCCGTTTTTGCTCGAACATTAAATGCCTCCAAATGGTATTTAATTAACTTCCCGAGCCCCTGGAAGCATGAAAATCACTTTAAACATGCTAATTTTAGCTCTAACACTGATGATCCACCTACAAATGTGAACTGACGTTCAAAAATAAAACATTTGAAAACGGACCATTTTCCACATTTCTGAAGCATGACGTAATGGGGGGGTGTTATCTCTTTTGTCGAAAATCAGCCGTTTTTGCTCGAACATTAAATGCCTCCAAATGGTATTTAATTAACTTCCCGGGGTGAAGAAACCCTTTTTGAGAACTCAGAGTGAGTAAATTGGCCATTTTCATGCACTTTTAACCATTCCATAAATCTTGTGTTTTGGGCCCCTGGAAGCATGAAAATCACTTTAAACATGCTAATTTTAGCTCTAACACTGATGATCCACCTACAAATGTGAACTGACGTTCAAAAATAAAACATTTGAAAACTGGACCATTTTCCACATTTCTGAAGCATGACGTAATGGGGGGGTGTTATCTCTTTTGTCGAAAATCAGCCGTTTTTGCTCGAACATTAAATGCCTCCAAATGGTATTTAATTAACTTCCCGAGCCCCTGGAAGCATGAAAATCACTTTAAACATGCTAATTTTAGCTCTAACACTGATGATCCACCTACAAATGTGAACTGACGTTCAAAAATAAAACATTTGAAAACGGACCATTTTCCACATTTCTGAAGCATGACGTAATGGGGGGGTGTTATCTCTTTTGTCGAAAATCAGCCGTTTTTGCTCGAACATTAAATGCCTCCAAATGGTATTTAATTAACTTCCCGGGGTGAAGAAACCCTTTTTGAGAACTCAGAGTGAGTAAATTGGCCATTTTCATGCACTTTTAACCATTCCATAAATCTTGTGTTTTGGGCCCCTGGAAGCATGAAAATCACTTTAAACATGCTAATTTTAGCTCTAACACTGATGATCCACCTACAAATGTGAACTGACGTTCAAAAATAAAACATTTGAAAACGGACCATTTTCCACATTTCTGAAGCATGACGTAATGGGGGGTGTTATCTCTTTTGTCGAAAATCAGCCGTTTTTGCTCGAACATTAAATGCCTCCAAATGGTATTTAATTAACTTCCCGAGCCCCTGGAAGCATGAAAATCACTTTAAACATGCTAATTTTAGCTCTAACACTGATGATCCACCTACAAATGTGAACTGACGTTCAAAAATAAAACATTTGAAAACGGACCATTTTCCACATTTCTGAAGCATGACGTAATGGGGGGGTGTTATCTCTTTTGTCGAAAATCAGCCGTTTTTGCTCGAACATTAAATGCCTCCAAATGGTATTTAATTAACTTCCCGGGGTGAAGAAACCCTTTTTGAGAACTCAGAGTGAGTAAATTGGCCATTTTCATGCACTTTTAACCATTCCATAAATCTTGTGTTTTGGGCCCCTGGAAGCATGAAAATCACTTTAAACATGCTAATTTTAGCTCTAACACTGATGATCCACCTACAAATGTGAACTGACGTTCAAAAATAAAACATTTGAAAACGGACCATTTTCCACATTTCTGAAGCATGACGTAATGGGGGGTGTTATCTCTTTTGTCGAAAATCAGCCGTTTTTGCTCGAACATTAAATGCCTCCAAATGGTATTTAATTAACTTCCCGAGCCCCTGGAAGCATGAAAATCACTTTAAACATGCTAATTTTAGCTCTAACACTGATGATCCACCTACAAATGTGAACTGACGTTCAAAAATAAAACATTTGAAAACGGACCATTTTCCACATTTCTGAAGCATGACGTAATGGGGGGTGTTATCTCTTTTGTCGAAAATCAGCCGTTTTTGCTCGAACATTAAATGCCTCCAAATGGTATTTAATTAACTTCCCGGGGTGAAGAAACCCTTTTTGAGAACTCAGAGTGAGTAAATTGGCCATTTTCATGCACTTTTAACCATTCCATAAATCTTGTGTTTTGGGCCCCTGGAAGCATGAAAATCACTTTAAACATGCTAATTTTAGCTCTAACACTGATGATCCACCTACAAATGTGAACTGACGTTCAAAAATAAAACATTTGAAAACGGACCATTTTCCACATTTCTGAAGCATGACGTAATGGGGGGGTGTTATCTCTTTTGTCGAAAATCAGCCGTTTTTGCTCGAACATTAAATGCCTCCAAATGGTATTTAATTAACTTCCCGAGCCCCTGGAAGCATGAAAATCACTTTAAACATGCTAATTTTAGCTCTAACACTGATGATCCACCTACAAATGTGAACTGACGTTCAAAAATAAAACATTTGAAAACGGACCATTTTCCACATTTCTGAAGCATGACGTAATGGGGGGGTGTTATCTCTTTTGTCGAAAATCAGCCGTTTTTGCTCGAACATTAAATGCCTCCAAATGGTATTTAATTAACTTCCCGGGGTGAAGAAACCCTTTTTGAGAACTCAGAGTGAGTAAATTGGCCATTTTCATGCACTTTTAACCATTCCATAAATCTTGTGTTTTGGGCCCCTGGAAGCATGAAAATCACTTTAAACATGCTAATTTTAGCTCTAACACTGATGATCCACCTACAAATGTGAACTGACGTTCAAAAATAAAACATTTGAAAACTGGACCATTTTCCACATTTCTGAAGCATGACGTAATGGGGGGGTGTTATCTCTTTTGTCGAAAATCAGCCGTTTTTGCTCGAACATTAAATGCCTCCAAATGGTATTTAATTAACTTCCCGAGCCCCTGGAAGCATGAAAATCACTTTAAACATGCTAATTTTAGCTCTAACACTGATGATCCACCTACAAATGTGAACTGACGTTCAAAAATAAAACATTTGAAAACGGACCATTTTCCACATTTCTGAAGCATGACGTAATGGGGGGGTGTTATCTCTTTTGTCGAAAATCAGCCGTTTTTGCTCGAACATTAAATGCCTCCAAATGGTATTTAATTAACTTCCCGGGGTGAAGAAACCCTTTTTGAGAACTCAGAGTGAGTAAATTGGCCATTTTCATGCACTTTTAACCATTCCATAAATCTTGTGTTTTGGGCCCCTGGAAGCATGAAAATCACTTTAAACATGCTAATTTTAGCTCTAACACTGATGATCCACCTACAAATGTGAACTGACGTTCAAAAATAAAACATTTGAAAACTGGACCATTTTCCACATTTCTGAAGCATGACGTAATGGGGGGTGTTATCTCTTTTGTCGAAAATCAGCCGTTTTTGCTCGAACATTAAATGCCTCCAAATGGTATTTAATTAACTTCCCGAGCCCCTGGAAGCATGAAAATCACTTTAAACATGCTAATTTTAGCTCTAACACTGATGATCCACCTACAAATGTGAACTGACGTTCAAAATAAAACATTTGAAAACGGACCATTTTCCACATTTCTGAAGCATGACGTAATGGGGGGGTGTTATCTCTTTTGTCGAAAATCAGCCGTTTTTGCTCGAACATTAAATGCCTCCAAATGGTATTTAATTAACTTCCCGGGGTGAAGAAACCCTTTTTGAGAACTCAGAGTGAGTAAATTGGCCATTTTCATGCACTTTTAACCATTCCATAAATCTTGTGTTTTGGCCCCCTGGAAGCATGAAAATCACTTTAAACATGCTAATTTTAGCTCTAACACTGATGATCCACCTACAAATGTGAACTGACGTTCAAAAATAAAACATTTGAAAACGGACCATTTTCCACATTTCTGAAGCATGACGTAATGGGGGGTGTTATCTCTTTTGTCGAAAATCAGCCGTTTTTGCTCGAACATTAAATGCCTCCAAATGGTATTTAATTAACTTCCCGAGCCCCTGGAAGCATGAAAATCACTTTAAACATGCTAATTTTAGCTCTAACACTGATGATCCACCTACAAATGTGAACTGACGTTCAAAAATAAAACATTTGAAAACGGACCATTTTCCACATTTCTGAAGCATGACGTAATGGGGGGGTGTTATCTCTTTTGTCGAAAATCAGCCGTTTTTGCTCGAACATTAAATGCCTCCAAATGGTATTTAATTAACTTCCCGGGGTGAAGAAACCCTTTTTGAGAACTCAGAGTGAGTAAATTGGCCATTTTCATGCACTTTTAACCATTCCATAAATCTTGTGTTTTGGGCCCCTGGAAGCATGAAAATCACTTTAAACATGCTAATTTTAGCTCTAACACTGATGATCCACCTACAAATGTGAACTGACGTTCAAAAATAAAACATTTGAAAATGGACCCTTTTCCACATTTCTGAAGCATGACGTAATGGGGGGGTGTTATCTCTTTTGTCGAAAATCAGCCGTTTTTGCTCGAACATTAAATGCCTCCAAATGGTATTTAATTAACTTCCCGAGCCCCTGGAAGCATGAAAATCACTTTAAACATGCTAATTTTAGCTCTAACACTGATGATCCACCTACAAAATGTGAACTGACGTTCAAAAATAAAACATTTGAAAACGGACCATTTTCCACATTTCTGAAGCATGACGTAATGGGGGGGTGTTATCTCTTTTGTCGAAAATCAGCCGTTTTTGCTCGAACATTAAATGCCTCCAAATGGTATTTAATTAACTTCCCGGGGTGAAGAAACCCTTTTTGAGAACTCAGAGTGAGTAAATTGGCCATTTTCATGCACTTTTAACCATTCCATAAATCTTGTGTTTTGGGCCCCTGGAAGCATGAAAATCACTTTAAACATGCTAATTTTAGCTCTAACACTGATGATCCACCTACAAATGTGAACTGACGTTCAAAAATAAAACATTTGAAAACGGACCATTTTCCACATTTCTGAAGCATGACGTAATGGGGGGTGTTATCTCTTTTGTCGAAAATCAGCCGTTTTTGCTCGAACATTAAATGCCTCCAAATGGTATTTAATTAACTTCCCGAGCCCCTGGAAGCATGAAAATCACTTTAAACATGCTAATTTTAGCTCTAACACTGATGATCCACCTACAAATGTGAACTGACGTTCAAAAAAAAAACATTTGAAAACGGACCATTTTCCACATTTCTGAAGCATGACGTAATGGGGGGGTGTTATCTCTTTTGTCGAAAATCAGCCGTTTTTGCTCGAACATTAAATGCCTCCAAATGGTATTTAATTAACTTCCCGGGGTGAAGAAACACTTTTTGAGAACTCAGAGTGAGTAAATTGGCCATTTTCATGCACTTTTAACCATTCCATAAATCTTGTGTTTTGGGCCCCTGGAAGCATGAAAATCACTTTAAACATGCTAATTTTAGCTCTAACACTGATGATCCACCTACAAATGTGAACTGACGTTCAAAAATAAAACATTTGAAAATGGACCCTTTTCCACATTTCTGAAGCATGACGTAATGGGGGGGTGTTATCTCTTTTGTCGAAAATCAGCCGTTTTTGCTCGAACATTAAATGCCTCCAAATGGTATTTAATTAACTTCTCGAGCCCCTGGAAGCATGAAAATCACTTTAAACATGCTAATTTTAGCTCTAACACTGATGATCCACCTACAAATGTGAACTGACGTTCAAAAATAAAACATTTGAAAACGGACCATTTTCCACATTTCTGAAGCATGACGTAATGGGGGGGTGTTATCTCTTTTGTCGAAAATCAGCCGTTTTTGCTCGAACATTAAATGCCTCCAAATGGTATTTAATTAACTTCCCGGGGTGAAGAAACCCTTTTTGAGAACTCAGAGTGAGTAAATTGCCCATTTTCATGCACTTTTAACCATTCCATAAATCTTGTGTTTTGGGCCCCTGGAAGCATGAAAATCACTTTAAACATGCTAATTTTAGCTCTAACACTGATGATCCACCTAAAAATGTGAACTGACGTTCAAAAATAAAACATTTGAAAACGGACCATTTTCCACATTTCTGAAGCATGACGTAATGGGGGGTGTTATCTCTTTTGTCGAAAATCAGCCTTTTTTGCTCGAACATTAAATGCCTCCAAATGGTATTTAATTAACTTCCCGAGCCCCTGGAAGCATGAAAATCACTTTAAACATGCTAATTTTAGCTCTAACACTGATGATCCACCTACAAATGTGAACTGACGTTCAAAAATAAAACATTTGAAAACGGACCATTTTCCACACTTCTGAAGCATGACGTAATGGGGGGGTGTTATCTCTTTTGTCGAAAATCAGCCGTTTTTGCTCGAACATTAAATGCCTCCAAATGGTATTTAATTAACTTCCCGGGGTGAAGAAACCCTTTTTGAGAACTCAGAGTGAGTAAATTGGCCATTTTCATGCACTTTTAACCATTCCATAAATCTTGTGTTTTGGGCCCCTGGAAGCATGAAAATCACTTTAAACATGCTAATTTTAGCTCTAACACTGATGATCCACCTACAAATGTGAACTGACGTTCAAAAATAAAACATTTGAAAACGGACCATTTTCCACATTTCTGAAGCATGAAGTAATGGGGGGGTGTTATCTCTTTTGTCGAAAATCAGCCGTTTTTGCTCGAACATTAAATGCCTCCAAATGGTATTTAATTAACTTCCCGAGCCCCTGGAAGCATGAAAATCACTTTAAACATGCTAATTTTAGCTCTAACACTGATGATCCACCTACAAATGTGAACTGACGTTCAAAAATAAAACATTTGAAAACGGACCATTTTCCACATTTCTGAAGCATGACGTAATGGGGGGTGTTATCTCTTTTGTCGAAAATCAGCCGTTTTTGCTCGAACATTAAATGCCTCCAAATGGTATTTGATTAACTTCCCGGGGTGAAGAAACCCTTTTTGAGAACTCAGAGTGAGTAAATTGGCCATTTTCATGCACTTTTAACCATTCCATAAATCTTGTGTTTTGGGCCCCTGGAAGCATGAAAATCACTTTAAACATGCTAATTTTAGCTCTAACACTGATGATCCACCTACAAATGTGAACTGACGTTCAAAAATAAAACATTTGAAAACGGACCATTTTCCACATTTCTGAAGCATGACGTAATGGGGGGTGTTATCTCTTTTGTCGAAAATCAGCCGTTTTTGCTCGAACATTAAATGCCTCCAAATGGTATTTAATTAACTTCCCGAGCCCCTGGAAGCATGAAAATCACTTTAAACATGCTAATTTTAGCTCTAACACTGATGATCCACCTACAAATGTGAACTGACGTTCAAAAATAAAACATTTGAAAACGGACCATTTTCCACATTTCTGAAGCATGACGTAATGGGGGGGTGTTATCTCTTTTGTCGAAAATCAGCCGTTTTTGCTCGAACATTAAATGCCTCCAAATGGTATTTAATTAACTTCCCGGGGTGAAGAAACCCTTTTTGAGAACTCAGAGTGAGTAAATTGGCCATTTTCATGCACTTTTAACCATTCCATAAATCTTGTGTTTTGGGCCCCTGGAAGCATGAAAATCACTTTAAACATGCTAATTTTAGCTCTAACACTGATGATCCACCTACAAATGTGAACTGACGTTCAAAAATAAAACATTTGAAAACGGACCATTTTCCACATTTCTGAAGCATGACGTAATGGGGGGTGTTATCTCTTTTGTCGAAAATCAGCCGTTTTTGCTCGAACATTAAATGCCTCCAAATGGTATTTAATTAACTTCCCGAGCCCCTGGAAGCATGAAAATCACTTTAAACATGCTAATTTTAGCTCTAACACTGATGATCCACCTACAAATGTGAACTGACGTTCAAAAATAAAACATTTGAAAACGGACCATTTTCCACATTTCTGAAGCATGACGTAATGGGGGGGTGTTATCTCTTTTGTCGAAAATCAGCCGTTTTTGCTCGAACATTAAATGCCTCCAAATGGTATTTAATTAACTTCCCGGGGTGAAGAAACCCTTTTTGAGAACTCAGAGTGAGTAAATTGGCCATTTTCATGCACTTTTAACCATTCCATAAATCTTGTGTTTTGGGCCCCTGGAAGCATGAAAATCACTTTAAACATGCTAATTTTAGCTCTAACACTGATGATCCACCTACAAATGTGAACTGACGTTCAAAAATAAAACATTTGAAAATGGACCCTTTTCCACATTTCTGAAGCATGACGTAATGGGGGGGTGTTATCTCTTTTGTCGAAAATCAGCCGTTTTTGCTCGAACATTAAATGCCTCCAAATGGTATTTAATTAACTTCCCGAGCCCCTGGAAGCATGAAAATCACTTTAAACATGCTAATTTTAGCTCTAACACTGATGATCCACCTACAAATGTGAACTGACGTTCAAAAATAAAACATTTGAAAACGGACCATTTTCCACATTTCTGAAGCATGACGTAATGGGGGGGTGTTATCTCTTTTGTCGAAAATCAGCCGTTTTTGCTCGAACATTAAATGCCTCCAAATGGTATTTAATTAACTTCCCGGGGTGAAGAAACCCTTTTTGAGAACTCAGAGTGAGTAAATTGGCCATTTTCATGCACTTTTAACCATTCCATAAATCTTGTGTTTTGGGCCCCTGGAAGCATGAAAATCACTTTAAACATGCTAATTTTAGCTCTAACACTGATGATCCACCTACAAATGTGAACTGACGTTCAAAAATAAAACATTTGAAAACGGACCATTTTCCACATTTCTGAAGCATGACGTAATGGGGGGTGTTATCTCTTTTGTCGAAAATCAGCCGTTTTTGCTCGAACATTAAATGCCTCCAAATGGTATTTAATTAACTTCCCGAGCCCCTGGAAGCATGAAAATCACTTTAAACATGCTAATTTTAGCTCTAACACTGATGATCCACCTACAAATGTGAACTGACGTTCAAAAATAAAACATTTGAAAACGGACCATTTTCCACATTTCTGAAGCTTGACGTAATGGGGGGGTGTTATCTCTTTTGTCGAAAATCAGCCGTTTTTGCTCGAACATTAAATGCCTCCAAATGGTATTTAATTAACTTCCCGGGGTGAAGAAACCCTTTTTGAGAACTCAGAGTGAGTAAATTGGCCATTTTCATGCACTTTTAACCATTCCATAAATCTTGTGTTTTGGGCCCCTGGAAGCATGAAAATCACTTTAAACATGCTAATTTTAGCTCTAACACTGATGATCCACCTACAAATGTGAACTGACGTTCAAAAATAAAACATTTGAAAACGGACCATTTTCCACATTTCTGAAGCATGAAGTAATGGGGGGGTGTTATCTCTTTTGTCGAAAATCAGCCGTTTTTGCTCGAACATTAAATGCCTCCAAATGGTATTTAATTAACTTCCCGAGCCCCTGGAAGCATGAAAATCACTTTAAACATGCTAATTTTAGCTCTAACACTGATGATCCACCTACAAATGTGAACTGACGTTCAAAAATAAAACATTTGAAAACGGACCATTTTCCACATTTCTGAAGCATGACGTAATGGGGGGGTGTTATCTCTTTTGTCGAAAATCAGCCGTTTTTGCTCGAACATTAAATGCCTCCAAATGGTATTTAATTAACTTCCCGGGGTGAAGAAACCCTTTTTGAGAACGCAGAGTGAGTAAATTGGCCATTTTCATGCACTTTTAACCATTCCATAAATCTTGTGTTTTGGGCCCCTGGAAGCATGAAAATCACTTTAAACATGCTAATTTTAGCTCTAACACTGATGATCCACCTACAAATGTGAACTGACGTTCAAAAATAAAACATTTGAAAACGGACCATTTTCCACATTTCTGAAGCATGACGTAATGGGGGGTGTTATCTCTTTTGTCGAAAATCAGCCGTTTTTGCTCGAACATTAAATGCCTCCAAATGGTATTTAATTAACTTCCCGAGCCCCTGGAAGCATGAAAATCACTTTAAACATGCTAATTTTAGCTCTAACACTGATGATCCACCTACAAATGTGAACTGACGTTCAAAAATAAAACATTTGAAAACGGACCATTTTCCACATTTCTGAAGCATGACGTAATGGGGGGGTGTTATCTCTTTTGTCGAAAATCAGCCGTTTTTGCTCGAACATTAAATGCCTCCAAATGGTATTTAATTAACTTCCCGGGGTGAAGAAACCCTTTTTGAGAACTCAGAGTGAGTAAATTGGCCATTTTCATGCACTTTTAACCATTCCATAAATCTTGTGTTTTGGGCCCCTGGAAGCATGAAAATCACTTTAAACATGCTAATTTTAGCTCTAACACTGATGATCCACCTACAAATGTGAACTGACGTTCAAAAATAAAACATTTGAAAATGGACCCTTTTCCACATTTCTGAAGCATGACGTAATGGGGGGGTGTTATCTCTTTTGTCGAAAATCAGCCGTTTTTGCTCGAACATTAAATGCCTCCAAATGGTATTTAATTAACTTCCCGAGCCCCTGGAAGCATGAAAATCACTTTAAACATGCTAATTTTAGCTCTAACACTGATGATCCACCTACAAATGTGAACTGACGTTCAAAAATAAAACATTTGAAAACGGACCATTTTCCACATTTCTGAAGCATGACGTAATGGGGGGGTGTTATCTCTTTTGTCGAAAATCAGCCGTTTTTGCTCGAACATTAAATGCCTCCAAATGGTATTTAATTAACTTCCCGGGGTGAAGAAACCCTTTTTGAGAACTCAGAGTGAGTAAATTGCCCATTTTCATGCACTTTTAACCATTCCATAAATCTTGTGTTTTGGGCCCCTGGAAGCATGAAAATCACTTTAAACATGCTAATTTTAGCTCTAACACTGATGATCCACCTACAAATGTGAACTGACGTTCAAAAATAAAACATTTGAAAACGGACCATTTTCCACATTTCTGAAGCATGACGTAATGGGGGGTGTTATCTCTTTTGTCGAAAATCAGCCGTTTTTGCTCGAACATTAAATGCCTCCAAATGGTATTTAATTAACTTCCCGGGGTGAAGAAACCCTTTTTGAGAACTAAGAGTGAGTAAATTGGCCATTTTCATGCACTTTTAACCATTCCATAAATCTTGTGTTTTGGGCCCCTGGAAGCATGAAAATCACTTTAAACATGCTAATTTTAGCTCTAACACTGATGATCCACCTACAAATGTGAACTGACGTTCAAAAATAAAACATTTGAAAACGGACCATTTTCCACATTTCTGAAGCATGAAGTAATGGGGGGGTGTTATCTCTTTTGTCGAAAATCAGCCGTTTTTGCTCGAACATTAAATGCCTCCAAATGGGTTTTAATTAACTTCCCGAGCCCCTGGAAGCATGAAAATCACTTTAAACATGCTAATTTTAGCTCTAACACTGATGATCCACCTACAAATGTGAACTGACGTTCAAAAATAAAACATTTGAAAACGGACCATTTTCCACAATTCTGAAGCATGACGTAATGGGGGGGTGTTATCTCTTTTGTCGAAAATCAGCCGTTTTTGCTCGAACATTAAATGCCTCCAAATGGTATTTAATTAACTTCCCGGGGTGAAGAAACCCTTTTTGAGAAATCAGAGTGAGTAAATTGGCCATTTTCATGCACTTTTAACCATTCCATAAATCTTGTGTTTTGGGCCCCTGGAAGCATGAAAATCACTTTAAACATGCTAATTTTAGCTCTAACACTGATGATCCACCTACAAATGTGAACTGACGTTCAAAAATAAAACATTTGAAAACGGACCATTTTCCACATTTCTGAAGCATGACGTAATGGGGGGGTGTTATCTCTTTTGTCGAAAATCAGCCGTTTTTGCTCAAACATTAAATGCCTCCAAATGGTATTTAATTAACTTCCCGAGCCCCTGGAAGCATGAAAATCACTTTAAACATGCTAATTTTAGCTCTAACACTGATGATCCACCTACAAATGTGAACTGACGTTCAAAAATAAAACATTTGAAAACGGACCATTTTCCACATTTCTGAAGCTTGACGTAATGGGGGGGTGTTATCTCTTTTGTCGAAAATCAGCCGTTTTTGCTCGAACATTAAATGCCTCCAAATGGTATTTAATTAACTTCCCGGGGTGAAGAAACCCTTTTTGAGAACTCAGAGTGAGTAAATTGGCCATTTTCATGCACTTTTAACCATTCCATAAATCTTGTGTTTTGGGCCCCTGGAAGCATGAAAATCACTTTAAACATGCTAATTTTAGCTCTAACACTGATGATCCACCTACAAATGTGAACTGACGTTCAAAAATAAAACATTTGAAAACGGACCATTTTCCACATTTCTGAAGCATGAAGTAATGGGGGGGTGTTATCTCTTTTGTCGAAAATCAGCCGTTTTTGCTCGAACATTAAATGCCTCCAAATGGTATTTAATTAACTTCCCGAGCCCCTGGAAGCATGAAAATCACTTTAAACATGCTAATTTTAGCTCTAACACTGATGATCCACCTACAAATGTGAACTGACGTTCAAAAATAAAACATTTGAAAACGGACCATTTTCCACATTTCTGAAGCATGACGTAATGGGGGGGTGTTATCTCTTTTGTCGAAAATCAGCCGTTTTTGCTCGAACATTAAATGCCTCCAAATGGTATTTAATTAACTTCCCGGGGTGAAGAAACCCTTTTTGAGAACGCAGAGTGAGTAAATTGGCCATTTTCATGCACTTTTAACCATTCCATAAATCTTGTGTTTTGGGCCCCTGGAAGCATGAAAATCACTTTAAACATGCTAATTTTAGCTCTAACACTGATGATCCACCTACAAATGTGAACTGACGTTCAAAAATAAAACATTTGAAAACGGACCATTTTCCACATTTCTGAAGCATGACGTAATGGGGGGTGTTATCTCTTTTGTCGAAAATCAGCCGTTTTTGCTCGAACATTAAATGCCTCCAAATGGTATTTAATTAACTTCCCGAGCCCCTGGAAGCATGAAAATCACTTTAAACATGCTAATTTTAGCTCTAACACTGATGATCCACCTACAAATGTGAACTGACGTTCAAAAATAAAACATTTGAAAACGGACCATTTTCCACATTTCTGAAGCATGACGTAATGGGGGGGTGTTATCTCTTTTGTCGAAAATCAGCCGTTTTTGCTCGAACATTAAATGCCTCCAAATGGTATTTAATTAACTTCCCGGGGTGAAGAAACCCTTTTTGAGAACTCAGAGTGAGTAAATTGGCCATTTTCATGCACTTTTAACCATTCCATAAATCTTGTGTTTTGGGCCCCTGGAAGCATGAAAATCACTTTAAACATGCTAATTTTAGCTCTAACACTGATGATCCACCTACAAATGTGAACTGACGTTCAAAAATAAAACATTTGAAAATGGACCCTTTTCCACATTTCTGAAGCATGACGTAATGGGGGGGTGTTATCTCTTTTGTCGAAAATCAGCCGTTTTTGCTCGAACATTAAATGCCTCCAAATGGTATTTAATTAACTTCCCGAGCCCCTGGAAGCATGAAAATCACTTTAAACATGCTAATTTTAGCTCTAACACTGATGATCCACCTACAAATGTGAACTGACGTTCAAAAATAAAACATTTGAAAACGGACCATTTTCCACATTTCTGAAGCATGACGTAATGGGGGGGTGTTATCTCTTTTGTCGAAAATCAGCCGTTTTTGCTCGAACATTAAATGCCTCCAAATGGTATTTAATTAACTTCCCGGGGTGAAGAAACCCTTTTTGAGAACTCAGAGTGAGTAAATTGCCCATTTTCATGCACTTTTAACCATTCCATAAATCTTGTGTTTTGGGCCCCTGGAAGCATGAAAATCACTTTAAACATGCTAATTTTAGCTCTAACACTGATGATCCACCTACAAATGTGAACTGACGTTCAAAAATAAAACATTTGAAAACGGACCATTTTCCACATTTCTGAAGCATGACGTAATGGGGGGTGTTATCTCTTTTGTCGAAAATCAGCCGTTTTTGCTCGAACATTAAATGCCTCCAAATGGTATTTAATTAACTTCCCGAGCCCCTGGAAGCATGAAAATCACTTTAAACATGCTAATTTTAGCTCTAACACTGATGATCCACCTACAAATGTGAACTGACGTTCAAAAATAAAACATTTGAAAACGGACCATTTTCCACATTTCTGAAGCATGACGTAATGGGGGGGTGTTATCTCTTTTGTCGAAAATCAGCCGTTTTTGCTCGAACATTAAATGCCTCCAAATGGTATTTAATTAACTTCCCGGGGTGAAGAAACCCTTTTTGAGAACTCAGAGTGAGTAAATTGGCCATTTTCATGCACTTTTAACCATTCCATAAATCTTGTGTTTTGGGCCCCTGGAAGCATGAAAATCACTTTAAACATGCTAATTTTAGCTCTAACACTGATGATCCACCTACAAATGTGAACTGACGTTCAAAAATAAAACATTTGAAAATGGACCATTTTCCACATTTCTGAAGCATGACGTAATGGGGGGGTGTTATCTCTTTTGTCGAAAATCAGCCGTTTTTGCTCGAACATTAAATGCCTCCAAATGGTATTTAATTAACTTCCCGAGCCCCTGGAAGCATGAAAATCACTTTAAACATGCTAATTTTAGCTCTAACACTGATGATCCACCTACAAATGTGAACTGACGTTCAAAAATAAAACATTTGAAAACGGACCATTTTCCACATTTCTGAAGCATGACGTAATGGGGGGGTGTTATCTCTTTTGTCGAAAATCTGCCGTTTTTGCTCGAACATTAAATGCCTCCAAATGGTATTTAATTAACTTCCCGGGGTGAAGAAACCCTTTTTGAGAACTCAGAGTGAGTAAATTGGCCATTTTCATGCACTTTTAACCATTCCATAAATCTTGTGTTTTGGGCCCCTGGAAGCATGAAAATCACTTTAAACATGCTAATTTTAGCTCTAACACTGATGATCCACCTACAAATGTGAACTGACGTTCAAAAATAAAACATTTGAAAACGGACCATTTTCCACATTTCTGAAGCATGACGTAATGGGGGGGTGTTATCTCTTTTGTCGAAAATCAGCCGTTTTTGCTCGAACATTAAATGCCTCCAAATGGTATTTAATTAACTTCCCGAGCTCCTGGAAGCATGAAAATCACTTTAAACATGCTAATTTTAGCTCTAACACTGATGATCCACCTACAAATGTGAACTGACGTTCAAAAATAAAACATTTGAAAACGGACCATTTTCCACATTTCTGAAGCATGACGTAATGGGGGGGTGTTATCTCTTTTGTCGAAAATCAGCCGTTTTTGCTCGAACATTAAATGCCTCCAAATGGTATTTAATTAACTTCCCGGGGTGAAGAAACCCTTTTTGAGAACTCAGAGTGAGTAAATTGGCCATTTTCATGCACTTTTAACCATTCCATAAATCTTGTGTTTTGGGCCCCTGGAAGCATGAAAATCACTTTAAACATGCTAATTTTAGCTCTAACACTGATGATCCACCTACAAATGTGAACTGACGTTCAAAAATAAAACATTTGAAAACGGACCATTTTCCACATTTCTGAAGCATGACGTAATGGGGGGTGTTATCTCTTTTGTCGAAAATCAGCCGTTTTTGCTCGAACATTAAATGCCTCCAAATGGTATTTAATTAACTTCCCGAGCCCCTGGAAGCATGAAAATCACTTTAAACATGCTAATTTTAGCTCTAACACTGATGATCCACCTACAAATGTGAACTGACGTTGAAAAATAAAACATTTGAAAACGGACCATTTTCCACATTTCTGAAGCATGACGTAATGGGGGGGTGTTATCTCTTTTGTCGAAAATCAGCCGTTTTTGCTCGAACATTAAATGCCTCCAAATGGTATTTAATTAACTTCCCGGGGTGAAGAAACCCTTTTTGAGAACTCAGAGTGAGTAAATTGGCCATTTTCATGCACTTTTAACCATTCCATAAATCTTGTGTTTTGGGCCCCTGGAAGCATGAAAATCACTTTAAACATGCTAATTTTAGCTCTAACACTGATGATCCACCTACAAATGTGAACTGACGTTCAAAAATAAAACATTTGAAAACGGACCATTTTCCACATTTCTGAAGCATGACGTAATGGGGGGGTGTTATCTCTTTTGTCGAAAATCAGCCGTTTTTGCTCGAACATTAAATGCCTCCAAATGGTATTTAATTAACTTCCCGAGCCCCTGGAAGCATGAAAATCACTTTAAACATGCTAATTTTAGCTCTAACACTGATGATCCACCTACAAATGTGAACTGACGTTCAAAAATAAAACATTTGAAAACGGACCATTTTCCACATTTCTGAAGCATGACGTAATGGGGGGGTGTTATCTCTTTTGTCGAAAATCAGCCGTTTTTGCTCGAACATTAAATGCCTCCAAATGGTATTTAATTAACTTCCCGGGGTGAAGAAACCCTTTTTGAGAACTCAGAGTGAGTAAATTGGCCATTTTCATGCACTTTTAACCATTCCATAAATCTTGTGTTTTGGGCCCCTGGAAGCATGAAAATCACTTTAAACATGCTAATTTTAGCTCTAACACTGATGATCCACCTACAAATGTGAACTGACGTTCAAAAATAAAACATTTGAAAACGGACCATTTTCCACATTTCTGAAGCATGACGTAATGGGGGGGTGTTATCTCTTTTGTCGAAAATCAGCCGTTTTTGCTCGAACATTAAATGCCTCCAAATGGTATTTATTTCACTTCCCGAGCCCCTGGAAGCATAAAAATCACTTTAAACATGCTAATTTTAGCTCTAACACTGATGATCCACCTACAAATGTGAACTGACGTTCAAAAATAAAACATTTGAAAACGGACCATTTTCCACATTTCTGAAGCATGACGTAATGGGGGGGTGTTATCTCTTTTGTCGAAAATCAGCCGTTTTTGCTCGAACATTAAATGCCTCCAAATGGTATTTATTTCACTTCCCGAGCCCCTGGAAGCATGAAAATCACTTTAAACATGCTAATTTTAGCTCTAACACTGATGATCCACCTACAAATGTGAACTGACGTTCAAAATTAAAACATTTGAAAACGGACCATTTTCCACATTTCTGAAGCATGACGTAATGGGGGGGTGTTATCTCTTTTGTCGAAAATCAGCCGTTTTTGCTCGAACATTAAATGCCTCCAAATGGTATTTAATTAACTTCCCGGGGTGAAGAAACCCTTTTTGAGAACTCAGAGTGAGTAAATTGGCCATTTTCATGCACTTTTAACCATTCCATAAATCTTGTGTTTTGGGCCCCTGGAAGCATGAAAATCACTTTAAACATGCTAATTTTAGCTCTAACACTGATGATCCACCTACAAATGTGAACTGACGTTCAAAAATAAAACATTTGAAAACGGACCATTTTCCACATTTCTGAAGCATGACGTAATGGGGGGGTGTTATCTCTTTTGTCGAAAATCAGCTGTTTTTGCTCGAACATTAAATGCCTCCAAATGGTATTTAATTAACTTCCCGAGCCCCTGGAAGCATGAAAATCACTTTAAACATGCTAATTTTAGCTCTAACACTGATGATCCACCTACAAATGTGAACTGACGTTCAAAAATAAAACATTTGAAAACGGACCATTTTCCACATTTCTGAAGCATGACGTAATGGGGGGGTGTTATCTCTTTTGTCGAAAATCAGCCGTTTTTGCTCGAACATTAAATGCCTCCAAATGGTATTTAATTAACTTCCCGGGGTGAAGAAACCCTTTTTGAGAACTCAGAGTGAGTAAATTGGCCATTTTCATGCACTTTTAACCATTCCATAAATCTTGTGTTTTGGGCCCCTTGAAGCATGAAAATCACTTTAAACATGCTAATTTTAGCTCTAACACTGATGATCCACCTACAAATGTGAACTGACGTTCAAAAATAAAACATTTGAAAACGGACCATTTTCCACATTTCTGAAGCATGACGTAATGGGGGGTGTTATCTCTTTTGTCGAAAATCAGCCGTTTTTGCTCGAACATTAAATGCCTCCAAATGGTATTTAATTAACTTCCCGAGCCCCTGGAAGCATGAAAATCACTTTAAACATGCTAATTTTAGCTCTAACACTGATGATCCACCTACAAATGTGAACTGACGTTCAAAAATAAAACATTTGAAAACGGACCATTTTCCACATTTCTGAAGCATGACGTAATGGGGGGGTGTTATCTCTTTTGTCGAAAATCAGCCGTTTTTGCTCGAACATTAAATGCCTCCAAATGGTATTTAATTAACTTCCCGGGGTGAAGAAACCCTTTTTGAGAACTCAGAGTGAGTAAATTGGCCATTTTCATGCACTTTTAACCATTCCATAAATCTTGTGTTTTGGGCCCCTGGAAGCATGAAAATCACTTTAAACATGCTAATTTTAGCTCTAACACTGATGATCCACCTACAAATGTGAACTGACGTTCAAAAATAAAACATTTGAAAACGGACCATTTTCCACATTTCTGAAGCATGACGTAATGGGGGGGTGTTATCTCTTTTGTCGAAAATCAGCCGTTTTTGCTCGAACATTAAATGCCTCCAAATGGTATTTATTTCACTTCCCAAGCCCCTGGAAGCATAAAAATCACTTTAAACATGCTAATTTTAGCTCTAACACTGATGATCCACCTACAAATGTGAACTGACGTTCAAAAATAAAACATTTGAAAACGGACCATTTTCCACATTTCTGAAGCATGACGTAATGGGGGGGTGTTATCTCTTTTGTCGAAAATCAGCCGTTTTTGCTCGAACATTAAATGCCTCCAAATGGTATTTATTTCACTTCCCGAGCCCCTGGAAGCATGAAAATCACTTTAAACATGCTAATTTTAGCTCTAACACTGATGATCCACCTACAAATGTGAACTGACGTTCAAAAATAAAACATTTGAAAACGGACCATTTTCCACATTTCTGAAGCATGACGTAATGGGGGGGTGTTATCTCTTTTGTCGAAAATCAGCCGTTTTTGCTCGAACATTAAATGCCTCCAAATGGTATTTAATTAACTTCCCGAGCCCCTGGAAGCATGAAAATCACTTTAAACATGCTAATTTTAGCTCTAACACTGATGATCCACCTACAACTGTGAACTGACGTTCAAAAATAAAACATTTGAAAACGGACCATTTTCCACATTTCTGAAGCATGACGTAATGGGGGGGTGTTATCTCTTTTGTCGAAAATCAGCCGTTTTTGCTCGAACATTAAATGCCTCCAAATGGTATTTAATTAACTTCCCGGGGTGAAGAAACCCTTTTTGAGAACTCAGAGTGAGTAAATTGGCCATTTGCATGCACTTTTAACCATTCCATAAATCTTGTGTTTTGGGCCCCTGGAAGCATGAAAATCACTTTAAACATGCTAATTTTAGCTCTAACACTGATGATCCACCTACAAATGTGAACTGACGTTCAAAAATAAAACATTTGAAAACGGACCATTTTCCACATTTCTGAAGCATGACGTGATGGGGGGTGTTATCTCTTTTGTCGAAAATCAGCCGTTTTTGCTCGAACATTAAATGCCTCCAAATGGTATTTAATTAACTTCCCGAGCCCCTGGAAGCATGAAAATCACTTTAAACATGCTAATTTTAGCTCTAACACTGATGATCCACCTACAAATGTGAACTGACGTTCAAAAATAAAACATTTGAAAACGGACCATTTTCCACATTTCTGAAGCATGACGTAATGGGGGGGTGTTATCTCTTTTGTCGAAAATCAGCCGTTTTTGCTCGAACATTAAATGCCTCCAAATGGTATTTAATTAACTTCCCGAGCCCCTGGAAGCATGAAAATCACTTTAAACATGCTAATTTTAGCTCTAACACTGATGATCCACCTACAAATGTGAACTGACATTCAAAAATAAAACATTTGAAAACGGACCATTTTCCACATTTCTGAAGCATGACGTAATGGGGGGGTGTTATCTCTTTTGTCGAAAATCAGCCGTTTTTGCTCGAACATTAAATGCCTCCAAATGGTATTTAATTAACTTCCCGGGGTGAAGAAACCCTTTTTGAGAACTCAGAGTGAGTAAATTGGCCATTTTCATGCACTTTTAACCATTCCATAAATCTTGTGTTTTGGGCCCCTGGAAGCATGAAAATCACTTTAAACATGCTAATTTTAGCTCTAACACTGATGATCCACCTACAAATGTGAACTGACGTTCAAAAATAAAACATTTGAAAACGGACCATTTTCCACATTTCTGAAGCATGACGTAATGGGGGGTGTTATCTCTTTTGTCGAAAATCAGCCGTTTTTGCTCGAACATTAAATGCCTCCAAATGGTATTTATTTCACTTCCTGAGCCCCTGGAAGCATAAACATCACTTTAAACATGCTAATTTTAGCTCTAACACTGATGATCCACCTACAAATGTGAACTGACGTTCAAAAATAAAACATTTGAAAACGGACCATTTTCCACATTTCTGAAGCATGACGTAATGGGGGGGTGTTATCTCTTTTGTCGAAAATCAGCCGTTTTTGCTCGAACATTAAATGCCTCCAAATGGTATTTATTTCACTTCCCGAGCCCCTGGAAGCATGAAAATCACTTTAAACATGCTAATTTTAGCTCTAACACTGATGATCCACCTACAAATGTGAACTGACGTTCAAAAATAAAACATTTGAAAACGGACCATTTTCCACATTTCTGAAGCATGACGTAATGGGGGGGTGTTATCTCTTTTGTCGAAAATCAGCCGTTTTTGCTCGAACATTAAATGCCTCCAAATGGTATTTATTTCACTTCCCGAGCCCCTGGAAGCATGAAAATCACTTTAAACATGCTAATTTTAGCTCTAACACTGATGATCCACCTACAAATGTGAACTGACGTTCAAAATTAAAACATTTGAAAACGGACCATTTTCCACATTTCTGAAGCATGACGTAATGGGGGGGTGTTATCTCTTTTGTCGAAAATCAGCCGTTTTTGCTCGAACATTAAATGCCTCCAAATGGTATTTAATTAACTTCCCGGGGTGAAGAAACCCTTTTTGAGAACTCAGAGTGAGTAAATTGGCCATTTTCATGCACTTTTAACCATTCCATAAATCTTGTGTTTTGGGCCCCTGGAAGCATGAAAATCACTTTAAACATGCTAATTTTAGCTCTAACACTGATGATCCACCTACAAATGTGAACTGACGTTCAAAAATAAAACATTTGAAAACGGACCATTTTCCACATTTCTGAAGCATGACGTAATGGGGGGGTGTTATCTCTTTTGTCGAAAATCAGCCGTTTTTGCTCGAACATTAAATGCCTCCAAATGGTATTTAATTAACTTCCTGAGCCCCTGGAAGCATGAAAATCACTTTAAACATGCTAATTTTAGCTCTAACACTGATGATCCACCTACAAATGTGAACTGACGTTCAAAAATAAAACATTTGAAAACGGACCATTTTCCACATTTCTGAAGCATGACGTAATGGGGGGGTGTTATCTCTTTTGTCGAAAATCAGCCGTTTTTGCTCGAACATTAAATGCCTCCAAATGGTATTTAATTAACTTCCCGGGGTGAAGAAACCCTTTTTGAGAACTCAGAGTGAGTAAATTGGCCATTTTCATGCACTTTTAACCATTCCATAAATCTTGTGTTTTGGGCCCCTGGAAGCATGAAAATCACTTTAAACATGCTAATTTTAGCTCTAACACTGATGATCCACCTACAAATGTGAACTGACGTTCAAAAATAAAACATTTGAAAACGGACCATTTTCCACATTTCTGAAGCATGACGTAATGGGGGGTGTTATCTCTTTTGTCGAAAATCAGCCGTTTTTGCTCGAACATTAAATGCCTCCAAATTGTATTTAATTAACTTCCCGAGCCCCTGGAAGCATGAAAATCACTTTAAACATGCTAATTTTAGCTCTAACACTGATGATCCACCTACAAATGTGAACTGACGTTCAAAAATAAAACATTTGAAAACGGACCATTTTCCACATTTCTGAAGCATGACGTAATGGGGGGGTGTTATCTCTTTTGTCGAAAATCAGCCGTTTTTGCTCGAACATTAAATGCCTCCAAATGGTATTTAATTAACTTCCCGGGGTGAAGAAACCCTTTTTGAGAACTCAGAGTGAGTAAATTGGCCATTTTCATGCACTTTTAACCATTCCATAAATCTTGTGTTTTGGGCCCCTGGAAGCATGAAAATCACTTTAAACATGCTAATTTTAGCTCTAACACTGATGATCCACCTACAAATGTGAACTGACGTTCAAAAATAAAACATTTGAAAACGGACCATTTTCCACATTTCTGAAGCATGACGTAATGGGGGGTGTTATCTCTTTTGTCGAAAATCAGCCGTTTTTGCTCGAACATTAAATGCCTCCAAATGGTATTTATTTCACTTCCCGAGCCCCTGGAAGCATGAAAATCACTTTAAACATGCTAATTTTAGCTCTAACACTGATGATCCACCTACAAATGTGAACTGACGTTCAAAAATAAAACATTTGAAAACGGACCATTTTCCACATTTCTGAAGCATGACGTAATGGGGGGGGTGTTATCTCTTTTGTCGAAAATCAGCCGTTTTTGCTCGAACATTAAATGCCTCCAAATGGTATTTAATTAACTTCCCGAGCCCCTGGAAGCATGAAAATCACTTTAAACATGCTAATTTTAGCTCTAACACTGATGATCCACCTACAAATGTGAACTGACGTTCAAAAATAAAACATTTGAAAACGGACCATTTTCCACATTTCTGAAGCATGACATAATGGGGGGTGTTATCTCTTTTGTCGAAAATCAGCCGTTTTTGCTCGAACATTAAATGCCTCCAAATGGTATTTAATTAACTTCCCGGGGTGAAGAAACCCTTTTTGAGAACTCAGAGTGAGTAAATTGGCCATTTGCATGCACTTTTAACCATTCCATAAATCTTGTGTTTTGGGCCCCTGGAAGCATGAAAATCACTTTAAACATGCTAATTTTAGCTCTAACACTGATGATCCACCTACAAATGTGAACTGACGTTCAAAAATAAAACATTTGAAAACGGACCATTTTCCACATTTCTGAAGCATGACGTAATGGGGGGTGTTATCTCTTTTGTCGAAAATCAGCCGTTTTTGCTCGAACATTAAATGCCTCCAAATGGTATTTAATTAACTTCCCGAGCCCCTGGAAGCATGAAAATCACTTTAAACATGCTAATTTTAGCTCTAACACTGATGATCCACCTACAAATGTGAACTGACGTTCAAAAATAAAACATTTGAAAACGGACCATTTTCCACATTTCTGAAGCATGACGTAATGGGGGGGTGTTATCTCTTTTGTCGAAAATCAGCCGTTTTTGCTCGAACATTAAATGCCTCCAAATGGTATTTAATTAACTTCCCGGGGTGAAGAAACCCTTTTTGAGAACTCAGAGTGAGTAAATTGGCCATTTTCATGCACTTTTAACCATTCCATAAATCTTGTGTTTTGGGCCCCTGGAAGCATGAAAATCACTTTAAACATGCTAATTTTAGCTCTAACACTGATGATCCACCTACAAATGTGAACTGACGTTCAAAAATAAAACATTTGAAAACGGACCATTTTCCACATTTCTGAAGCATGACGTAATGGGGGGGTGTTATCTCTTTTGTCGAAAATCAGCCGTTTTTGCTCGAACATTAAATGCCTCCAAATGGTATTTAATTAACTTCCCGAGCCCCTGGAAGCATGAAAATCACTTTAAACATGCTAATTTTAGCTCTAACACTGATGATCCACCTACAAATGTGAACTGACATTCAAAAATAAAACATTTGAAAACGGACCATTTTCCACATTTCTGAAGCATGACGTAATGGGGGGGTGTTATCTCTTTTGTCGAAAATCAGCCGTTTTTGCTCGAACATTAAATGCCTCCAAATGGTATTTAATTAACTTCCCGGGGTGAAGAAACCCTTTTTGAGAACTCAGAGTGAGTAAATTGGCCATTTTCATGCACTTTTAACCATTCCATAAATCTTGTGTTTTGGGCCCCTGGAAGCATGAAAATCACTTTAAACATGCTAATTTTAGCTCTAACACTGATGATCCACCTACAAATGTGAACTGACGTTCAAAAATAAAACATTTGAAAACGGACCATTTTCCACATTTCTGAAGCATGACGTAATGGGGGGTGTTATCTCTTTTGTCGAAAATCAGCCGTTTTTGCTCGAACATTAAATGCCTCCAAATGGTATTTATTTCACTTCCCGAGCCCCTGGAAGCATAAAAATCACTTTAAACATGCTAATTTTAGCTCTAACACTGATGATCCACCTACAAATGTGAACTGACGTTCAAAAATAAAACATTTGAAACGGACCATTTTCCACATTTCTGAAGCATGACGTAATGGGGGGGTGTTATCTCTTTTGTCGAAAATCAGCCGTTTTTGCTCGAACATTAAATGCCTCCAAATGGTATTTAATTAACTTCCCGAGCCCCTGGAAGCATGAAAATCACTTTAAACATGCTAATTTTAGCTCTAACACTGATGATCCACCTACAAATGTGAACTGACGTTCAAAAATAAAACATTTGAAAACGGACCATTTTCCACATTTCTGAAGCATGACGTAATGGGGGGGTGTTATCTCTTTTGTCGAAAATCAGCCGTTTTTGCTCGAACATTAAATGCCTCCAAATGGTATTTAATTAACTTCCCGGGGTGAAAAAACCCTTTTTGAGAACTCAGAGTGAGTAAATTGGCCATTTTCATGCACTTTTAACCATTCCATAAATCTTGTGTTTTGGGCCCCTGGAAGCATGAAAATCACTTTAAACATGCTAATTTTAGCTCTAACACTGATGATCCACCTACAAATGTGAACTGACGTTCAAAAATGAAACATTTGAAAACGGACCATTTTCCACATTTCTGAAGCATGACGTAATGGGGGGTGTTATCTCTTTTGTCGAAAATCAGCCGTTTTTGCTCGAACATTAAATGCCTCCAAATGGTATTTAATTAACTTCCCGAGCCCCTGGAAGCATGAAAATCACTTTAAACATGCTAATTTTAGCTCTAACACTGATGATCCACCTACAAATGTGAACTGACGTTCAAAAATAAAACATTTGAAAACGGACCATTTTCCACATTTCTGAAGCATGACGTAATGGGGGGGTGTTATCTCTTTTGTCGAAAATCAGCCGTTTTTGCTCGAACATTAAATGCCTCCAAATGGTATTTAATTAACTTCCCGGGGTGAAGAAACCCTTTTTGAGAACTCAGAGTGAGTAAATTGGCCATTTTCATGCACTTTTAACCATTCCATAAATCTTGTGTTTTGGGCCCCTGGAAGCATGAAAATCACTTTAAACATGCTAATTTTAGCTCTAACACTGATGATCCACCTACAAATGTGAACTGACGTTCAAAAATAAAACATTTGAAAACGGACCATTTTCCACATTTCTGAAGCATGACGTAATGGGGGGGTGTTATCTCTTTTGTCGAAAATCAGCCGTTTTTGCTCGAACATTAAATGCCTCCAAATGGTATTTAATTAACTTCCCGAGCCCCTGGAAGCATGAAAATCACTTTAAACATGCTAATTTTAGCTCTAACACTGATGATCCACCTACAAATGTGAACTGACGTTCAAAAATAAAACATTTGAAAACGGACCATTTTCCACATTTCTGAAGCATGACGTAATGGGGGGGTGTTATCTCTTTTGTCGAAAATCAGCCGTTTTTGCTCGAACATTAAATGCCTCCAAATGGTATTTAATTAACTTCCCGGGGTGAAGAAACCCTTTTTGAGAACTCAGAGTAAGTAAATTGGCCATTTTCATGCACTTTTAACCATTCCATAAATTTTGTGTTTTGGGCCCCTGGAAGCATGAAAATCACTTTAAACATGCTAATTTTAGCTCTAACACTGATGATCCACCTACAAATGTGAACTGACGTTCAAAAATAAAACATTTGAAAACGGACCATTTTCCACATTTCTGAAGCATGACGTAATGGGGGGGTGTTATCTCTTTTGTCGAAAATCAGCCGTTTTTGCTCGAACATTAAATGCCTCCAAATGGTATTTATTTCACTTCCCGAGCCCCTGGAAGCATAAAAATCACTTTAAACATGCTAATTTTAGCTCTAACACTGATGATCCACCTACAAATGTGAACTGACGTTCAAAAATAAAACATTTGAAAACGGACCATTTTCCACATTTCTGAAGCATGACGTAATGGGGGGGTGTTATCTCTTTTGTCGAAAATCAGCCGTTTTTGCTCGAACATTAAATGCCTCCAAATGGTATTTATTTCACTTCCCGAGCCCCTGGAAGCATAAAAATCACTTTAAACATGCTAATTTTAGCTCTAACACTGATGATCCACCTACAAATGTGAACTGACGTTCAAAAATAAAACATTTGAAAACGGACCATTTTCCACATTTCTGAAGCATGACGTAATGGGGAGGTGTTATCTCTTTTGTCGAAAATCAGCCGTTTTTGCTCGAACATTAAATGCCTCCAAATGGTATTTAATTAACTTCCCGGGGTGAAGAAACCCTTTTTGAGAACTCAGAGTGAGTAAATTGGTCATTTTCATGCACTTTTAACCATTCCATGAATCTTGTGTTTTGGGCCCCTGGAAGCATGAAAATCACTTTAAACATGCTAATTTTAGCTCTAACACTGATGATCCACCTACAAATGTGAACTGACGTTCAAAAATAAAACATTTGAAAACGGACCATTTTCCACATTTCTGAAGCATGACGTAATGGGGGGGTGTTATCTCTTTTGTCGAAAATCAGCCGTTTTTGCTCGAACATTAAATGCCTCCAAATGGTATTTAATTAACTTCCCGAGCCCCTGGAAGCATGAAAATCACTTTAAACATGCTAATTTTAGCTCTAACACTGATGATCCACCTACAAATGTGAACTGACGTTCAAAAATAAAACATTTGAAAACGGACCATTTTCCACATTTCTGAAGCATGACGTAATGGGGGGGTGTTATCTCTTTTGTCGAAAATCAGCCGTTTTTGCTCGAACATTAAATGCCTCCAAATGGTATTTAATTAACTTCCCGGGGTGAAGAAACCCTTTTTGAGAACTCAGAGTGAGTAAATTGGCCATTTTCATGCACTTTTAACCATTCCATAAATCTTGTGTTTTGGGCCCCTGGAAGCATGAAAATCACTTTAAACATGCTAATTTTAGCTCTAACACTGATGATCCACCTACAAATGTGAACTGACGTTCAAAAATAAAACATTTGAAAACGGACCATTTTCCACATTTCTGAAGCATGACGTAATGGGGGGGTGTTATCTCTTTTGTCGAAAATCAGCCGTTTTTGCTCGAACATTAAATGCCTCCAAATGGTATTTAATTAACTTCCCGGGGTGAAGAAACCCTTTTTGAGAACTCAGAGTGAGTAAATTGGCCATTTGCATGCACTTTTAACCATTCCATAAATCTTGTGTTTTGGGCCCCTGGAAGCATGAAAATCACTTTAAACATGCTAATTTTAGCTCTAACACTGATGATCCACCTACAAATGTGAACTGACGTTCAAAAATAAAACATTTGAAAACTGACCATTTTCCACATTTCTGAAGCATGACGTAATGGGGGGGTGTTATCTCTTTTTTTCGAAAATCAGCCGTTTTTGCTCGAACATTAAATGCCTCCAAATGGTATTTAATTAACTTCCCGAGCCCCTGGAAGCATGAAAATCACTTTAAACATGCTAATTTTAGCTCTAACACTGATGATCCACCTACAAATGTGAACTGACGTTCAAAAATAAAACATTTGAAAACGGACCATTTTCCACATTTCTGAAGCATGACGTAATGGGGGGGTGTTATCTCTTTTGTCGAAAATCAGCCGTTTTTGCTCGAACATTAAATGCCTCCAAATGGAATTTATTTCACTTCCCGGGGTGAAGAAACCCTTTTTGAGAACTCAGAGTGAGTAAATTGGCCATTTTCATGCACTTTTAACCATTCCATTAATCTTGTGTTTTGGGCCCCTGGAAGCATGAAAATCACTTTAAACATGCTAATTTTAGCTCTAACACTGATGATCCACCTACAAATGTGAACTGACGTTCAAAAATAAAACATTTGAAAACGGACCATTTTCCACATTTCTGAAGCATGACGTAATGGGGGGGTGTTATCTCTTTTGTCGAAAATCAGCCGTTTTTGCTCGAACATTAAATGCCTCCAAATGGTATTTAATTAACTTCCCGAGCCCCTGGAAGCATGAAAATCACTTTAAACATGCTAATTTTAGCTCTAACACTGATGATCCACCTACAAATGTGAACTGACGTTCAAAAATAAAACATTTGAAAACGGACCATTTTCCACATTTCTGAAGCATGACGTAATGGGGGGGTGTTATCTCTTTTGTCGAAAATCAGCCGTTTTTGCTCGAACATTAAATGCCTCCAAATGGTATTTAATTAACTTCCCGGGGTGAAGAAACCCTTTTTGAGAACTCAGAGTGAGTAAATTGGCCATTTGCATGCACTTTTAACCATTCCATAAATCTTGTGTTTTGGGCCCCTGGAAGCATGAAAATCACTTTAAACATGCTAATTTTAGCTCTAACACTGATGATCCACCTACAAATGTGAACTGACGTTCAAAAATAAAACATTTGAAAACGGACCATTTTCCACATTTCTGAAGCATGACGTAATGGGGGGTGTTATCTCTTTTGTCGAAAATCAGCCGTTTTTGCTCGAACATTAAATGCCTCCAAATGGTATTTAATTAACTTCCCGAGCCCCTGGAAGCATGAAAATCACTTTAAACATGCTAATTTTAGCTCTAACACTGATGATCCACCTACAAATGTGAACTGACGTTCAAAAATAAAACATTTGAAAACGGACCATTTTCCACATTTCTGAAGCATGACGTAATGGGGGGGTGTTATCTCTTTTGTCGAAAATCAGCCGTTTTTGCTCGAACATTAAATGCCTCCAAATGGTATTTAATTAACTTCCCGGGGTGAAGAAACCCTTTTTGAGAACTCAGAGTGAGTAAATTGGCCATTTTCATGCACTTTTAACCATTCCATAAATCTTGTGTTTTGGGCCCCTGGAAGCATGAAAATCACTTTAAACATGCTAATTTTAGCTCTAACACTGATGATCCACCTACAAATGTGAACTGACGTTCAAAAATAAAACATTTGAAAACGGACCATTTTCCACATTTCTGAAGCATGACGTAATGGGGGGGTGTTATCTCTTTTGTCGAAAATCAGCCGTTTTTGCTCGAACATTAAATGCCTCCAAATGGTATTTAATTAACTTCCCGAGCCCCTGGAAGCATGAAAATCACTTTAAACATGCTAATTTTAGCTCTAACACTGATGATCCACCTACAAATGTGAACTGACATTCAAAAATAAAACATTTGAAAACGGACCATTTTCCACATTTCTGAAGCATGACGTAATGGGGGGGTGTTATCTCTTTTGTCGAAAATCAGCCGTTTTTGCTCGAACATTAAATGCCTCCAAATGGTATTTAATTAACTTCCCGGGGTGAAGAAACCCTTTTTGAGAACTCAGAGTGAGTAAATTGGCCATTTTCATGCACTTTTAACCATTCCATAAATCTTGTGTTTTGGGCCCCTGGAAGCATGAAAATCACTTTAAACATGCTAATTTTAGCTCTAACACTGATGATCCACCTACAAATGTGAACTGACGTTCAAAAATAAAACATTTGAAAACGGACCATTTTCCACATTTCTGAAGCATGACGTAATGGGGGGTGTTATCTCTTTTGTCGAAAATCAGCCGTTTTTGCTCGAACATTAAATGCCTCCAAATGGTATTTATTTCACTTCCCGAGCCCCTGGAAGCATAAAAATCACTTTAAACATGCTAATTTTAGCTCTAACACTGATGATCCACCTACAAATGTGAACTGACGTTCAAAAATAAAACATTTGAAAACGGACCATTTTCCACATTTCTGAAGCATGACGTAATGGGGGGGTGTTATCTCTTTTGTCGAAAATCAGCCGTTTTTGCTCGAACATTAAATGCCTCCAAATGGTATTTATTTCACTTCCCGAGCCCCTGGAAGCATGAAAATCACTTTAAACATGCTAATTTTAGCTCTAACACTGATGATCCACCTACAAATGTGAACTGACGTTCAAAAATAAAACATTTGAAAACGGACCATTTTCCACATTTCTGAAGCATGACGTAATGGGGGGGTGTTATCTCTTTTGTCGAAAATCAGCCGTTTTTGCTCGAACATTAAATGCCTCCAAATGGTATTTAATTAACTTCCCGGGGTGAAGAAACCCTTTTTGAGAACTCAGAGTGAGTAAATTGGCCATTTTCATGCACTTTTAACCATTCCATAAATCTTGTGTTTTGGGCCCCTGGAAGCATGAAAATCACTTTAAACATGCTAATTTTAGCTCTAACACTGATGATCCACCTACAAATGTGAACTGACGTTCAAAAATGAAACATTTGAAAACGGACCATTTTCCACATTTCTGAAGCATGACGTAATGGGGGGTGTTATCTCTTTTGTCGAAAATCAGCCGTTTTTGCTCGAACATTAAATGCCTCCAAATGGTATTTAATTAACTTCCCGAGCCCCTGGAAGCATGAAAATCACTTTAAACATGCTAATTTTAGCTCTAACACTGATGATCCACCTACAAATGTGAACTGACGTTCAAAAATAAAACATTTGAAAACGGACCATTTTCCACATTTCTGAAGCATGACGTAATGGGGGGTGTTATCTCTTTTGTCGAAAATCAGCCGCTTTTGCTCGAACATTAAATGCCTCCAAATGGTATTTAATTAACTTCCCGGGGTGAAGAAACCCTTTTTGAGAACTCAGAGTGAGTAAATTGGCCATTTTCATGCACTTTTAACCATTCCATAAATTTTGTGTTTTGGGCCCCTGGAAGCATGAAAATCACTTTAAACATGCTAATTTTAGCTCTAACACTGATGATCCACCTACAAATGTGAACTGACGTTCAAAAATAAAACATTTGAAAACGGACCATTTTCCACATTTCTGAAGCATGACGTAATGGGGGGGGTGTTATCTCTTTTGTCGAAAATCAGCCGTTTTTGCTCGAACATTAAATGCCTCCAAATGGTATTTATTTCACTTCCCGAGCCCCTAGAAGCATGAAAATCACTTTAAACATGCTAATTTTAGCTCTAACACTGATGATCCACCTACAAATGTGAACTGACGTTCAAAAATAAAACATTTGAAAACGGACCATTTTCCACATTTCTGAAGCATGACGTAATGGGGGGGTGTTATCTCTTTTGTCGAAAATCAGCCGTTTTTGCTCGAACATTAAATGCCTCCAAATGGTATTTATTTCACTTCCCGAGCCCCTGGAAGCATAAAAATCACTTTAAACATGCTAATTTTAGCTCTAACACTGATGATCCACCTACAAATGTGAACTGACGTTCAAAAATAAAACATTTGAAAACGGACCATTTTCCACATTTCTGAAGCATGACGTAATGGGGGGGTGTTATCTCTTTTGTCGAAAATCAGCCGTTTTTGCTCGAACATTAAATGCCTCCAAATGGTATTTATTTCACTTCCCGAGCCCCTGGAAGCATAAAAATCACTTTAAACATGCTAATTTTAGCTCTAACACTGATGATCCACCTACAAATGTGAACTGACGTTCAAAAATAAAACATTTGAAAACGGACCATTTTCCACATTTCTGAAGCATGACGTAATGGGGGGGTGTTATCTCTTTTGTCGAAAATCAGCCGTTTTTGCTCGAACATTAAATGCCTCCAAATGGTATTTATTTCACTTCCCGAGCCCCTGGAAGCATGAAAATCACTTTAAACATGCTAATTTTAGCTCTAACACTGATGATCCACCTACAAATGTGAACTGACGTTCAAAAATAAAACATTTGAAAACGGACCATTTTCCACATTTCTGAAGCATGACGTAATGGGGAGGTGTTATCTCTTTTGTCGAAAATCAGCCGTTTTTGCTCGAACATTAAATGCCTCCAAATGGTATTTAATTAACTTCCCGGGGTGAAGAAACCCTTTTTGAGAACTCAGAGTGAGTAAATTGGTCATTTTCATGCACTTTTAACCATTCCATGAATCTTGTGTTTTGGGCCCCTGGAAGCATGAAAATCACTTTAAACATGCTAATTTTAGCTCTAACACTGATGATCCACCTACAAATGTGAACTGACGTTCAAAAATAAAACATTTGAAAACGGACCATTTTCCACATTTCTGAAGCATGACGTAATGGGGGGGTGTTATCTCTTTTGTCGAAAATCAGCCGTTTTTGCTCGAACATTAAATGCCTCCAAATGGTATTTAATTAACTTCCCGAGCCCCTGGAAGCATGAAAATCACTTTAAACATGCTAATTTTAGCTCTAACACTGATGATCCACCTACAAATGTGAACTGACGTTCAAAAATAAAACATTTGAAAACGGACCATTTTCCACATTTCTGAAGCATGACGTAATGGGGGGGTGTTATCTCTTTTGTCGAAAATCAGCCGTTTTTGCTCGAACATTAAATGCCTCCAAATTGTATTTAATTAACTTCCCGGGGTGAAGAAACCCTTTTTGAGAACTCAGAGTGAGTAAATTGGCCATTTTCATGCACTTTTAACCATTCCATAAATCTTGTGTTTTGGGCCCCTGGAAGCATGAAAATCACTTTAAACATGCTAATTTTAGCTCTAACACTGATGATCCACCTACAAATGTGAACTGACATTCAAAAATAAAACATTTGAAAACGGACCATTTTCCACATTTCTGAAGCATGACGTAATGGGGGGGTGTTATCTCTTTTGTCGAAAATCAGCCGTTTTTGCTCGAACATTAAATGCCTCCAAATGGTATTTAATTAACTTCCCGGGGTGAAGAAACCCTTTTTGAGAACTCAGAGTGAGTAAATTGGCCATTTGCATGCACTTTTAACCATTCCATAAATCTTGTGTTTTGGGCCCCTGGAAGCATGAAAATCACTTTAAACATGCTAATTTTAGCTCTAACACTGATGATCCACCTACAAATGTGAACTGACGTTCAAAAATAAAACATTTGAAAACGGACCATTTTCCACATTTCTGAAGCATGACGTAATGGGGGGGTGTTATCTCTTTTGTCGAAAATCAGCCGTTTTTGCTCGAACATTAAATGCCTCCAAATGGTATTTAATTAACTTCCCGAGCCCCTGGAAGCATGAAAATCACTTTAAACATGCTAATTTTAGCTCTAACACTGATGATCCACCTACAAATGTGAACTGACATTCAAAAATAAAACATTTGAAAACGGACCATTTTCCACATTTCTGAAGCATGACGTAATGGGGGGGTGTTATCTCTTTTGTCGAAAATCAGCCGTTTTTGCTCGAACATTAAATGCCTCCAAATGGTATTTAATTAACTTCCCGGGGTGAAGAAACCCTTTTTGAGAACTCAGAGTGAGTAAATTGGCCATTTTCATGCACTTTTAACCATTCCATAAATCTTGTGTTTTGGGCCCCTGGAAGCATGAAAATCACTTTAAACATGCTAATTTTAGCTCTAACACTGATGATCCACCTACAAATGTGAACTGACGTTCAAAAATAAAACATTTGAAAACGGACCATTTTCCACATTTCTGAAGCATGACGTAATGGGGGGTGTTATCTCTTTTGTCGAAAATCAGCCGTTTTTGCTCGAACATTAAATGCCTCCAAATGGTATTTATTTCACTTCCTGAGCCCCTGGAAGCATAAAAATCACTTTAAACATGCTAATTTTAGCTCTAACACTGATGATCCACCTACAAATGTGAACTGACGTTCAAAAATAAAACATTTGAAAACGGACCATTTTCCACATTTCTGAAGCATGACGTAATGGGGGGGTGTTATCTCTTTTGTCGAAAATCAGCCGTTTTTGCTCGAACATTAAATGCCTCCAAATGGTATTTATTTCACTTCCCGAGCCCCTGGAAGCATGAAAATCACTTTAAACATGCTAATTTTAGCTCTAACACTGATGATCCACCTACAAATGTGAACTGACGTTCAAAAATAAAACATTTGAAAACGGACCATTTTCCACATTTCTGAAGCATGACGTAATGGGGGGGTGTTATCTCTTTTGTCGAAAATCAGCCGTTTTTGCTCGAACATTAAATGCCTCCAAATGGTATTTATTTCACTTCCCGAGCCCCTGGAAGCATGAAAATCACTTTAAACATGCTAATTTTAGCTCTAACACTGATGATCCACCTACAAATGTGAACTGACGTTCAAAATTAAAACATTTGAAAACGGACCATTTTCAACATTTCTGAAGCATGACGTAATGGGGGGGTGTTATCTCTTTTGTCGAAAATCAGCCGTTTTTGCTCGAATATTAAATGCCTCCAAATGGTATTTAATTAACTTCCCGGGGTGAAGAAACCCTTTTTGAGAACTCAGAGTGAGTAAATTGGCCATTTTCATGCACTTTTAACCATTCCATAAATCTTGTGTTTTGGGCCCCTGGAAGCATGAAAATCACTTTAAACATGCTAATTTTAGCTCTAACACTGATGATCCACCTACAAATGTGAACTGACGTTCAAAAATAAAACATTTGAAAACGGACCATTTTCCACATTTCTGAAGCATGACGTAATGGGGGGGTGTTATCTCTTTTGTCGAAAATCAGCCGTTTTTGCTCGAACATTAAATGCCTCCAAATGGTATTTAATTAACTTCCCAAGCCCCTGGAAGCATGAAAATCACTTTAAACATGCTAATTTTAGCTCTAACACTGATGATCCACCTACAAATGTGAACTGACGTTCAAAAATAAAACATTTGAAAACGGACCATTTTCCACATTTCTGAAGCATGACGTAATGGGGGGGTGTTATCTCTTTTGTCGAAAATCAGCCGTTTTTGCTCGAACATTAAATGCCTCCAAATGGTATTTAATTAACTTCCCGGGGTGAAGAAACCCTTTTTGAGAACTCAGAGTGAGTAAATTGGCCATTTTCATGCACTTTTAACCATTCCATAAATCTTGTGTTTTGGGCCCCTGGAAGCATGAAAATCACTTTAAACATGCTAATTTTAGCTCTAACACTGATGATCCACCTACAAATGTGAACTGACGTTCAAAAATAAAACATTTGAAAACGGACCATTTTCCACATTTCTGAAGCATGACGTAATGGGGGGTGTTATCTCTTTTGTCGAAAATCAGCCGTTTTTGCTCGAACATTAAATGCCTCCAAATTGTATTTAATTAACTTCCCGAGCCCCTGGAAGCATGAAAATCACTTTAAACATGCTAATTTTAGCTCTAACACTGATGATCCACCTACAAATGTGAACTGACGTTCAAAAATAAAACATTTGAAAACGGACCATTTTCCACATTTCTGAAGCATGACGTAATGGGGGGGTGTTATCTCTTTTGTCGAAAATCAGCCGTTTTTGCTCGAACATTAAATGCCTCCAAATGGTATTTAATTAACTTCCCGGGGTGAAGAAACCCTTTTTGAGAACTCAGAGTGAGTAAATTGGCCATTTTCATGCACTTTTAACCATTCCATAAATCTTGTGTTTTGGGCCCCTGGAAGCATGAAAATCACTTTAAACATGCTAATTTTAGCTCTAACACTGATGATCCACCTACAAATGTGAACTGACGTTCAAAAATAAAACATTTGAAAACGGACCATTTTCCACATTTCTGAAGCATGACGTAATGGGGGGTGTTATCTCTTTTGTCGAAAATCAGCCGTTTTTGCTCGAACATTAAATGCCTCCAAATGGTATTTATTTCACTTCCCGAGCCCCTGGAAGCATGAAAATCACTTTAAACATGCTAATTTTAGCTCTAACACTGATGATCCACCTACAAATGTGAACTGACGTTCAAAAATAAAACATTTGAAAACGGACCATTTTCCACATTTCTGAAGCATGAAGTAATGGGGGGGGTGTTATCTCTTTTGTCGAAAATCAGCCGTTTTTGCTCGAACATTAAATGCCTCCAAATGGTATTTAATTAACTTCCCGAGCCCCTGGAAGCATGAAAATCACTTTAAACATGCTAATTTTAGCTCTAACACTGATGATCCACCTACAAATGTGAACTGACGTTCAAAAATAAAACATTTGAAAACGGACCATTTTCCACATTTCTGAAGCATGACATAATGGGGGGTGTTATCTCTTTTGTCGAAAATCAGCCGTTTTTGCTCGAACATTAAATGCCTCCAAATGGTATTTAATTAACTTCCCGGGGTGAAGAAACCCTTTTTGAGAACTCAGAGTGAGTAAATTGGCCATTTGCATGCACTTTTAACCATTCCATAAATCTTGTGTTTTGGGCCCCTGGAAGCATGAAAATCACTTTAAACATGCTAATTTTAGCTCTAACACTGATGATCCACCTACAAATGTGAACTGACGTTCAAAAATAAAACATTTGAAAACGGACCATTTTCCACATTTCTGAAGCATGACGTAATGGGGGGTGTTATCTCTTTTGTCGAAAATCAGCCGTTTTTGCTCGAACATTAAATGCCTCCAAATGGTATTTAATTAACTTCCCGAGCCCCTGGAAGCATGAAAATCACTTTAAACATGCTAACTTTAGCTCTAACACTGATGATCCACCTACAAATGTGAACTGACGTTCAAAAATAAAACATTTGAAAACGGACCATTTTCCACATTTCTGAAGCATGACGTAATGGGGGGGTGTTATCTCTTTTGTCGAAAATCAGCCGTTTTTGCTCGAACATTAAATGCCTCCAAATGGTATTTAATTAACTTCCCGGGGTGAAGAAACCCTTTTTGAGAACTCAGAGTGAGTAAATTGGCCATTTTCATGCACTTTTAACCATTCCATAAATCTTGTGTTTTGGGCCCCTGGAAGCATGAAAATCACTTTAAACATGCTAATTTTAGCTCTAACACTGATGATCCACCTACAAATGTGAACTGACGTTCAAAAATAAAACATTTGAAAACGGACCATTTTCCACATTTCTGAAGCATGACGTAATGGGGGGGTGTTATCTCTTTTGTCGAAAATCAGCCGTTTTTGCTCGAACATTAAATGCCTCCAAATGGTATTTAATTAACTTCCCGAGCCCCTGGAAGCATGAAAATCACTTTAAACATGCTAATTTTAGCTCTAACACTGATGATCCACCTACAAATGTGAACTGACATTCAAAAATAAAACATTTGAAAACGGACCATTTTCCACATTTCTGAAGCATGACGTAATGGGGGGGTGTTATCTCTTTTGTCGAAAATCAGCCGTTTTTGCTCGAACATTAAATGCCTCCAAATGGTATTTAATTAACTTCCCGGGGTGAAGAAACCCTTTTTGAGAACTCAGAGTGAGTAAATTGGCCATTTGCATGCACTTTTAACCATTCCATAAATCTTGTGTTTTGGGCCCCTGGAAGCATGAAAATCACTTTAAACATGCTAATTTTAGCTCTAACACTGATGATCCACCTACAAATGTGAACTGACGTTCAAAAATAAAACATTTGAAAACGGACCATTTTCCACATTTCTGAAGCATGACGTAATGGGGGGTGTTATCTCTTTTGTCGAAAATCAGCCGTTTTTGCTCGAACATTAAATGCCTCCAAATGGTATTTAATTAACTTCCCGAGCCCCTGGAAGCATGAAAATCACTTTAAACATGCTAATTTTAGCTCTAACACTGATGATCCACCTACAAATGTGAACTGACGTTCAAAAATAAAACATTTGAAAACGGACCATTTTCCACATTTCTGAAGCATGACGTAATGGGGGGTGTTATCTCTTTTGTCGAAAATCAGCCGTTTTTGCTCGAACATTAAATGCCTCCAAATGGTATTTAATTAACTTCCCGGGGTGAAGAAACCCTTTTTGAGAACTCAGAGTGAGTAAATTGGCCATTTTCATGCACTTTTAACCATTCCATAAATCTTGTGTTTTGGGCCCCTGGAAGCATGAAAATCACTTTAAACATGCTAATTTTAGCTCTAACACTGATGATCCACCTACAAATGTGAACTGACGTTCAAAAATAAAACATTTGAAAACGGACCATTTTCCACATTTCTGAAGCATGACGTAATGGGGGGGTGTTATCTCTTTTGTCGAAAATCAGCCGTTTTTGCTCGAACATTAAATGCCTCCAAATGGTATTTAATTAACTTCCCGAGCCCCTGGAAGCATGAAAATCACTTTAAACATGCTAATTTTAGCTCTAACACTGATGATCCACCTACAAATGTGAACTGACATTCAAAAATAAAACATTTGAAAACGGACCATTTTCCACATTTCTGAAGCATGACGTAATGGGGGGGTGTTATCTCTTTTGTCGAAAATCAGCCGTTTTTGCTCGAACATTAAATGCCTCCAAATGGTATTTAATTAACTTCCCGGGGTGAAGAAACCCTTTTTGAGAACTCAGAGTGAGTAAATTGGCCATTTTCATGCACTTTTAACCATTCCATAAATCTTGTGTTTTGGGCCCCTGGAAGCATGAAAATCACTTTAAACATGCTAATTTTAGCTCTAACACTGATGATCCACCTACAAATGTGAACTGACGTTCAAAAATAAAACATTTGAAAACGGACCATTTTCCACATTTCTGAAGCATGACGTAATGGGGGGTGTTATCTCTTTTGTCGAAAATCAGCCATTTTTGCTCGAACATTAAATGCCTCCAAATGGTATTTATTTCACTTCCCGAGCCCCTGGAAGCATAAAAATCACTTTAAACATGCTAATTTTAGCTCTAACACTGATGATCCACCTACAAATGTGAACTGACGTTCAAAAATAAAACATTTGAAAACGGACCATTTTCCACATTTCTGAAGCATGACGTAATGGGGGGGTGTTATCTCTTTTGTCGAAAATCAGCCGTTTTTGCTCGAACATTAAATGCCTCCAAATGGTATTTAATTAACTTCCCGAGCCCCTGGAAGCATGAAAATCACTTTAAACATGCTAATTTTAGCTCTAACACTGATGATCCACCTACAAATGTGAACTGACGTTCAAAAATAAAACATTTAAAAACGGACCATTTTCCACATTTCTGAAGCATGACGTAATGGGGGGGTGTTATCTCTTTTGTCGAAAATCAGCCGTTTTTGCTCGAACATTAAATGCCTCCAAATGGTATTTAATTAACTTCCCGGGGTGAAGAAACCCTTTTTGAGAACTCAGAGTGAGTAAATTGGCCATTTTCATGCACTTTTAACCATTCCATAAATCTTGTGTTTTGGGCCCCTGGAAGCATGAAAATCACTTTAAACATGCTAATTTTAGCTCTAACACTGATGATCCACCTACAAATGTGAACTGACGTTCAAAAATGAAACATTTGAAAACGGACCATTTTCCACATTTCTGAAGCATGACGTAATGGGGGGTGTTATCTCTTTTGTCGAAAATCAGCCGTTTTTGCTCGAACATTAAATGCCTCCAAATGGTATTTAATTAACTTCCCGAGCCCCTGGAAGCATGAAAATCACTTTAAACATGCTAATTTTAGCTCTAACACTGATGATCCACCTACAAATGTGAACTGACGTTCAAAAATAAAACATTTGAAAACGGACCATTTTCCACATTTCTGAAGCATGACGTAATGGGGGGGTGTTATCTCTTTTGTCGAAAATCAGCCGTTTTTGCTCGAACATTAAATGCCTCCAAATGGTATTTAATTAACTTCCCGGGGTGAAGAAACCCTTTTTGAGAACTCAGAGTGAGTAAATTGGCCATTTTCATGCACTTTTAACCATTCCATAAATCTTGTGTTTTGGGCCCCTGGAAGCATGAAAATCACTTTAAACATGCTAATTTTAGCTCTAACACTGATGATCCACCTACAAATGTGAACTGACGTTCAAAAATAAAACATTTGAAAACGGACCATTTTCCACATTTCTGAAGCATGACGTAATGGGGGGGTGTTATCTCTTTTTTCGAAAATCAGCCGTTTTTGCTCGAACATTAAATGCCTCCAAATGGTATTTAATTAACTTCCCGAGCCCCTGGAAGCATGAAAATCACTTTAAACATGCTAATTTTAGCTCTAACACTGATGATCCACCTACAAATGTGAACTGACGTTCAAAAATAAAACATTTGAAAACGGACCATTTTCCACATTTCTGAAGCATGACGTAATGGGGGGGTGTTATCTCTTTTGTCGAAAATCAGCCGTTTTTGCTCGAACATTAAATGCCTCCAAATGGTATTTAATTAACTTCCCGGGGTGAAGAAACCCTTTTTGAGAACTCAGAGTGAGTAAATTGGCCATTTTCATGCACTTTTAACCATTCCATAAATTTTGTGTTTTGGGCCCCTGGAAGCATGAAAATCACTTTAAACATGCTAATTTTAGCTCTAACACTGATGATCCACCTACAAATGTGAACTGACGTTCAAAAATAAAACATTTGAAAACGGACCATTTTCCACATTTCTGAAGCATGACGTAATGGGGGGGGTGTTATCTCTTTTGTCGAAAATCAGCCGTTTTTGCTCGAACATTAAATGCCTCCAAATGGTATTTATTTCACTTCCCGAGCCCCTAGAAGCATGAAAATCACTTTAAACATGCTAATTTTAGCTCTAACACTGATGATCCACCTACAAATGTGAACTGACGTTCAAAAATAAAACATTTGAAAACGGACCATTTTCCACATTTCTGAAGCATGACGTAATGGGGGGGTGTTATCTCTTTTGTCGAAAATCAGCCGTTTTTGCTCGAACATTAAATGCCTCCAAATGGTATTTATTTCACTTCCCGAGCCCCTGGAAGCATAAAAATCACTTTAAACATGCTAATTTTAGCTCTAACACTGATGATCCACCTACAAATGTGAACTGACGTTCAAAAATAAAACATTTGAAAACGGACCATTTTCCACATTTCTGAAGCATGACGTAATGGGGGGGTGTTATCTCTTTTGTCGAAAATCAGCCGTTTTTGCTCGAACATTAAATGCCTCCAAATGGTATTTATTTCACTTCCCGAGCCCCTGGAAGCATAAAAATCACTTTAAACATGCTAATTTTAGCTCTAACACTGATGATCCACCTACAAATGTGAACTGACGTTCAAAAATAAAACATTTGAAAACGGACCATTTTCCACATTTCTGAAGCATGACGTAATGGGGAGGTGTTATCTCTTTTGTCGAAAATCAGCCGTTTTTGCTCGAACATTAAATGCCTCCAAATGGTATTTAATTAACTTCCCGGGGTGAAGAAACCCTTTTTGAGAACTCAGAGTGAGTAAATTGGTCATTTTCATGCACTTTTAACCATTCCATGAATCTTGTGTTTTGGGCCCCTGGAAGCATGAAAATCACTTTAAACATGCTAATTTTAGCTCTAACACTGATGATCCACCTACAAATGTGAACTGACGTTCAAAAATAAAACATTTGAAAACGGACCATTTTCCACATTTCTGAAGCATGACGTAATGGGGGGGTGTTATCTCTTTTGTCGAAAATCAGCCGTTTTTGCTCGAACATTAAATGCCTCCAAATGGTATTTAATTAACTTCCCGAGCCCCTGGAAGCATGAAAATCACTTTAAACATGCTAATTTTAGCTCTAACACTGATGATCCACCTACAAATGTGAACTGACGTTCAAAAATAAAACATTTGAAAACGGACCATTTTCCACATTTCTGAAGCATGACGTAATGGGGGGGTGTTATCTCTTTTGTCGAAAATCAGCCGTTTTTGCTCGAACATTAAATGCCTCCAAATGGTATTTAATTAACTTCCCGGGGTGAAGAAACCCTTTTTGAGAACTCAGAGTGAGTAAATTGGCCATTTTCATGCACTTTTAACCATTCCATAAATCTTGTGTTTTGGGCCCCTGGAAGCATGAAAATCACTTTAAACATGCTAATTTTAGCTCTAACACTGATGATCCACCTACAAATGTGAACTGACGTTCAAAAATAAAACATTTGAAAACGGACCATTTTCCACATTTCTGAAGCATGACGTAATGGGGGGGTGTTATCTCTTTTGTCGAAAATCAGCCGTTTTTGCTCGAACATTAAATGCCTCCAAATGGTATTTAATTAACTTCCCGGGTGAAGAAACCCTTTTTGAGAACTCAGAGTGAGTAAATTGGCCATTTGCATGCACTTTTAACCATTCCATAAATCTTGTGTTTTGGGCCCCTGGAAGCATGAAAATCACTTTAAACATGCTAATTTTAGCTCTAACACTGATGATCCACCTACAAATGTGAACTGACGTTCAAAAATAAAACATTTGAAAACTGACCATTTTCCACATTTCTGAAGCATGACGTAATGGGGGGGTGTTATCTCTTTTTTTCGAAAATCAGCCGTTTTTGCTCGAACATTAAATGCCTCCAAATGGTATTTAATTAACTTCCCGAGCCCCTGGAAGCATGAAAATCACTTTAAACATGCTAATTTTAGCTCTAACACTGATGATCCACCTACAAATGTGAACTGACGTTCAAAAATAAAACATTTGAAAACGGACCATTTTCCACATTTCTGAAGCATGACGTAATGGGGGGGTGTTATCTCTTTTGTCGAAAATCAGCCGTTTTTGCTCGAACATTAAATGCCTCCAAATGGAATTTATTTCACTTCCCGGGGTGAAGAAACCCTTTTTGAGAACTCAGAGTGAGTAAATTGGCCATTTTCATGCACTTTTAACCATTCCATTAATCTTGTGTTTTGGGCCCCTGGAAGCATGAAAATCACTTTAAACATGCTAATTTTAGCTCTAACACTGATGATCCACCTACAAATGTGAACTGACGTTCAAAAATAAAACATTTGAAAACGGACCATTTTCCACATTTCTGAAGCATGACGTAATGGGGGGGTGTTATCTCTTTTGTCGAAAATCAGCCGTTTTTGCTCGAACATTAAATGCCTCCAAATGGTATTTAATTAACTTCCCGAGCCCCTGGAAGCATGAAAATCACTTTAAACATGCTAATTTTAGCTCTAACACTGATGATCCACCTACAAATGTGAACTGACGTTCAAAAATAAAACATTTGAAAACGGACCATTTTCCACATTTCTGAAGCATGACGTAATGGGGGGGTGTTATCTCTTTTGTCGAAAATCAGCCGTTTTTGCTCGAACATTAAATGCCTCCAAATGGTATTTAATTAACTTCCCGAGCCCCTGGAAGCATGAAAATCACTTTAAACATGCTAATTTTAGCTCTAACACTGATGATCCACCTACAAATGTGAACTGACGTTCAAAAATAAAACATTTGAAAACGGACCATTTTCCACATTTCTGAAGCATGACGTAATGGGGGGGTGTTATCTCTTTTGTCGAAAATCAGCCGTTTTTGCTCGAACATTAAATGCCTCCAAATGGTATTTAATTAACTTCCCGGGGTGAAGAAACCCTTTTTGAGAACTCAGAGTGAGTAAATTGGCCATTTGCATGCACTTTTAACCATTCCATAAATCTTGTGTTTTGGGCCCCTGGAAGCATGAAAATCACTTTAAACATGCTAATTTTAGCTCTAACACTGATGATCCACCTACAAATGTGAACTGACGTTCAAAAATAAAACATTTGAAAACGGACCATTTTCCACATTTCTGAAGCATGACGTAATGGGGGGTGTTATCTCTTTTGTCGAAAATCAGCCGTTTTTGCTCGAACATTAAATGCCTCCAAATTGTATTTAATTAACTTCCCGAGCCCCTGGAAGCATGAAAATCACTTTAAACATGCTAATTTTAGCTCTAACACTGATGATCCACCTACAAATGTGAACTGACGTTCAAAAATAAAACATTTGAAAACGGACCATTTTCCACATTTCTGAAGCATGACGTAATGGGGGGGTGTTATCTCTTTTGTCGAAAATCAGCCGTTTTTGCTCGAACATTAAATGCCTCCAAATGGTATTTAATTAACTTCCCGGGGTGAAGAAACCCTTTTTGAGAACTCAGAGTGAGTAAATTGGCCATTTTCATGCACTTTTAACCATTCCATAAATCTTGTGTTTTGGGCCCCTGGAAGCATGAAAATCACTTTAAACATGCTAATTTTAGCTCTAACACTGATGATCCACCTACAAATGTGAACTGACGTTCAAAAATAAAACATTTGAAAACGGACCATTTTCCACATTTCTGAAGCATGACGTAATGGGGGGGTGTTATCTCTTTTGTCGAAAATCAGCCGTTTTTGCTCGAACATTAAATGCCTCCAAATGGTATTTAATTAACTTCCCGAGCCCCTGGAAGCATGAAAATCACTTTAAACATGCTAATTTTAGCTCTAACACTGATGATCCACCTACAAATGTGAACTGACATTCAAAAATAAAACATTTGAAAACGGACCATTTTCCACATTTCTGAAGCATGACGTAATGGGGGGGTGTTATCTCTTTTGTCGAAAATCAGCCGTTTTTGCTCGAACATTAAATGCCTCCAAATGGTATTTAATTAACTTCCCGGGGTGAAGAAACCCTTTTTGAGAACTCAGAGTGAGTAAATTGGCCATTTTCATGCACTTTTAACCATTCCATAAATCTTGTGTTTTGGGCCCCTGGAAGCATGAAAATCACTTTAAACATGCTAATTTTAGCTCTAACACTGATGATCCACCTACAAATGTGAACTGACGTTCAAAAATAAAACATTTGAAAACGGACCATTTTCCACATTTCTGAAGCATGACGTAATGGGGGGTGTTATCTCTTTTGTCGAAAATCAGCCGTTTTTGCTCGAACATTAAATGCCTCCAAATGGTATTTATTTCACTTCCCGAGCCCCTGGAAGCATAAAAATCACTTTAAACATGCTAATTTTAGCTCTAACACTGATGATCCACCTACAAATGTGAACTGACGTTCAAAAATAAAACATTTGAAAACGGACCATTTTCCACATTTCTGAAGCATGACGTAATGGGGGGGTGTTATCTCTTTTGTCGAAAATCAGCCGTTTTTGCTCGAACATTAAATGCCTCCAAATGGTATTTATTTCACTTCCCGAGCCCCTGGAAGCATGAAAATCACTTTAAACATGCTAATTTTAGCTCTAACACTGATGATCCACCTACAAATGTGAACTGACGTTCAAAAATAAAACATTTGAAAACGGACCATTTTCCACATTTCTGAAGCATGACGTAATGGGGGGGTGTTATCTCTTTTGTCGAAAATCAGCCGTTTTTGCTCGAACATTAAATGCCTCCAAATGGTATTTAATTAACTTCCCGAGCCCCTGGAAGCATGAAAATCACTTTAAACATGCTAATTTTAGCTCTAACACTGATGATCCACCTACAAATGTGAACTGACGTTCAAAAATAAAACATTTGAAAACGGACCATTTTCCACATTTCTGAAGCATGACGTAATGGGGGGGTGTTATCTCTTTTGTCGAAAATCAGCCGTTTTTGCTCGAACATTAAATGCCTCCAAATGGTATTTAATTAACTTCCCGGGGTGAAGAAACCCTTTTTGAGAACTCAGAGTGAGTAAATTGGCCATTTTCATGCACTTTTAACCATTCCATAAATCTTGTGTTTTGGGGCCCTGGAAGCATGAAAATCACTTTAAACATGCTAATTTTAGCTCTAACACTGATGATCCACCTACAAATGTGAACTGACGTTCAAAAATGAAACATTTGAAAACGGACCATTTTCCACATTTCTGAAGCATGACGTAATGGGGGGTGTTATCTCTTTTGTCGAAAATCAGCCGTTTTTGCTCGAACATTAAATGCCTCCAAATGGTATTTAATTAACTTCCCGAGCCCCTGGAAGCATGAAAATCACTTTAAACATGCTAATTTTAGCTCTAACACTGATGATCCACCTACAAATGTGAACTGACGTTCAAAAATAAAACATTTGAAAACGGACCATTTTCCACATTTCTGAAGCATGACGTAATGGGGGGTGTTATCTCTTTTGTCGAAAATCAGCCGCTTTTGCTCGAACATTAAATGCCTCCAAATGGTATTTAATTAACTTCCCGGGGTGAAGAAACCCTTTTTGAGAACTCAGAGTGAGTAAATTGGCCATTTTCATGCACTTTTAACCATTCCATAAATTTTGTGTTTTGGGCCCCTGGAAGCATGAAAATCACTTTAAACATGCTAATTTTAGCTCTAACACTGATGATCCACCTACAAATGTGAACTGACGTTCAAAAATAAAACATTTGAAAACGGACCATTTTCCACATTTCTGAAGCATGACGTAATGGGGGGGGTGTTATCTCTTTTGTCGAAAATCAGCCGTTTTTGCTCGAACATTAAATGCCTCCAAATGGTATTTATTTCACTTCCCGAGCCCCTAGAAGCATGAAAATCACTTTAAACATGCTAATTTTAGCTCTAACACTGATGATCCACCTACAAATGTGAACTGACGTTCAAAAATAAAACATTTGAAAACGGACCATTTTCCACATTTCTGAAGCATGACGTAATGGGGGGGTGTTATCTCTTTTGTCGAAAATCAGCCGTTTTTGCTCGAACATTAAATGCCTCCAAATGGTATTTATTTTACTTCCCGAGCCCCTGGAAGCATAAAAATCACTTTAAACATGCTAATTTTAGCTCTAACACTGATGATCCACCTACAAATGTGAACTGACGTTCAAAAATAAAACATTTGAAAACGGACCATTTTCCACATTTCTGAAGCATGACGTAATGGGGGGGTGTTATCTCTTTTGTCGAAAATCAGCCGTTTTTGCTCGAACATTAAATGCCTCCAAATGGTATTTATTTCACTTCCCGAGCCCCTGGAAGCATAAAAATCACTTTAAACATGCTAATTTTAGCTCTAACACTGATGATCCACCTACAAATGTGAACTGACGTTCAAAAATAAAACATTTGAAAACGGACCATTTTCCACATTTCTGAAGCATGACGTAATGGGGGGGTGTTATCTCTTTTGTCGAAAATCAGCCGTTTTTGCTCGAACATTAAATGCCTCCAAATGGTATTTATTTCACTTCCCGAGCCCCTGGAAGCATGAAAATCACTTTAAACATGCTAATTTTAGCTCTAACACTGATGATCCACCTACAAATGTGAACTGACGTTCAAAAATAAAACATTTGAAAACGGACCATTTTCCACATTTCTGAAGCATGACGTAATGGGGAGGTGTTATCTCTTTTGTCGAAAATCAGCCGTTTTTGCTCGAACATTAAATGCCTCCAAATGGTATTTAATTAACTTCCCGGGGTGAAGAAACCCTTTTTGAGAACTCAGAGTGAGTAAATTGGTCATTTTCATGCACTTTTAACCATTCCATGAATCTTGTGTTTTGGGCCCCTGGAAGCATGAAAATCACTTTAAACATGCTAATTTTAGCTCTAACACTGATGATCCACCTACAAATGTGAACTGACGTTCAAAAATAAAACATTTGAAAACGGACCATTTTCCACATTTCTGAAGCATGACGTAATGGGGGGGTGTTATCTCTTTTGTCGAAAATCAGCCGTTTTTGCTCGAACATTAAATGCCTCCAAATGGTATTTAATTAACTTCCCGAGCCCCTGGAAGCATGAACATCACTTTAAACATGCTAATTTTAGCTCTAACACTGATGATCCACCTACAAATGTGAACTGACGTTCAAAAATAAAACATTTGAAAACGGACCATTTTCCACATTTCTGAAGCATGACGTAATGGGGGGGTGTTATCTCTTTTGTCGAAAATCAGCCGTTTTTGCTCGAACATTAAATGCCTCCAAATTGTATTTAATTAACTTCCCGGGGTGAAGAAACCCTTTTTGAGAACTCAGAGTGAGTAAATTGGCCATTTTCATGCACTTTTAACCATTCCATAAATCTTGTGTTTTGGGCCCCTGGAAGCATGAAAATCACTTTAAACATGCTAATTTTAGCTCTAACACTGATGATCCACCTACAAATGTGAACTGACGTTCAAAAATAAAACATTTGAAAACGGACCATTTTCCACATTTCTGAAGCATGACGTAATGGGGGGGTGTTATCTCTTTTGTCGAAAATCAGCCGTTTTTGCTCGAACATTAAATGCCTCCAAATGGTATTTAATTAACTTCCCGGGGTGAAGAAACCCTTTTTGAGAACTCAGAGTGAGTAAATTGGCCATTTGCATGCACTTTTAACCATTCCATAAATCTTGTGTTTTGGGCCCCTGGAAGCATGAAAATCACTTTAAACATGCTAATTTTAGCTCTAACACTGATGATCCACCTACAAATGTGAACTGACGTTCAAAAATAAAACATTTGAAAACGGACCATTTTCCACATTTCTGAAGCATGACGTAATGGGGGGTGTTATCTCTTTTGTCGAAAATCAGCCGTTTTTGCTCGAACATTAAATGCCTCCAAATGGTATTTAATTAACTTCCCGAGCCCCTGGAAGCATGAAAATCACTTTAAACATGCTAATTTTAGCTCTAACACTGATGATCCACCTACAAATGTGAACTGACGTTCAAAAATAAAACATTTGAAAACGGACCATTTTCCACATTTCTGAAGCATGACGTAATGGGGGGGTGTTATCTCTTTTGTCGAAAATCAGCCGTTTTTGCTCGAACATTAAATGCCTCCAAATGGTATTTAATTAACTTCCCGAGCCCCTGGAAGCATGAAAATCACTTTAAACATGCTAATTTTAGCTCTAACACTGATGATCCACCTACAAATGTGAACTGACATTCAAAAATAAAACATTTGAAAACGGACCATTTTCCACATTTCTGAAGCATGACGTAATGGGGGGGTGTTATCTCTTTTGTCGAAAATCAGCCGTTTTTGCTCGAACATTAAATGCCTCCAAATGGTATTTAATTAACTTCCCGGGGTGAAGAAACCCTTTTTGAGAACTCAGAGTGAGTAAATTGGCCATTTTCATGCACTTTTAACCATTCCATAAATCTTGTGTTTTGGGCCCCTGGAAGCATGAAAATCACTTTAAACATGCTAATTTTAGCTCTAACACTGATGATCCACCTACAAATGTGAACTGACGTTCAAAAATAAAACATTTGAAAACGGACCATTTTCCACATTTCTGAAGCATGACGAAATGGGGGGTGTTATCTCTTTTGTCGAAAATCAGCCGTTTTTGCTCGAACATTAAATGCCTCCAAATGGTATTTATTTCACTTCCTGAGCCCCTGGAAGCATAAAAATCACTTTAAACATGCTAATTTTAGCTCTAACACTGATGATCCACCTACAAATGTGAACTGACGTTCAAAAATAAAACATTTGAAAACGGACCATTTTCCACATTTCTGAAGCATGACGTAATGGGGGGGTGTTATCTCTTTTGTCGAAAATCAGCCGTTTTTGCTCGAACATTAAATGCCTCCAAATGGTATTTATTTCACTTCCCGAGCCCCTGGAAGCATGAAAATCACTTTAAACATGCTAATTTTAGCTCTAACACTGATGATCCACCTACAAATGTGAACTGACGTTCAAAAATAAAACATTTGAAAACGGACCATTTTCCACATTTCTGAAGCATGACGTAATGGGGGGGTGTTATCTCTTTTGTCGAAAATCAGCCGTTTTTGCTCGAACATTAAATGCCTCCAAATGGTATTTATTTCACTTCCCGAGCCCCTGGAAGCATGAAAATCACTTTAAACATGCTAATTTTAGCTCTAACACTGATGATCCACCTACAAATGTGAACTGACGTTCAAAATTAAAACATTTGAAAACGGACCATTTTCCACATTTCTGAAGCATGACGTAATGGGGGGGTGTTATCTCTTTTGTCGAAAATCAGCCGTTTTTGCTCGAATATTAAATGCCTCCAAATGGTATTTAATTAACTTCCCGGGGTGAAGAAACCCTTTTTGAGAACTCAGAGTGAGTAAATTGGCCATTTTCATGCACTTTTAACCATTCCATAAATCTTGTGTTTTGGGCCCCTGGAAGCATGAAAATCACTTTAAACATGCTAATTTTAGCTCTAACACTGATGATCCACCTACAAATGTGAACTGACGTTCAAAAATAAAACATTTGAAAACGGACCATTTTCCACATTTCTGAAGCATGACGTAATGGGGGGGTGTTATCTCTTTTGTCGAAAATCAGCCGTTTTTGCTCGAACATTAAATGCCTCCAAATGGTATTTAATTAACTTCCCAAGCCCCTGGAAGCATGAAAATCACTTTAAACATGCTAATTTTAGCTCTAACACTGATGATCCACCTACAAATGTGAACTGACGTTCAAAAATAAAACATTTGAAAACGGACCATTTTCCACATTTCTGAAGCATGACGTAATGGGGGGGTGTTATCTCTTTTGTCGAAAATCAGCCGTTTTTGCTCGAACATTAAATGCCTCCAAATGGTATTTAATTAACTTCCCGGGGTGAAGAAACCCTTTTTGAGAACTCAGAGTGAGTAAATTGGCCATTTTCATGCACTTTTAACCATTCCATAAATCTTGTGTTTTGGGCCCCTGGAAGCATGAAAATCACTTTAAACATGCTAATTTTAGCTCTAACACTGATGATCCACCTACAAATGTGAACTGACGTTCAAAAATAAAACATTTGAAAACGGACCATTTTCCACATTTCTGAAGCATGACGTAATGGGGGGTGTTATCTCTTTTGTCGAAAATCAGCCGTTTTTGCTCGAACATTAAATGCCTCCAAATTGTATTTAATTAACTTCCCGAGCCCCTGGAAGCATGAAAATCACTTTAAACATGCTAATTTTAGCTCTAACACTGATGATCCACCTACAAATGTGAACTGACGTTCAAAAATAAAACATTTGAAAACGGACCATTTTCCACATTTCTGAAGCATGACGTAATGGGGGGGTGTTATCTCTTTTGTCGAAAATCAGCCGTTTTTGCTCGAACATTAAATGCCTCCAAATGGTATTTAATTAACTTCCCGGGGTGAAGAAACCCTTTTTGAGAACTCAGAGTGAGTAAATTGGCCATTTTCATGCACTTTTAACCATTCCATAAATCTTGTGTTTTGGGCCCCTGGAAGCATGAAAATCACTTTAAACATGCTAATTTTAGCTCTAACACTGATGATCCACCTACAAATGTGAACTGACGTTCAAAAATAAAACATTTGAAAACGGACCATTTTCCACATTTCTGAAGCATGACGTAATGGGGGGTGTTATCTCTTTTGTCGAAAATCAGCCGTTTTTGCTCGAACATTAAATGCCTCCAAATGGTATTTATTTCACTTCCCGAGCCCCTGGAAGCATGAAAATCACTTTAAACATGCTAATTTTAGCTCTAACACTGATGATCCACCTACAAATGTGAACTGACGTTCAAAAATAAAACATTTGAAAACGGACCATTTTCCACATTTCGGAAGCATGACGTAATGGGGGGGGTGTTATCTCTTTTGTCGAAAATCAGCCGTTTTTGCTCGAACATTAAATGCCTCCAAATGGTATTTAATTAACTTCCCGAGCCCCTGGAAGCATGAAAATCACTTTAAACATGCTAATTTTAGCTCTAACACTGATGATCCACCTACAAATGTGAACTGACGTTCAAAAATAAAACATTTGAAAACGGACCATTTTCCACATTTCTGAAGCATGACATAATGGGGGGTGTTATCTCTTTTGTCGAAAATCAGCCGTTTTTGCTCGAACATTAAATGCCTCCAAATGGTATTTAATTAACTTCCCGGGGTGAAGAAACCCTTTTTGAGAACTCAGAGTGAGTAAATTGGCCATTTGCATGCACTTTTAACCATTCCATAAATCTTGTGTTTTGGGCCCCTGGAAGCATGAAAATCACTTTAAACATGCTAATTTTAGCTCTAACACTGATGATCCACCTACAAATGTGAACTGACGTTCAAAAATAAAACATTTGAAAACGGACCATTTTCCACATTTCTGAAGCATGACGTAATGGGGGGTGTTATCTCTTTTGTCGAAAATCAGCCGTTTTTGCTCGAACATTAAATGCCTCCAAATGGTATTTAATTAACTTCCCGAGCCCCTGGAAGCATGAAAATCACTTTAAACATGCTAACTTTAGCTCTAACACTGATGATCCACCTACAAATGTGAACTGACGTTCAAAAATAAAACATTTGAAAACGGACCATTTTCCACATTTCTGAAGCATGACGTAATGGGGGGGTGTTATCTCTTTTGTCGAAAATCAGCCGTTTTTGCTCGAACATTAAATGCCTCCAAATGGTATTTAATTAACTTCCCGGGGTGAAGAAACCCTTTTTGAGAACTCAGAGTGAGTAAATTGGCCATTTTCATGCACTTTTAACCATTCCATAAATCTTGTGTTTTGGGCCCCTGGAAGCATGAAAATCACTTTAAACATGCTAATTTTAGCTCTAACACTGATGATCCACCTACAAATGTGAACTGACGTTCAAAAATAAAACATTTGAAAACGGACCATTTTCCACATTTCTGAAGCATGACGTAATGGGGGGGTGTTATCTCTTTTGTCGAAAATCAGCCGTTTTTGCTCGAACATTAAATGCCTCCAAATGGTATTTAATTAACTTCCCGAGCCCCTGGAAGCATGAAAATCACTTTAAACATGCTAATTTTAGCTCTAACACTGATGATCCACCTACAAATGTGAACTGACATTCAAAAATAAAACATTTGAAAACGGACCATTTTCCACATTTCTGAAGCATGACGTAATGGGGGGGTGTTATCTCTTTTGTCGAAAATCAGCCGTTTTTGCTCGAACATTAAATGCCTCCAAATGGTATTTAATTAACTTCCCGGGGTGAAGAAACCCTTTTTGAGAACTCAGAGTGAGTAAATTGGCCATTTTCATGCACTTTTAACCATTCCATAAATCTTGTGTTTTGGGCCCCTGGAAGCATGAAAATCACTTTAAACATGCTAATTTTAGCTCTAACACTGATGATCCACCTACAAATGTGAACTGACGTTCAAAAATAAAACATTTGAAAACGGACCATTTTCCACATTTCTGAAGCATGACGTAATGGGGGGTGTTATCTCTTTTGTCGAAAATCAGCCGTTTTTGCTCGAACATTAAATGCCTCCAAATGGTATTTATTTCACTTCCCGAGCCCCTGGAAGCATAAAAATCACTTTAAACATGCTAATTTTAGCTCTAACACTGATGATCCACCTACAAATGTGAACTGACGTTCAAAAATAAAACATTTGAAAACGGACCATTTTCCACATTTCTGAAGCATGACGTAATGGGGGGGTGTTATCTCTTTTGTCGAAAATCAGCCGTTTTTGCTCGAACATTAAATGCCTCCAAATGGTATTTATTTCACTTCCCGAGCCCCTGGAAGCATGAAAATCACTTTAAACATGCTAATTTTAGCTCTAACACTGATGATCCACCTACAAATGTGAACTGACGTTCAAAAATAAAACATTTGAAAACGGACCATTTTCCACATTTCTGAAGCATGACGTAATGGGGGGGGTGTTATCTCTTTTGTCGAAAATCAGCCGTTTTTGCTCGAACATTAAATGCCTCCAAATGGTATTTATTTCACTTCCCGAGCCCCTGGAAGCATAAAAATCACTTTAAACATGCTAATTTTAGCTCTAACACTGATGATCCACCTACAAATGTGAACTGACGTTCAAAAATAAAACATTTGAAAACGGACCATTTTCCACATTTCTGAAGCATGACGTAATGGGGGGGTGTTATCTCTTTTGTCGAAAATCAGCCGTTTTTGCTCGAACATTAAATGCCTCCAAATGGTATTTATTTCACTTCCCGAGCCCCTGGAAGCATGAAAATCACTTTAAACATGCTAATTTTAGCTCTAACACTGATGATCCACCTACAAATGTGAACTGACGTTCAAAAATAAAACATTTGAAAACGGACCATTTTCCACATTTCTGAAGCATGACGTAATGGGGGGGTGTTATCTCTTTTGTCGAAAATCAGCCGTTTTTGCTCGAACATTAAATGCCTCCAAATGGTATTTAATTAACTTCCCGGGGTGAAGAAACCCTTTTTGAGAACTCAGAGTGAGTAAATTGGCCATTTTCATGCACTTTTAACCATTCCATAAATCTTGTGTTTTGGGCCCCTGGAAGCATGAAAATCACTTTAAACATGCTAATTTTAGCTCTAACACTGATGATCCACCTACAAATGTGAACTGACGTTCAAAAATGAAACATTTGAAAACGGACCATTTTCCACATTTCTGAAGCATGACGTAATGGGGGGTGTTATCTCTTTTGTCGAAAATCAGCCGTTTTTGCTCGAACATTAAATGCCTCCAAATGGTATTTAATTAACTTACCGAGCCCCTGGAAGCATGAAAATCACTTTAAACATGCTAATTTTAGCTCTAACACTGATGATCCACCTACAAATGTGAACTGACGTTCAAAAATAAAACATTTGAAAACGGACCATTTTCCACATTTCTGAAGCATGACGTAATGGGGGGGTGTTATCTCTTTTGTCGAAAATCAGCCGTTTTTGCTCGAACATTAAATGCCTCCAAATGGTATTTAATTAACTTCCCGAGCCCCTGGAAGCATGAAAATCACTTTAAACATGCTAATTTTAGCTCTAACACTGATGATCCACCTACAAATGTGAACTGACATTCAAAAATAAAACATTTGAAAACGGACCATTTTCCACATTTCTGAAGCATGACGTAATGGGGGGGTGTTATCTCTTTTGTCGAAAATCAGCCGTTTTTGCTCGAACATTAAATGCCTCCAAATGGTATTTAATTAACTTCCCGGGGTGAAGAAACCCTTTTTGAGAACTCAGAGTGAGTAAATTGGCCATTTTCATGCACTTTTAACCATTCCATAAATCTTGTGTTTTGGGCCCCTGGAAGCATGAAAATCACTTTAAACATGCTAATTTTAGCTCTAACACTGATGATCCACCTACAAATGTGAACTGACGTTCAAAAATAAAACATTTGAAAACGGACCATTTTCCACATTTCTGAAGCATGACGTAATGGGGGGTGTTATCTCTTTTGTCGAAAATCAGCCGTTTTTGCTCGAACATTAAATGCCTCCAAATGGTATTTATTTCACTTCCTGAGCCCCTGGAAGCATAAAAATCACTTTAAACATGCTAATTTTAGCTCTAACACTGATGATCCACCTACAAATGTGAACTGACGTTCAAAAATAAAACATTTGAAAACGGACCATTTTCCACATTTCTGAAGCATGACGTAATGGGGGGGTGTTATCTCTTTTGTCGAAAATCAGCCGTTTTTGCTCGAACATTAAATGCCTCCAAATGGTATTTATTTCACTTCCCGAGCCCCTGGAAGCATGAAAATCACTTTAAACATGCTAATTTTAGCTCTAACACTGATTATCCACCTACAAATGTGAACTGACGTTCAAAAATAAAACATTTGAAAACGGACCATTTTCCACATTTCTGAAGCATGACGTAATGGGGGGGTGTTATCTCTTTTGTCGAAAATCAGCCGTTTTTGCTCGAACATTAAATGCCTCCAAATGGTATTTATTTCACTTCCCGAGCCCCTGGAAGCATGAAAATCACTTTAAACATGCTAATTTTAGCTCTAACACTGATGATCCACCTACAAATGTGAACTGACGTTCAAAATTAAAACATTTGAAAACGGACCATTTTCCACATTTCTGAAGCATGACGTAATGGGGGGGTGTTATCTCTTTTGTCGAAAATCAGCCGTTTTTGCTCGAATATTAAATGCCTCCAAATGGTATTTAATTAACTTCCCGGGGTGAAGAAACCCTTTTTGAGAACTCAGAGTGAGTAAATTGGCCATTTTCATGCACTTTTAACCATTCCATAAATCTTGTGTTTTGGGCCCCTGGAAGCATGAAAATCACTTTAAACATGCTAATTTTAGCTCTAACACTGATGATCCACCTACAAATGTGAACTGACGTTCAAAAATAAAACATTTGAAAACGGACCATTTTCCACATTTCTGAAGCATGACGTAATGGGGGGGTGTTATCTCTTTTGTCGAAAATCAGCCGTTTTTGCTCGAACATTAAATGCCTCCAAATGGTATTTAATTAACTTCCCGAGCCCCTGGAAGCATGAAAATCACTTTAAACATGCTAATTTTAGCTCTAACACTGATGATCCACCTACAAATGTGAACTGACGTTCAAAAATAAAACATTTGAAAACGGACCATTTTCCACATTTCTGAAGCATGACGTAATGGGGGGGTGTTATCTCTTTTGTCGAAAATCAGCCGTTTTTGCTCGAACATTAAATGCCTCCAAATGGTATTTAATTAACTTCCCGGGGTGAAGAAACCCTTTTTGAGAACTCAGAGTGAGTAAATTGGCCATTTTCATGCACTTTTAACCATTCCATAAATCTTGTGTTTTGGGCCCCTGGAAGCATGAAAATCACTTTAAACATGCTAATTTTAGCTCTAACACTGATGATCCACCTACAAATGTGAACTGACGTTCAAAAATAAAACATTTGAAAACGGACCATTTTCCACATTTCTGAAGCATGACGTAATGGGGGGTGTTATCTCTTTTGTCGAAAATCAGCCGTTTTTGCTCGAACATTAAATGCCTCCAAATTGTATTTAATTAACTTCCCGAGCCCCTGGAAGCATGAAAATCACTTTAAACATGCTAATTTTAGCTCTAACACTGATGATCCACCTACAAATGTGAACTGACGTTCAAAAATAAAACATTTGAAAACGGACCATTTTCCACATTTCTGAAGCATGACGTAATGGGGGGGTGTTATCTCTTTTGTCGAAAATCAGCCGTTTTTGCTCGAACATTAAATGCCTCCAAATGGTATTTAATTAACTTCCCGGGGTGAAGAAACCCTTTTTGAGAACTCAGAGTGAGTAAATTGGCCATTTTCATGCACTTTTAACCATTCCATAAATCTTGTGTTTTGGGCCCCTGGAAGCATGAAAATCACTTTAAACATGCTAATTTTAGCTCTAACACTGATGATCCACCTACAAATGTGAACTGACGTTCAAAAATAAAACATTTGAAAACGGACCATTTTCCACATTTCTGAAGCATGACGTAATGGGGGGTGTTATCTCTTTTGTCGAAAATCAGCCGTTTTTGCTCGAACATTAAATGCCTCCAAATGGTATTTATTTCACTTCCCGAGCCCCTGGAAGCATGAAAATCACTTTAAACATGCTAATTTTAGCTCTAACACTGATGATCCACCTACAAATGTGAACTGACGTTCAAAAATAAAACATTTGAAAACGGACCATTTTCCACATTTCTGAAGCATGACGTAATGGGGGGGGTGTTATCTCTTTTGTCGAAAATCAGCCGTTTTTGCTCGAACATTAAATGCCTCCAAATGGTATTTAATTAACTTCCCGAGCCCCTGGAAGCATGAAAATCACTTTAAACATGCTAATTTTAGCTCTAACACTGATGATCCACCTACAAATGTGAACTGACGTTCAAAAATAAAACATTTGAAAACGGACCATTTTCCACATTTCTGAAGCATGACATAATGGGGGGTGTTATCTCTTTTGTCGAAAATCAGCCGTTTTTGCTCGAACATTAAATGCCTCCAAATGGTATTTAATTAACTTCCCGGGGTGAAGAAACCCTTTTTGAGAACTCAGAGTGAGTAAATTGGCCATTTGCATGCACTTTTAACCATTCCATAAATCTTGTGTTTTGGGCCCCTGGAAGCATGAAAATCACTTTAAACATGCTAATTTTAGCTCTAACACTGATGATCCACCTACAAATGTGAACTGACGTTCAAAAATAAAACATTTGAAAACGGACCATTTTCCACATTTCTGAAGCATGACGTAATGGGGGGTGTTATCTCTTTTGTCGAAAATCAGCCGTTTTTGCTCGAACATTAAATGCCTCCAAATGGTATTTAATTAACTTCCCGAGCCCCTGGAAGCATGAAAATCACTTTAAACATGCTAATTTTAGCTCTAACACTGATGATCCACCTACAAATGTGAACTGACGTTCAAAAATAAAACATTTGAAAACGGACCATTTTCCACATTTCTGAAGCATGACGTAATGGGGGGGTGTTATCTCTTTTGTCGAAAATCAGCCGTTTTTGCTCGAACATTAAATGCCTCCAAATGGTATTTAATTAACTTCCCGGGGTGAAGAAATCCTTTTTGAGAACTCAGAGTGAGTAAATTGGCCATTTTCATGCACTTTTAACCATTCCATAAATCTTGTGTTTTGGGCCCCTGGAAGCATGAAAATCACTTTAAACATGCTAATTTTAGCTCTAACACTGATGATCCACCTACAAATGTGAACTGACGTTCAAAAATAAAACATTTGAAAACGGACCATTTTCCACATTTCTGAAGCATGACGTAATGGGGGGGTGTTATCTCTTTTGTCGAAAATCAGCCGTTTTTGCTCGAACATTAAATGCCTCCAAATGGTATTTAATTAACTTCCCGAGCCCCTGGAAGCATGAAAATCACTTTAAACATGCTAATTTTAGCTCTAACACTGATGATCCACCTACAAATGTGAACTGACATTCAAAAATAAAACATTTGAAAACGGACCATTTTCCACATTTCTGAAGCATGACGTAATGGGGGGGTGTTATCTCTTTTGTCGAAAATCAGCCGTTTTTGCTCGAACATTAAATGCCTCCAAATGGTATTTAATTAACTTCCCGGGGTGAAGAAACCCTTTTTGAGAACTCAGAGTGAGTAAATTGGCCATTTTCATGCACTTTTAACCATTCCATAAATCTTGTGTTTTGGGCCCCTGGAAGCATGAAAATCACTTTAAACATGCTAATTTTAGCTCTAACACTGATGATCCACCTACAAATGTGAACTGACGTTCAAAAATAAAACATTTGAAAACGGACCATTTTCCACATTTCTGAAGCATGACGTAATGGGGGGTGTTATCTCTTTTGTCGAAAATCAGCCGTTTTTGCTCGAACATTAAATGCCTCCAAATGGTATTTATTTCACTTCCCGAGCCCCTGGAAGCATAAAAATCACTTTAAACATGCTAATTTTAGCTCTAACACTGATGATCCACCTACAAATGTGAACTGACGTTCAAAAATAAAACATTTGAAAACGGACCATTTTCCACATTTCTGAAGCATGACGTAATGGGGGGGTGTTATCTCTTTTGTCGAAAATCAGCCGTTTTTGCTCGAACATTAAATGCCTCCAAATGGTATTTATTTCACTTCCCGAGCCCCTGGAAGCATGAAAATCACTTTAAACATGCTAATTTTAGCTCTAACACTGATGATCCACCTACAAATGTGAACTGACGTTCAAAAATAAAACATTTGAAAACGGACCATTTTCCACATTTCTGAAGCATGACGTAATGGGGGGGGTGTTATCTCTTTTGTCGAAAATCAGCCGTTTTTGCTCGAACATTAAATGCCTCCAAATGGTATTTATTTCACTTCCCGAGCCCCTGGAAGCATAAAAATCACTTTAAACATGCTAATTTTAGCTCTAACACTGATGATCCACCTACAAATGTGAACTGACGTTCAAAAATAAAACATTTGAAAACGGACCATTTTCCACATTTCTGAAGCATGACGTAATGGGGGGGTGTTATCTCTTTTGTCGAAAATCAGCCGTTTTTGCTCGAACATTAAATGCCTCCAAATGGTATTTATTTCACTTCCCGAGCCCCTGGAAGCATGAAAATCACTTTAAACATGCTAATTTTAGCTCTAACACTGATGATCCACCTACAAATGTGAACTGACGTTCAAAAATAAAACATTTGAAAACGGACCATTTTCCACATTTCTGAAGCATGACGTAATGGGGGGGTGTTATCTCTTTTGTCGAAAATCAGCCGTTTTTGCTCGAACATTAAATGCCTCCAAATGGTATTTAATTAACTTCCCGAGCCCCTGGAAGCATGAAAATCACTTTAAACATGCTAATTTTAGCTCTAACACTGATGATCCACCTACAAATGTGAACTGACGTTCAAAAATAAAACATTTGAAAACGGACCATTTTCCACATTTCTGAAGCATGACGTAATGGGGGGGTGTTATCTCTTTTGTCGAAAATCAGCCGTTTTTGCTCGAACATTAAATGCCTCCAAATGGTATTTAATTAACTTCCCGGGGTGAAGAAACCCTTTTTGAGAACTCAGAGTGAGTAAATTGGCCATTTTCATGCACTTTTAACCATTCCATAAATCTTGTGTTTTGGGCCCCTGGAAGCATGAAAATCACTTTAAACATGCTAATTTTAGCTCTAACACTGATGATCCACCTACAAATGTGAACTGACGTTCAAAAATGAAACATTTGAAAACGGACCATTTTCCACATTTCTGAAGCATGACGTAATGGGGGGTGTTATCTCTTTTGTCGAAAATCAGCCGTTTTTGCTCGAACATTAAATGCCTCCAAATGGTATTTAATTAACTTACCGAGCCCCTGGAAGCATGAAAATCACTTTAAACATGCTAATTTTAGCTCTAACACTGATGATCCACCTACAAATGTGAACTGACGTTCAAAAATAAAACATTTGAAAACGGACCATTTTCCACATTTCTGAAGCATGACGTAATGGGGGGGTGTTATCTCTTTTGTCGAAAATCAGCCGTTTTTGCTCGAACATTAAATGCCTCCAAATGGTATTTAATTAACTTCCCGGGGTGAAGAAACCCTTTTTGAGAACTCAGAGTGAGTAAATTGGCCATTTTCATGCACTTTTAACCATTCCATAAATCTTGTGTTTTGGGCCCCTGGAAGCATGAAAATCACTTTAAACATGCTAATTTTAGCTCTAACACTGATGATCCACCTACAAATGTGAACTGACGTTCAAAAATAAAACATTTGAAAACGGACCATTTTCCACATTTCTGAAGCATGACGTAATGGGGGGGTGTTATCTCTTTTGTCGAAAATCAGCCGTTTTTGCTCGAACATTAAATGCCTCCAAATGGTATTTAATTAACTTCCCGAGCCCCTGGAAGCATGAAAATCACTTTAAACATGCTAATTTTAGCTCTAACACTGATGATCCACCTACAAATGTGAACTGACGTTCAAAAATAAAACATTTGAAAACGGACCATTTTCCACATTTCTGAAGCATGACGTAATGGGGGGTGTTATCTCTTTTGTCGAAAATCAGCCGTTTTTGCTCGAACATTAAATGCCTCCAAATGGTATTTAATTAACTTCCCGGGGTGAAGAAACCCTTTTTGAGAACTCAGAGTGAGTAAATTGGCCATTTTCATGCACTTTTAACCATTCCATAAATTTTGTGTTTTGGGCCCCTGGAAGCATGAAAATCACTTTAAACATGCTAATTTTAGCTCTAACACTGATGATCCACCTACAAATGTGAACTGACGTTCAAAAATAAAACATTTGAAAACGGACCATTTTCCACATTTCTGAAGCATGACGTAATGGGGGGGGTGTTATCTCTTTTGTCGAAAATCAGCCGTTTTTGCTCGAACATTAAATGCCTCCAAATGGTATTTATTTCACTTCCCGAGCCCCTAGAAGCATGAAAATCACTTTAAACATGCTAATTTTAGCTCTAACACTGATGATCCACCTACAAATGTGAACTGACGTTAAAAAATAAAACATTTGAAAACGGACCATTTTCCACATTTCTGAAGCATGACGTAATGGGGGGGTGTTATCTCTTTTGTCGAAAATCAGCCGTTTTTGCTCGAACATTAAATGCCTCCAAATGGTATTTATTTCACTTCCCGAGCCCCTGGAAGCATAAAAATCACTTTAAACATGCTAATTTTAGCTCTAACACTGATGATCCACCTACAAATGTGAACTGACGTTCAAAAATAAAACATTTGAAAACGGACCATTTTCCACATTTCTGAAGCATGACGTAATGGGGGGGTGCTATCTCTTTTGTCGAAAATCAGCCGTTTTTGCTCGAACATTAAATGCCTCCAAATGGTATTTATTTCACTTCCCGAGCCCCTGGAAGCATAAAAATCACTTTAAACATGCTAATTTTAGCTCTAACACTGATGATCCACCTACAAATGTGAACTGACGTTCAAAAATAAAACATTTGAAAACGGACCATTTTCCACATTTCTGAAGCATGACGTAATGGGGGGGTGTTATCTCTTTTGTCGAAAATCAGCCGTTTTTGCTCGAACATTAAATGCCTCCAAATGGTATTTATTTCACTTCCCGAGCCCCTGGAAGCATGAAAATCACTTTAGACATGCTAATTTTAGCTCTAACACTGATGATCCACCTACAAATGTGAACTGACGTTCAAAAATAAAACATTTGAAAACGGACCATTTTCCACATTTCTGAAGCATGACGTAATGGGGAGGTGTTATCTCTTTTGTCGAAAATCAGCCGTTTTTGCTCGAACATTAAATGCCTCCAAATGGTATTTAATTAACTTCCCGGGGTGAAGAAACCCTTTTTGAGAACTCAGAGTGAGTAAATTGGTCATTTTCATGCACTTTTAACCATTCCATGAATCTTGTGTTTTGGGCCCCTGGAAGCATGAAAATCACTTTAAACATGCTAATTTTAGCTCTAACACTGATGATCCACCTACAAATGTGAACTGACGTTCAAAAATAAAACATTTGAAAACGGACCATTTTCCACATTTCTGAAGCATGACGTAATGGGGGGGTGTTATCTCTTTTGTCGAAAATCAGCCGTTTTTGCTCGAACATTAAATGCCTCCAAATGGTATTTAATTAACTTCCCGAGCCCCTGGAAGCATGAAAATCACTTTAAACATGCTAATTTTAGCTCTAACACTGATGATCCACCTACAAATGTGAACTGACGTTCAAAAATAAAACATTTGAAAACGGACCATTTTCCACATTTCTGAAGCATGACGTAATGGGGGGGTGTTATCTCTTTTGTCGAAAATCAGCCGTTTTTGCTCGAACATTAAATGCCTCCAAATTGTATTTAATTAACTTCCCGGGGTGAAGAAACCCTTTTTGAGAACTCAGAGTGAGTAAATTGGCCATTTTCATGCACTTTTAACCATTCCATAAATCTTGTGTTTTGGGCCCCTGGAAGCATGAAAATCACTTTAAACATGCTAATTTTAGCTCTAACACTGATGATCCACCTACAAATGTGAACTGACGTTCAAAAATAAAACATTTGAAAACGGACCATTTTCCACATTTCTGAAGCATGACGTAATGGGGGGGTGTTATCTCTTTTGTCGAAAATCAGCCGTTTTTGCTCGAACATTAAATGCCTCCAAATGGTATTTAATTAACTTCCCGGGGTGAAGAAACCCTTTTTGAGAACTCAGAGTGAGTAAATTGGCCATTTGCATGCACTTTTAACCATTCCATAAATCTTGTGTTTTGGGCCCCTGGAAGCATGAAAATCACTTTAAACATGCTAATTTTAGCTCTAACACTGATGATCCACCTACAAATGTGAACTGACGTTCAAAAATAAAACATTTGAAAACGGACCATTTTCCACATTTCTGAAGCATGACGTAATGGGGGGTGTTATCTCTTTTGTCGAAAATCAGCCGTTTTTGCTCGAACATTAAATGCCTCCAAATGGTATTTAATTAACTTCCCGAGCCCCTGGAAGCATGAAAATCACTTTAAACATGCTAATTTTAGCTCTAACACTGATGATCCACCTACAAATGTGAACTGACGTTCAAAAATAAAACATTTGAAAACGGACCATTTTCCACATTTCTGAAGCATGACGTAATGGGGGGGTGTTATCTCTTTTGTCGAAAATCAGCCGTTTTTGCTCGAACATTAAATGCCTCCAAATGGTATTTAATTAACTTCCCGGGGTGAAGAAACCCTTTTTGAGAACTCAGAGTGAGTAAATTGGCCATTTTCATGCACTTTTAACCATTCCATAAATCTTGTGTTTTGGGCCCCTGGAAGCATGAAAATCACTTTAAACATGCTAATTTTAGCTCTAACACTGATGATCCACCTACAAATGTGAACTGACGTTCAAAAATAAAACATTTGAAAACGGACCATTTTCCACATTTCTGAAGCATGACGTAATGGGGGGTGTTATCTCTTTTGTCGAAAATCAGCCGTTTTTGCTCGAACATTAAATGCCTCCAAATGGTATTTATTTCACTTCCTGAGCCCCTGGAAGCATAAAAATCACTTTAAACATGCTAATTTTAGCTCTAACACTGATGATCCACCTACAAATGTGAACTGACGTTCAAAAATAAAACATTTGAAAACGGACCATTTTCCACATTTCTGAAGCATGACGTAATGGGGGGGTGTTATCTCTTTTGTCGAAAATCAGCCGTTTTTGCTCGAACATTAAATGCCTCCAAATGGTATTTATTTCACTTCCCGAGCCCCTGGAAGCATGAAAATCACTTTAAACATGCTAATTTTAGCTCTAACACTGATTATCCACCTACAAATGTGAACTGACGTTCAAAAATAAAACATTTGAAAACGGACCATTTTCCACATTTCTGAAGCATGACGTAATGGGGGGGTGTTATCTCTTTTGTCGAAAATCAGCCGTTTTTGCTCGAACATTAAATGCCTCCAAATGGTATTTATTTCACTTCCCGAGCCCCTGGAAGCATGAAAATCACTTTAAACATGCTAATTTTAGCTCTAACACTGATGATCCACCTACAAATGTGAACTGACGTTCAAAATTAAAACATTTGAAAACGGACCATTTTCCACATTTCTGAAGCATGACGTAATGGGGGGGTGTTATCTCTTTTGTCGAAAATCAGCCGTTTTTGCTCGAATATTAAATGCCTCCAAATGGTATTTAATTAACTTCCCGGGGTGAAGAAACCCTTTTTGAGAACTCAGAGTGAGTAAATTGGCCATTTTCATGCACTTTTAACCATTCCATAAATCTTGTGTTTTGGGCCCCTGGAAGCATGAAAATCACTTTAAACATGCTAATTTTAGCTCTAACACTGATGATCCACCTACAAATGTGAACTGACGTTCAAAAATAAAACATTTGAAAACGGACCATTTTCCACATTTCTGAAGCATGACGTAATGGGGGGGTGTTATCTCTTTTGTCGAAAATCAGCCGTTTTTGCTCGAACATTAAATGCCTCCAAATGGTATTTAATTAACTTCCCGAGCCCCTGGAAGCATGAAAATCACTTTAAACATGCTAATTTTAGCTCTAACACTGATGATCCACCTACAAATGTGAACTGACGTTCAAAAATAAAACATTTGAAAACGGACCATTTTCCACATTTCTGAAGCATGACGTAATGGGGGGGTGTTATCTCTTTTGTCGAAAATCAGCCGTTTTTGCTCGAACATTAAATGCCTCCAAATGGTATTTAATTAACTTCCCGGGGTGAAGAAACCCTTTTTGAGAACTCAGAGTGAGTAAATTGGCCATTTTCATGCACTTTTAACCATTCCATAAATCTTGTGTTTTGGGCCCCTGGAAGCATGAAAATCACTTTAAACATGCTAATTTTAGCTCTAACACTGATGATCCACCTACAAATGTGAACTGACGTTCAAAAATAAAACATTTGAAAACGGACCATTTTCCACATTTCTGAAGCATGACGTAATGGGGGGTGTTATCTCTTTTGTCGAAAATCAGCCGTTTTTGCTCGAACATTAAATGCCTCCAAATTGTATTTAATTAACTTCCCGAGCCCCTGGAAGCATGAAAATCACTTTAAACATGCTAATTTTAGCTCTAACACTGATGATCCACCTACAAATGTGAACTGACGTTCAAAAATAAAACATTTGAAAACGGACCATTTTCCACATTTCTGAAGCATGACGTAATGGGGGGGTGTTATCTCTTTTGTCGAAAATCAGCCGTTTTTGCTCGAACATTAAATGCCTCCAAATGGTATTTAATTAACTTCCCGGGGTGAAGAAACCCTTTTTGAGAACTCAGAGTGAGTAAATTGGCCATTTTCATGCACTTTTAACCATTCCATAAATCTTGTGTTTTGGGCCCCTGGAAGCATGAAAATCACTTTAAACATGCTAATTTTAGCTCTAACACTGATGATCCACCTACAAATGTGAACTGACGTTCAAAAATAAAACATTTGAAAACGGACCATTTTCCACATTTCTGAAGCATGACGTAATGGGGGGTGTTATCTCTTTTGTCGAAAATCAGCCGTTTTTGCTCGAACATTAAATGCCTCCAAATGGTATTTATTTCACTTCCCGAGCCCCTGGAAGCATGAAAATCACTTTAAACATGCTAATTTTAGCTCTAACACTGATGATCCACCTACAAATGTGAACTGACGTTCAAAAATAAAACATTTGAAAACGGACCATTTTCCACATTTCTGAAGCATGACGTAATGGGGGGGGTGTTATCTCTTTTGTCGAAAATCAGCCGTTTTTGCTCGAACATTAAATGCCTCCAAATGGTATTTAATTAACTTCCCGAGCCCCTGGAAGCATGAAAATCACTTTAAACATGCTAATTTTAGCTCTAACACTGATGATCCACCTACAAATGTGAACTGACGTTCAAAAATAAAACATTTGAAAACGGACCATTTTCCACATTTCTGAAGCATGACATAATGGGGGGTGTTATCTCTTTTGTCGAAAATCAGCCGTTTTTGCTCGAACATTAAATGCCTCCAAATGGTATTTAATTAACTTCCCGGGGTGAAGAAACCCTTTTTGAGAACTCAGAGTGAGTAAATTGGCCATTTGCATGCACTTTTAACCATTCCATAAATCTTGTGTTTTGGGCCCCTGGAAGCATGAAAATCACTTTAAACATGCTAATTTTAGCTCTAACACTGATGATCCACCTACAAATGTGAACTGACGTTCAAAAATAAAACATTTGAAAACGGACCATTTTCCACATTTCTGAAGCATGACGTAATGGGGGGTGTTATCTCTTTTGTCGAAAATCAGCCGTTTTTGCTCGAACATTAAATGCCTCCAAATGGTATTTAATTAACTTCCCGAGCCCCTGGAAGCATGAAAATCACTTTAAACATGCTAATTTTAGCTCTAACACTGATGATCCACCTACAAATGTGAACTGACGTTCAAAAATAAAACATTTGAAAACGGACCATTTTCCACATTTCTGAAGCATGACGTAATGGGGGGGTGTTATCTCTTTTGTCGAAAATCAGCCGTTTTTGCTCGAACATTAAATGCCTCCAAATGGTATTTAATTAACTTCCCGGGGTGAAGAAATCCTTTTTGAGAACTCAGAGTGAGTAAATTGGCCATTTTCATGCACTTTTAACCATTCCATAAATCTTGTGTTTTGGGCCCCTGGAAGCATGAAAATCACTTTAAACATGCTAATTTTAGCTCTAACACTGATGATCCACCTACAAATGTGAACTGACGTTCAAAAATAAAACATTTGAAAACGGACCATTTTCCACATTTCTGAAGCATGACGTAATGGGGGGGTGTTATCTCTTTTGTCGAAAATCAGCCGTTTTTGCTCGAACATTAAATGCCTCCAAATGGTATTTAATTAACTTCCCGAGCCCCTGGAAGCATGAAAATCACTTTAAACATGCTAATTTTAGCTCTAACACTGATGATCCACCTACAAATGTGAACTGACATTCAAAAATAAAACATTTGAAAACGGACCATTTTCCACATTTCTGAAGCATGACGTAATGGGGGGGTGTTATCTCTTTTGTCGAAAATCAGCCGTTTTTGCTCGAACATTAAATGCCTCCAAATGGTATTTAATTAACTTCCCGGGGTGAAGAAACCCTTTTTGAGAACTCAGAGTGAGTAAATTGGCCATTTTCATGCACTTTTAACCATTCCATAAATCTTGTGTTTTGGGCCCCTGGAAGCATGAAAATCACTTTAAACATGCTAATTTTAGCTCTAACACTGATGATCCACCTACAAATGTGAACTGACGTTCAAAAATAAAACATTTGAAAACGGACCATTTTCCACATTTCTGAAGCATGACGTAATGGGGGGTGTTATCTCTTTTGTCGAAAATCAGCCGTTTTTGCTCGAACATTAAATGCCTCCAAATGGTATTTATTTCACTTCCCGAGCCCCTGGAAGCATAAAAATCACTTTAAACATGCTAATTTTAGCTCTAACACTGATGATCCACCTACAAATGTGAACTGACGTTCAAAAATAAAACATTTGAAAACGGACCATTTTCCACATTTCTGAAGCATGACGTAATGGGGGGGTGTTATCTCTTTTGTCGAAAATCAGCCGTTTTTGCTCGAACATTAAATGCCTCCAAATGGTATTTATTTCACTTCCCGAGCCCCTGGAAGCATGAAAATCACTTTAAACATGCTAATTTTAGCTCTAACACTGATGATCCACCTACAAATGTGAACTGACGTTCAAAAATAAAACATTTGAAAACGGACCATTTTCCACATTTCTGAAGCATGACGTAATGGGGGGGGTGTTATCTCTTTTGTCGAAAATCAGCCGTTTTTGCTCGAACATTAAATGCCTCCAAATGGTATTTATTTCACTTCCCGAGCCCCTGGAAGCATAAAAATCACTTTAAACATGCTAATTTTAGCTCTAACACTGATGATCCACCTACAAATGTGAACTGACGTTCAAAAATAAAACATTTGAAAACGGACCATTTTCCACATTTCTGAAGCATGACGTAATGGGGGGGTGTTATCTCTTTTGTCGAAAATCAGCCGTTTTTGCTCGAACATTAAATGCCTCCAAATGGTATTTATTTCACTTCCCGAGCCCCTGGAAGCATGAAAATCACTTTAAACATGCTAATTTTAGCTCTAACACTGATGATCCACCTACAAATGTGAACTGACGTTCAAAAATAAAACATTTGAAAACGGACCATTTTCCACATTTCTGAAGCATGACGTAATGGGGGGGTGTTATCTCTTTTGTCGAAAATCAGCCGTTTTTGCTCGAACATTAAATGCCTCCAAATGGTATTTAATTAACTTCCCGAGCCCCTGGAAGCATGAAAATCACTTTAAACATGCTAATTTTAGCTCTAACACTGATGATCCACCTACAAATGTGAACTGACGTTCAAAAATAAAACATTTGAAAACGGACCATTTTCCACATTTCTGAAGCATGACGTAATGGGGGGGTGTTATCTCTTTTGTCGAAAATCAGCCGTTTTTGCTCGAACATTAAATGCCTCCAAATGGTATTTAATTAACTTCCCGGGGTGAAGAAACCCTTTTTGAGAACTCAGAGTGAGTAAATTGGCCATTTTCATGCACTTTTAACCATTCCATAAATCTTGTGTTTTGGGCCCCTGGAAGCATGAAAATCACTTTAAACATGCTAATTTTAGCTCTAACACTGATGATCCACCTACAAATGTGAACTGACGTTCAAAAATGAAACATTTGAAAACGGACCATTTTCCACATTTCTGAAGCATGACGTAATGGGGGGTGTTATCTCTTTTGTCGAAAATCAGCCGTTTTTGCTCGAACATTAAATGCCTCCAAATGGTATTTAATTAACTTACCGAGCCCCTGGAAGCATGAAAATCACTTTAAACATGCTAATTTTAGCTCTAACACTGATGATCCACCTACAAATGTGAACTGACGTTCAAAAATAAAACATTTGAAAACGGACCATTTTCCACATTTCTGAAGCATGACGTAATGGGGGGGTGTTATCTCTTTTGTCGAAAATCAGCCGTTTTTGCTCGAACATTAAATGCCTCCAAATGGTATTTAATTAACTTCCCGGGGTGAAGAAACCCTTTTTGAGAACTCAGAGTGAGTAAATTGGCCATTTTCATGCACTTTTAACCATTCCATAAATCTTGTGTTTTGGGCCCCTGGAAGCATGAAAATCACTTTAAACATGCTAATTTTAGCTCTAACACTGATGATCCACCTACAAATGTGAACTGACGTTCAAAAATAAAACATTTGAAAACGGACCATTTTCCACATTTCTGAAGCATGACGTAATGGGGGGGTGTTATCTCTTTTGTCGAAAATCAGCCGTTTTTGCTCGAACATTAAATGCCTCCAAATGGTATTTAATTAACTTCCCGAGCCCCTGGAAGCATGAAAATCACTTTAAACATGCTAATTTTAGCTCTAACACTGATGATCCACCTACAAATGTGAACTGACGTTCAAAAATAAAACATTTGAAAACGGACCATTTTCCACATTTCTGAAGCATGACGTAATGGGGGGTGTTATCTCTTTTGTCGAAAATCAGCCGTTTTTGCTCGAACATTAAATGCCTCCAAATGGTATTTAATTAACTTCCCGGGGTGAAGAAACCCTTTTTGAGAACTCAGAGTGAGTAAATTGGCCATTTTCATGCACTTTTAACCATTCCATAAATTTTGTGTTTTGGGCCCCTGGAAGCATGAAAATCACTTTAAACATGCTAATTTTAGCTCTAACACTGATGATCCACCTACAAATGTGAACTGACGTTCAAAAATAAAACATTTGAAAACGGACCATTTTCCACATTTCTGAAGCATGACGTAATGGGGGGGGTGTTATCTCTTTTGTCGAAAATCAGCCGTTTTTGCTCGAACATTAAATGCCTCCAAATGGTATTTATTTCACTTCCCGAGCCCCTAGAAGCATGAAAATCACTTTAAACATGCTAATTTTAGCTCTAACACTGATGATCCACCTACAAATGTGAACTGACGTTAAAAAATAAAACATTTGAAAACGGACCATTTTCCACATTTCTGAAGCATGACGTAATGGGGGGGTGTTATCTCTTTTGTCGAAAATCAGCCGTTTTTGCTCGAACATTAAATGCCTCCAAATGGTATTTATTTCACTTCCCGAGCCCCTGGAAGCATAAAAATCACTTTAAACATGCTAATTTTAGCTCTAACACTGATGATCCACCTACAAATGTGAACTGACGTTCAAAAATAAAACATTTGAAAACGGACCATTTTCCACATTTCTGAAGCATGACGTAATGGGGGGGTGCTATCTCTTTTGTCGAAAATCAGCCGTTTTTGCTCGAACATTAAATGCCTCCAAATGGTATTTATTTCACTTCCCGAGCCCCTGGAAGCATAAAAATCACTTTAAACATGCTAATTTTAGCTCTAACACTGATGATCCACCTACAAATGTGAACTGACGTTCAAAAATAAAACATTTGAAAACGGACCATTTTCCACATTTCTGAAGCATGACGTAATGGGGGGGTGTTATCTCTTTTGTCGAAAATCAGCCGTTTTTGCTCGAACATTAAATGCCTCCAAATGGTATTTATTTCACTTCCCGAGCCCCTGGAAGCATGAAAATCACTTTAGACATGCTAATTTTAGCTCTAACACTGATGATCCACCTACAAATGTGAACTGACGTTCAAAAATAAAACATTTGAAAACGGACCATTTTCCACATTTCTGAAGCATGACGTAATGGGGAGGTGTTATCTCTTTTGTCGAAAATCAGCCGTTTTTGCTCGAACATTAAATGCCTCCAAATGGTATTTAATTAACTTCCCGGGGTGAAGAAACCCTTTTTGAGAACTCAGAGTGAGTAAATTGGTCATTTTCATGCACTTTTAACCATTCCATGAATCTTGTGTTTTGGGCCCCTGGAAGCATGAAAATCACTTTAAACATGCTAATTTTAGCTCTAACACTGATGATCCACCTACAAATGTGAACTGACGTTCAAAAATAAAACATTTGAAAACGGACCATTTTCCACATTTCTGAAGCATGACGTAATGGGGGGGTGTTATCTCTTTTGTCGAAAATCAGCCGTTTTTGCTCGAACATTAAATGCCTCCAAATGGTATTTAATTAACTTCCCGAGCCCCTGGAAGCATGAAAATCACTTTAAACATGCTAATTTTAGCTCTAACACTGATGATCCACCTACAAATGTGAACTGACGTTCAAAAATAAAACATTTGAAAACGGACCATTTTCCACATTTCTGAAGCATGACGTAATGGGGGGGTGTTATCTCTTTTGTCGAAAATCAGCCGTTTTTGCTCGAACATTAAATGCCTCCAAATTGTATTTAATTAACTTCCCGGGGTGAAGAAACCCTTTTTGAGAACTCAGAGTGAGTAAATTGGCCATTTTCATGCACTTTTAACCATTCCATAAATCTTGTGTTTTGGGCCCCTGGAAGCATGAAAATCACTTTAAACATGCTAATTTTAGCTCTAACACTGATGATCCACCTACAAATGTGAACTGACGTTCAAAAATAAAACATTTGAAAACGGACCATTTTCCACATTTCTGAAGCATGACGTAATGGGGGGGTGTTATCTCTTTTGTCGAAAATCAGCCGTTTTTGCTCGAACATTAAATGCCTCCAAATGGTATTTAATTAACTTCCCGGGGTGAAGAAACCCTTTTTGAGAACTCAGAGTGAGTAAATTGGCCATTTGCATGCACTTTTAACCATTCCATAAATCTTGTGTTTTGGGCCCCTGGAAGCATGAAAATCACTTTAAACATGCTAATTTTAGCTCTAACACTGATGATCCACCTACAAATGTGAACTGACGTTCAAAAATAAAACATTTGAAAACGGACCATTTTCCACATTTCTGAAGCATGACGTAATGGGGGGTGTTATCTCTTTTGTCGAAAATCAGCCGTTTTTGCTCGAACATTAAATGCCTCCAAATGGTATTTAATTAACTTCCCGAGCCCCTGGAAGCATGAAAATCACTTTAAACATGCTAATTTTAGCTCTAACACTGATGATCCACCTACAAATGTGAACTGACGTTCAAAAATAAAACATTTGAAAACGGACCATTTTCCACATTTCTGAAGCATGACGTAATGGGGGGGTGTTATCTCTTTTGTCGAAAATCAGCCGTTTTTGCTCGAACATTAAATGCCTCCAAATGGTATTTAATTAACTTCCCGGGGTGAAGAAACCCTTTTTGAGAACTCAGAGTGAGTAAATTGGCCATTTTCATGCACTTTTAACCATTCCATAAATCTTGTGTTTTGGGCCCCTGGAAGCATGAAAATCACTTTAAACATGCTAATTTTAGCTCTAACACTGATGATCCACCTACAAATGTGAACTGACGTTCAAAAATAAAACATTTGAAAACGGACCATTTTCCACATTTCTGAAGCATGACGTAATGGGGGGTGTTATCTCTTTTGTCGAAAATCAGCCGTTTTTGCTCGAACATTAAATGCCTCCAAATGGTATTTATTTCACTTCCTGAGCCCCTGGAAGCATAAAAATCACTTTAAACATGCTAATTTTAGCTCTAACACTGATGATCCACCTACAAATGTGAACTGACGTTCAAAAATAAAACATTTGAAAACGGACCATTTTCCACATTTCTGAAGCATGACGTAATGGGGGGGTGTTATCTCTTTTGTCGAAAATCAGCCGTTTTTGCTCGAACATTAAATGCCTCCAAATGGTATTTATTTCACTTCCCGAGCCCCTGGAAGCATGAAAATCACTTTAAACATGCTAATTTTAGCTCTAACACTGATGATCCACCTACAAATGTGAACTGACGTTCAAAAATAAAACATTTGAAAACGGACCATTTTCCACATTTCTGAAGCATGACGTAATGGGGGGGTGTTATCTCTTTTGTCGAAAATCAGCCGTTTTTGCTCGAACATTAAATGCCTCCAAATGGTATTTATTTCACTTCCCGAGCCCCTGGAAGCATGAAAATCACTTTAAACATGCTAATTTTAGCTCTAACACTGATGATCCACCTACAAATGTGAACTGACGTTCAAAATTAAAACATTTGAAAACGGACCATTTTCCACATTTCTGAAGCATGACGTAATGGGGGGGTGTTATCTCTTTTGTCGAAAATCAGCCGTTTTTGCTCGAATATTAAATGCCTCCAAATGGTATTTAATTAACTTCCCGGGGTGAAGAAACCCTTTTTGAGAACTCAGAGTGAGTAAATTGGCCATTTTCATGCACTTTTAACCATTCCATAAATCTTGTGTTTTGGGCCCCTGGAAGCATGAAAATCACTTTAAACATGCTAATTTTAGCTCTAACACTGATGATCCACCTACAAATGTGAACTGACGTTCAAAAATAAAACATTTGAAAACGGACCATTTTCCACATTTCTGAAGCATGACGTAATGGGGGGGTGTTATCTCTTTTGTCGAAAATCAGCCGTTTTTGCTCGAACATTAAATGCCTCCAAATGGTATTTATTTCACTTCCCGAGCCCCTGGAAGCATAAAAATCACTTTAAACATGCTAATTTTAGCTCTAACACTGATGATCCACCTACAAATGTGAACTGACGTTCAAAAATAAAACATTTGAAAACGGACCATTTTCCACATTTCTGAAGCATGACGTAATGGGGGGGTGTTATCTCTTTTGTCGAAAATCAGCCGTTTTTGCTCGAACATTAAATGCCTCCAAATGGTATTTATTTCACTTCCCGAGCCCCTGGAAGCATGAAAATCACTTTAAACATGCTAATTTTAGCTCTAACACTGATGATCCACCTACAAATGTGAACTGACTTTCAAAAATAAAACATTTGAAAACGGACCATTTTCCACATTTCTGAAGCATGACGTAATGGGGGGGTGTTATCTCTTTTGTCGAAAATCAGCCGTTTTTGCTCGAACATTAAATGCCTCCAAATGGTATTTAATTAACTTCCCGGGGTGAAGAAACCCTTTTTGAGAACTCAGAGTGAGTAAATTGGTCATTTTCATGCACTTTTAACCATTCCATGAATCTTGTGTTTTGGGCCCCTGGAAGCATGAAAATCACTTTAAACATGCTAATTTTAGCTCTAACACTGATGATCCACCTACAAATGTGAACTGACGTTCAAAAATAAAACATTTGAAAACGGACCATTTTCCACATTTCTGAAGCATGACGTAATGGGGGGGTGTTATCTCTTTTGTCGAAAATCAGCCGTTTTTGCTCGAACATTAAATGCCTCCAAATGGTATTTAATTAACTTCCCGAGCCCCTGGAAGCATGAAAATCACTTTAAACATGCTAATTTTAGCTCTAACACTGATGATCCACCTACAAATGTGAACTGACGTTCAAAAATAAAACATTTGAAAACGGACCATTTTCCACATTTCCGAAGCATGACGTAATGGGGGGGGTGTTATCTCTTTTGTCGAAAATCAGCCGTTTTTGCTCGAACATTAAATGCCTCCAAATGGTATTTAATTAACTTCCCGGGGTGAAGAAACCCTTTTTGAGAACTCAGAGTGAGTAAATTGGCCATTTTCATGTACTTTTAACCATTCCATAAATCTTGTGTTTTGGGCCCCTGGAAGCATGAAAATCACTTTAAACATGCTAATTTTAGCTCTAACACTGATGATCCGCCTACAAATGTGAACTGACGTTCAAAAATAAAACATTTGAAAACGGACCATTTTCCACATTTCTGAAGCATGACGTAATGGGGGGGTGTTATCTCTTTTGTCGAAAATCAGCCGTTTTTGCTCGAACATTAAATGCCTCCAAATGGTATTTAATTAACTTCCCGGGGTGAAGAAACCCTTTTTGAGAACTCAGAGTGAGTAAATTGGCCATTTGCATGCACTTTTAACCATTCCATAAATCTTGTGTATGGGCCCCTGGAAGCATGAAAATCACTTTAAACATGCTAATTTTAGCTCTAACACTGATGATCCACCTACAAATGTGAACTGACGTTCAAAAATAAAACATTTGAAAACGGACCATTTTCCACATTTCTGAAGCATGACGTAATGGGGGGTGTTATCTCTTTTGTCGAAAATCAGCCGTTTTTGCTCGAACATTAAATGCCTCCAAATGGTATTTAATTAACTTCCCGAGCCCCTGGAAGAATGAAAATCACTTTAAACATGCTAATTTTAGCTCTAACACTGATGATCCACCTACAAATGTGAACTGACGTTCAAAAATAAAACATTTGAAAACGGACCATTTTCCACATTTCTGAAGCATGACGTAATGGGGGGGTGTTATCTCTTTTGTCGAAAATCAGCCGTTTTTGCTCGAACATTAAATGCCTCCAAATGGTATTTAATTAACTTCCCGGGGTGAAGAAACCCTTTTTGAGAACTCAGAGTGAGTAAATTGGCCATTTTCATGCACTTTTAACCATTCCATAAATCTTGTGTTTTGGGCCCCTGGAAGCATGAAAATCACTTTAAACATGCTAATTTTAGCTCTAACACTGATGATCCACCTACAAATGTGAACTGACGTTCAAAAATAAAACATTTGAAAACGGACCATTTTCCACATTTCTGAAGCATGACGTAATGGGGGGGTGTTATCTCTTTTGTCGAAAATCAGCCGTTTTTGCTCGAACATTAAATGCCTCCAAATGGTATTTAATTAACTTCCCGAGCCCCTGGAAGCATGAAAATCACTTTAAACATGCTAATTTTAGCTCTAACACTGATGATCCACCTACAAATGTGAACTGACATTCAAAAATAAAACATTTGAAAACGGACCATTTTCCACATTTCTGAAGCATGACGTAATGGGGGGGTGTTATCTCTTTTGTCGAAAATCAGCCGTTTTTGCTCGAACATTAAATGCCTCCAAATGGTATTTAATTAACTTCCCAGGGTGAAGAAACCCTTTTTGAGAACTCAGAGTGAGTAAATTGGCCATTTTCATGCACTTTTAACCATTCCATAAATCTTGTGTTTTGGGCCCCTGGAAGCATGAAAATCACTTTAAACATGCTAATTTTAGCTCTAACACTGATGATCCACCTACAAATGTGAACTGACGTTCAAAAATAAAACATTTGAAAACGGACCATTTTCCACATTTCTGAAGCATGACGTAATGGGGGGTGTTATCTCTTTTGTCGAAAATCAGCCGTTTTTGCTCGAACATTAAATGCCTCCAAATGGTATTTATTTCACTTCCCGAGCCCCTGGAAGCATAAAAATCACTTTAAACATGCTAATTTTAGCTCTAACACTGATGATCCACCTACAAATGTGAACTGACGTTCGAAAATAAAACATTTGAAAACGGACCATTTTCCACATTTCTGAAGCATGACGTAATGGGGGGGGTGTTATCTCTTTTGTCGAAAATCAGCCGTTTTTGCTCGAACATTAAATGCCTCCAAATGGTATTTATTTCACTTGCCGAGCCCCTGGAAGCATGAAAATCACTTTAAACATGCTAATTTTAGCTCTAACACTGATGATCCACCTACAAATGTGAACTGACGTTCAAAAATAAAACATTTGAAAACGGACCATTTTCCACATTTCTGAAGCATGACGTAATGGGGGGGTGTTATCTCTTTTGTCGAAAATCAGCCGTTTTTGCTCGAACATTAAATGCCTCCAAATGGTATTTATTTCACTTCCCGAGCCCCTGGAAGCATGAAAATCACTTTAAACATGCTAATTTTAGCTCTAACACTGATGATCCACCTACAAATGTGAACTGACGTTCAAAATTAAAACATTTGAAAACGGACCATTTTCCACATTTCTGAAGCATGACGTAATGGGGGGGTGTTATCTCTTTTGTCGAAAATCAGCCATTTTTGCTCGAACATTAAATGCCTCCAAATGGTATTTAATTAACTTCCCGGGGTGAAGAAACCCTTTTTGAGAACTCAGAGTGAGTAAATTGGCCATTTTCATGCACTTTTAACCATTCCATAAATCTTGTGTTTTGGGCCCCTGGAAGCATGAAAATCACTTTAAACATGCTAATTTTAGCTCTAACACTGATGATCCACCTACAAATGTGAACTGACGTTCAAAAATAAAACATTTCAAAAACGGACCATTTTCCACATTTCTGAAGCATGACGTAATGGGGGGTGTTATCTCTTTTGTCGAAAATCAGCCGTTTTTGCTCGAACATTAAATGCCTCCAAATGGTATTTATTTCACTTCCCGAGCCCCTGGAAGCATAAAAATCACTTTAAACATGCTAATTTTAGCTCTAACACTGATGATCCACCTACAAATGTGAACTGACGTTCAAAAATAAAACATTTGAAAACGGACCATTTTCCACATTTCTGAAGCATGACGTAATGGGGGGGTGTTATCTCTTTTGTCGAAAATCAGCCGTTTTTGCTCGAACATTAAATGCCTCCAAATGGTATTTATTTCACTTCCCGAGCCCCTGGAAGCATGAAAATCACTTTAAACATGCTAATTTTAGCTCTAACACTGATGATCCACCTACAAATGTGAACTGACGTTCAAAAATAAAACATTTGAAAACGGACCATTTTCCACATTTCTGAAGCATGACGTAATGGGGGGGGTGTTATCTCTTTTGTCGAAAATCAGCCGTTTTTGCTCGAACATTAAATGCCTCCAAATGGTATTTAATTAACTTCCCGAGCCCCTGGAAGCATGAAAATCACTTTAAACATGCTAATTTTAGCTCTAACACTGATGATCCACCTACAAATGTGAACTGACGTTCAAAAATAAAACATTTGAAAACGGACCATTTTCCACATTTCTGAAGCATGACGTAATGGGGGGGTGTTATCTCTTTTGTCGAAAATCAGCCGTTTTTGCTCGAACATTAAATGCCTCCAAATGGTATTTAATTAACTTCCCGGGGTGAAGAAACCCTTTTTGAGAACTCAGAGTGAGTAAATTGGCCATTTTCATGCACTTTTAACCATTCCATAAATCTTGTGTTTTGGGCCCCTGGAAGCATGAAAATCACTTTAAACATGCTAATTTTAGCTCTAACACTGATGATCCACCTACAAATGTGAACTGACGTTCAAAAATAAAACATTTGAAAACGGACCATTTTCCACATTTCTGAAGCATGACGTAATGGGGGGTGTTATCTCTTTTGTCGAAAATCAGCCGTTTTTGCTCGAACATTAAATGCCTCCAAATGGTATTTAATTAACTTCCCGAGCCCCTGGAAGCATGAAAATCACTTTAAACATGCTAATTTTAGCTCTAACACTGATGATCCACCTACAAATGTGAACTGACGTTCAAAAATAAAACATTTGAAAACGGACCATTTTCCACATTTCTGAAGCATGATGTAATGGGGGGGTGTTATCTCTTTTGTCGAAAATCAGCCGTTATTGCTCGAACATTAAATGCCTCCAAATGGTATTTAATTAACTTCCCGGGGTGAAGAAACCCTTTTTGAGAACTCAGAGTGAGTAAATTGGCCATTTTCATGCACTTTTAACCATTCCATAAATCTTGTGTTTTGGGCCCCTGGAAGCATGAAAATCACTTTAAACATGCTAATTTTAGCTCTAACACTGATGATCCACCTACAAATGTGAACTGACGTTCAAAAATAAAACATTTGAAAACGGACCATTTTCCACATTTCTGAAGCATGACGTAATGGGGGGGTGTTATCTCTTTTGTCGAAAATCAGCCGTTTTTGCTCGAACATTAAATGCCTCCAAATGGTATTTAATTAACTTCCCGAGCCCCTGGAAGCATGAAAATCACTTTAAACATGCTAATTTTAGCTCTAACACTGATGATCCACCTACAAATGTGAACTGACGTTCAAAAATAAAACATTTGAAAACGGACCATTTTCCACATTTCTGAAGCATGACGTAATGGGGGGGTGTTATCTCTTTTGTCGAAAATCAGCCGTTTTTGCTCGAACATTAAATGCCTCCAAATGGTATTTAATTAACTTCCCGGGGTGAAGAAACCCTTTTTGAGAACTCAGAGTGAGTAAATTGGCCATTTTCATGCACTTTTAACCATTCCATAAATTTTGTGTTTTGGGCCCCTGGAAGCATGAAAATCACTTTAAACATGCTAATTTTAGCTCTAACACTGATGATCCACCTACAAATGTGAACTGACGTTCAAAAATAAAACATTTGAAAACGGACCATTTTCCACATTTCTGAAGCATGACGTAATGGGGGGGGGTGTTATCTCTTTTGTCGAAAATCAGCCGTTTTTGCTCGAACATTAAATGCCTCCAAATGGTATTTATTTCACTTCCCGAGCCCCTAGAAGCATGAAAATCACTTTAAACATGCTAATTTTAGCTCTAACACTGATGATCCACCTACAAATGTGAACTGACGTTCAAAAATAAAACATTTGAAAACGGACCATTTTCCACATTTCTGAAGCATGACGTAATGGGGGGGTGTTATCTCTTTTGTCGAAAATCAGCCGTTTTTGCTCGAACATTAAATGCCTCCAAATGGTATTTATTTCACTTCCCGAGCCCCTGGAAGCATAAAAATCACTTTAAACATGCTAATTTTAGCTCTAACACTGATGATCCACCTACAAATGTGAACTGACGTTCAAAAATAAAACATTTGAAAACGGACCATTTTCCACATTTCTGAAGCATGACGTAATGGGGGGGTGTTATCTCTTTTGTCGAAAATCAGCCGTTTTTGCTCGAACATTAAATGCCTCCAAATGGTATTTATTTCACTTCCCGAGCCCCTGGAAGCATGAAAATCACTTTAAACATGCTAATTTTAGCTCTAACACTGATGATCCACCTACAAATGTGAACTGACGTTCAAAAATAAAACATTTGAAAACGGACCATTTTCCACATTTCTGAAGCATGACGTAATGGGGGGGTGTTATCTCTTTTGTCGAAAATCAGCCGTTTTTGCTCGAACATTAAATGCCTCCAAATGGTATTTAATTAACTTCCCGGGGTGAAGAAACCCTTTTTGAGAACTCAGAGTGAGTAAATTGGTCATTTTCATGCACTTTTAACCATTCCATGAATCTTGTGTTTTGGGCCCCTGGAAGCATGAAAATCACTTTAAACATGCTAATTTTAGCTCTAACACTGATGATCCACCTACAAATGTGAACTGACGTTCAAAAATAAAACATTTGAAAACGGACCATTTTCCACATTTCTGAAGCATGACGTAATGGGGGGGTGTTATCTCTTTTGTCGAAAATCAGCCGTTTTTGCTCGAACATTAAATGCCTCCAAATGGTATTTAATTAACTTCCCGAGCCCCTGGAAGCATGAAAATCACTTTAAACATGCTAATTTTAGCTCTAACACTGATGATCCACCTACAAATGTGAACTGACGTTCAAAAATAAAACATTTGAAAACGGACCATTTTCCACATTTCCGAAGCATGACGTAATGGGGGGGGTGTTATCTCTTTTGTCGAAAATCAGCCGTTTTTGCTCGAACATTAAATGCCTCCAAATGGTATTTAATTAACTTCCCGGGGTGAAGAAACCCTTTTTGAGAACTCAGAGTGAGTAAATTGGCCATTTGCATGCACTTTTAACCATTCCATAAATCTTGTGTATGGGCCCCTGGAAGCATGAAAATCACTTTAAACATGCTAATTTTAGCTCTAACACTGATGATCCACCTACAAATGTGAACTGACGTTCAAAAATAAAACATTTGAAAACGGACCATTTTCCACATTTCTGAAGCATGACGTAATGGGGGGTGTTATCTCTTTTGTCGAAAATCAGCCGTTTTTGCTCGAACATTAAATGCCTCCAAATGGTATTTAATTAACTTCCCGAGCCCCTGGAAGAATGAAAATCACTTTAAACATGCTAATTTTAGCTCTAACACTGATGATCCACCTACAAATGTGAACTGACGTTCAAAAATAAAACATTTGAAAACGGACCATTTTCCACATTTCTGAAGCATGACGTAATGGGGGGGTGTTATCTCTTTTGTCGAAAATCAGCCGTTTTTGCTCGAACATTAAATGCCTCCAAATGGTATTTAATTAACTTCCCGGGGTGAAGAAACCCTTTTTGAGAACTCAGAGTGAGTAAATTGGCCATTTTCATGCACTTTTAACCATTCCATAAATCTTGTGTTTTGGGCCCCTGGAAGCATGAAAATCACTTTAAACATGCTAATTTTAGCTCTAACACTGATGATCCACCTACAAATGTGAACTGACGTTCAAAAATAAAACATTTGAAAACGGACCATTTTCCACATTTCTGAAGCATGACGTAATGGGGGGGTGTTATCTCTTTTGTCGAAAATCAGCCGTTTTTGCTCGAACATTAAATGCCTCCAAATGGTATTTAATTAACTTCCCGAGCCCCTGGAAGCATGAAAATCACTTTAAACATGCTAATTTTAGCTCTAACACTGATGATCCACCTACAAATGTGAACTGACATTCAAAAATAAAACATTTGAAAACGGACCATTTTCCACATTTCTGAAGCATGACGTAATGGGGGGGTGTTATCTCTTTTGTCGAAAATCAGCCGTTTTTGCTCGAACATTAAATGCCTCCAAATGGTATTTAATTAACTTCCCAGGGTGAAGAAACCCTTTTTGAGAACTCAGAGTGAGTAAATTGGCCATTTTCATGCACTTTTAACCATTCCATAAATCTTGTGTTTTGGGCCCCTGGAAGCATGAAAATCACTTTAAACATGCTAATTTTAGCTCTAACACTGATGATCCACCTACAAATGTGAACTGACGTTCAAAAATAAAACATTTGAAAACGGACCATTTTCCACATTTCTGAAGCATGACGTAATGGGGGGTGTTATCTCTTTTGTCGAAAATCAGCCGTTTTTGCTCGAACATTAAATGCCTCCAAATGGTATTTATTTCACTTCCCGAGCCCCTGGAAGCATAAAAATCACTTTAAACATGCTAATTTTAGCTCTAACACTGATGATCCACCTACAAATGTGAACTGACGTTCGAAAATAAAACATTTGAAAACGGACCATTTTCCACATTTCTGAAGCATGACGTAATGGGGGGGGTGTTATCTCTTTTGTCGAAAATCAGCCGTTTTTGCTCGAACATTAAATGCCTCCAAATGGTATTTATTTCACTTGCCGAGCCCCTGGAAGCATGAAAATCACTTTAAACATGCTAATTTTAGCTCTAACACTGATGATCCACCTACAAATGTGAACTGACGTTCAAAAATAAAACATTTGAAAACGGACCATTTTCCACATTTCTGAAGCATGACGTAATGGGGGGGTGTTATCTCTTTTGTCGAAAATCAGCCGTTTTTGCTCGAACATTAAATGCCTCCAAATGGTATTTATTTCACTTCCCGAGCCCCTGGAAGCATGAAAATCACTTTAAACATGCTAATTTTAGCTCTAACACTGATGATCCACCTACAAATGTGAACTGACGTTCAAAATTAAAACATTTGAAAACGGACCATTTTCCACATTTCTGAAGCATGACGTAATGGGGGGGTGTTATCTCTTTTGTCGAAAATCAGCCATTTTTGCTCGAACATTAAATGCCTCCAAATGGTATTTAATTAACTTCCCGGGGTGAAGAAACCCTTTTTGAGAACTCAGAGTGAGTAAATTGGCCATTTTCATGCACTTTTAACCATTCCATAAATCTTGTGTTTTGGGCCCCTGGAAGCATGAAAATCACTTTAAACATGCTAATTTTAGCTCTAACACTGATGATCCACCTACAAATGTGAACTGACGTTCAAAAATAAAACATTTCAAAAACGGACCATTTTCCACATTTCTGAAGCATGACGTAATGGGGGGTGTTATCTCTTTTGTCGAAAATCAGCCGTTTTTGCTCGAACATTAAATGCCTCCAAATGGTATTTATTTCACTTCCCGAGCCCCTGGAAGCATAAAAATCACTTTAAACATGCTAATTTTAGCTCTAACACTGATGATCCACCTACAAATGTGAACTGACGTTCAAAAATAAAACATTTGAAAACGGACCATTTTCCACATTTCTGAAGCATGACGTAATGGGGGGGTGTTATCTCTTTTGTCGAAAATCAGCCGTTTTTGCTCGAACATTAAATGCCTCCAAATGGTATTTATTTCACTTCCCGAGCCCCTGGAAGCATGAAAATCACTTTAAACATGCTAATTTTAGCTCTAACACTGATGATCCACCTACAAATGTGAACTGACGTTCAAAAATAAAACATTTGAAAACGGACCATTTTCCACATTTCTGAAGCATGACGTAATGGGGGGGGTGTTATCTCTTTTGTCGAAAATCAGCCGTTTTTGCTCGAACATTAAATGCCTCCAAATGGTATTTAATTAACTTCCCGAGCCCCTGGAAGCATGAAAATCACTTTAAACATGCTAATTTTAGCTCTAACACTGATGATCCACCTACAAATGTGAACTGACGTTCAAAAATAAAACATTTGAAAACGGACCATTTTCCACATTTCTGAAGCATGACGTAATGGGGGGGTGTTATCTCTTTTGTCGAAAATCAGCCGTTTTTGCTCGAACATTAAATGCCTCCAAATGGTATTTAATTAACTTCCCGGGGTGAAGAAACCCTTTTTGAGAACTCAGAGTGAGTAAATTGGCCATTTTCATGCACTTTTAACCATTCCATAAATCTTGTGTTTTGGGCCCCTGGAAGCATGAAAATCACTTTAAACATGCTAATTTTAGCTCTAACACTGATGATCCACCTACAAATGTGAACTGACGTTCAAAAATAAAACATTTGAAAACGGACCATTTTCCACATTTCTGAAGCATGACGTAATGGGGGGTGTTATCTCTTTTGTCGAAAATCAGCCGTTTTTGCTCGAACATTAAATGCCTCCAAATGGTATTTAATTAACTTCCCGAGCCCCTGGAAGCATGAAAATCACTTTAAACATGCTAATTTTAGCTCTAACACTGATGATCCACCTACAAATGTGAACTGACGTTCAAAAATAAAACATTTGAAAACGGACCATTTTCCACATTTCTGAAGCATGACGTAATGGGGGGGTGTTATCTCTTTTGTCGAAAATCAGCCGTTTTTGCTCGAACATTAAATGCCTCCAAATGGTATTTAATTAACTTCCCGGGGTGAAGAAACCCTTTTTGAGAACTCAGAGTGAGTAAATTGGCCATTTTCATGCACTTTTAACCATTCCATAAATCTTGTGTTTTGGGCCCCTGGAAGCATGAAAATCACTTTAAACATGCTAATTTTAGCTCTAACACTGATGATCCACCTACAAATGTGAACTGACGTTCAAAAATAAAACATTTGAAAACGGACCATTTTCCACATTTCTGAAGCATGACGTAATGGGGGGGTGTTATCTCTTTTGTCGAAAATCAGCCGTTTTTGCTCGAACATTAAATGCCTCCAAATGGTATTTAATTAACTTCCCGAGCCCCTGGAAGCATGAAAATCACTTTAAACATGCTAATTTTAGCTCTAACACTGATGATCCACCTACAAATGTGAACTGACGTTCAAAAATAAAACATTTGAAAACGGACCATTTTCCACATTTCTGAAGCATGACGTAATGGGGGGGTGTTATCTCTTTTGTCGAAAATCAGCCGTTTTTGCTCGAACATTAAATGCCTCCAAATGGTATTTAATTAACTTCCCGGGGTGAAGAAACCCTTTTTGAGAACTCAGAGTGAGTAAATTGGCCATTTTCATGCACTTTTAACCATTCCATAAATTTTGTGTTTTGGGCCCCTGGAAGCATGAAAATCACTTTAAACATGCTAATTTTAGCTCTAACACTGATGATCCACCTACAAATGTGAACTGACGTTCAAAAATAAAACATTTGAAAACGGACCATTTTCCACATTTCTGAAGCATGACGTAATGGGGGGGGGTGTTATCTCTTTTGTCGAAAATCAGCCGTTTTTGCTCGAACATTAAATGCCTCCAAATGGTATTTATTTCACTTCCCGAGCCCCTAGAAGCATGAAAATCACTTTAAACATGCTAATTTTAGCTCTAACACTGATGATCCACCTACAAATGTGAACTGACGTTCAAAAATAAAACATTTGAAAACGGACCATTTTCCACATTTCTGAAGCATGACGTAATGGGGGGGTGTTATCTCTTTTGTCGAAAATCAGCCGTTTTTGCTCGAACATTAAATGCCTCCAAATGGTATTTATTTCACTTCCCGAGCCCCTGGAAGCATAAAAATCACTTTAAACATGCTAATTTTAGCTCTAACACTGATGATCCACCTACAAATGTGAACTGACGTTCAAAAATAAAACATTTGAAAACGGACCATTTTCCACATTTCTGAAGCATGACGTAATGGGGGGGTGTTATCTCTTTTGTCGAAAATCAGCCGTTTTTGCTCGAACATTAAATGCCTCCAAATGGTATTTATTTCACTTCCCGAGCCCCTGGAAGCATGAAAATCACTTTAAACATGCTAATTTTAGCTCTAACACTGATGATCCACCTACAAATGTGAACTGACGTTCAAAAATAAAACATTTGAAAACGGACCATTTTCCACATTTCTGAAGCATGACGTAATGGGGGGGTGTTATCTCTTTTGTCGAAAATCAGCCGTTTTTGCTCGAACATTAAATGCCTCCAAATGGTATTTAATTAACTTCCCGGGGTGAAGAAACCCTTTTTGAGAACTCAGAGTGAGTAAATTGGTCATTTTCATGCACTTTTAACCATTCCATGAATCTTGTGTTTTGGGCCCCTGGAAGCATGAAAATCACTTTAAACATGCTAATTTTAGCTCTAACACTGATGATCCACCTACAAATGTGAACTGACGTTCAAAAATAAAACATTTGAAAACGGACCATTTTCCACATTTCTGAAGCATGACGTAATGGGGGGGTGTTATCTCTTTTGTCGAAAATCAGCCGTTTTTGCTCGAACATTAAATGCCTCCAAATGGTATTTAATTAACTTCCCGAGCCCCTGGAAGCATGAAAATCACTTTAAACATGCTAATTTTAGCTCTAACACTGATGATCCACCTACAAATGTGAACTGACGTTCAAAAATAAAACATTTGAAAACGGACCATTTTCCACATTTCCGAAGCATGACGTAATGGGGGGGGTGTTATCTCTTTTGTCGAAAATCAGCCGTTTTTGCTCGAACATTAAATGCCTCCAAATGGTATTTAATTAACTTCCCGGGGTGAAGAAACCCTTTTTGAGAACTCAGAGTGAGTAAATTGGCCATTTTCATGTACTTTTAACCATTCCATAAATCTTGTGTTTTGGGCCCCTGGAAGCATGAAAATCACTTTAAACATGCTAATTTTAGCTCTAACACTGATGATCCACCTACAAATGTGAACTGACGTTCAAAAATAAAACATTTGAAAACGGACCATTTTCCACATTTCTGAAGCATGACGTAATGGGGGGGTGTTATCTCTTTTGTCGAAAATCAGCCGTTTTTGCTCGAACATTAAATGCCTCCAAATGGTATTTAATTAACTTCCCGGGGTGAAGAAACCCTTTTTGAGAACTCAGAGTGAGTAAATTGGCCATTTGCATGCACTTTTAACCATTCCATAAATCTTGTGTATGGGCCCCTGGAAGCATGAAAATCACTTTAAACATGCTAATTTTAGCTCTAACACTGATGATCCACCTACAAATGTGAACTGACGTTCAAAAATAAAACATTTGAAAACGGACCATTTTCCACATTTCTGAAGCATGACGTAATGGGGGGTGTTATCTCTTTTGTCGAAAATCAGCCGTTTTTGCTCGAACATTAAATGCCTCCAAATGGTATTTAATTAACTTCCCGAGCCCCTGGAAGAATGAAAATCACTTTAAACATGCTAATTTTAGCTCTAACACTGATGATCCACCTACAAATGTGAACTGACGTTCAAAAATAAAACATTTGAAAACGGACCATTTTCCACATTTCTGAAGCATGACGTAATGGGGGGGTGTTATCTCTTTTGTCGAAAATCAGCCGTTTTTGCTCGAACATTAAATGCCTCCAAATGGTATTTAATTAACTTCCCGGGGTGAAGAAACCCTTTTTGAGAACTCAGAGTGAGTAAATTGGCCATTTTCATGCACTTTTAACCATTCCATAAATCTTGTGTTTTGGGCCCCTGGAAGCATGAAAATCACTTTAAACATGCTAATTTTAGCTCTAACACTGATGATCCACCTACAAATGTGAACTGACGTTCAAAAATAAAACATTTGAAAACGGACCATTTTCCACATTTCTGAAGCATGACGTAATGGGGGGGTGTTATCTCTTTTGTCGAAAATCAGCCGTTTTTGCTCGAACATTAAATGCCTCCAAATGGTATTTAATTAACTTCCCGAGCCCCTGGAAGCATGAAAATCACTTTAAACATGCTAATTTTAGCTCTAACACTGATGATCCACCTACAAATGTGAACTGACATTCAAAAATAAAACATTTGAAAACGGACCATTTTCCACATTTCTGAAGCATGACGTAATGGGGGGGTGTTATCTCTTTTGTCGAAAATCAGCCGTTTTTGCTCGAACATTAAATGCCTCCAAATGGTATTTAATTAACTTCCCAGGGTGAAGAAACCCTTTTTGAGAACTCAGAGTGAGTAAATTGGCCATTTTCATGCACTTTTAACCATTCCATAAATCTTGTGTTTTGGGCCCCTGGAAGCATGAAAATCACTTTAAACATGCTAATTTTAGCTCTAACACTGATGATCCACCTACAAATGTGAACTGACGTTCAAAAATAAAACATTTGAAAACGGACCATTTTCCACATTTCTGAAGCATGACGTAATGGGGGGTGTTATCTCTTTTGTCGAAAATCAGCCGTTTTTGCTCGAACATTAAATGCCTCCAAATGGTATTTATTTCACTTCCCGAGCCCCTGGAAGCATAAAAATCACTTTAAACATGCTAATTTTAGCTCTAACACTGATGATCCACCTACAAATGTGAACTGACGTTCGAAAATAAAACATTTGAAAACGGACCATTTTCCACATTTCTGAAGCATGACGTAATGGGGGGGGTGTTATCTCTTTTGTCGAAAATCAGCCGTTTTTGCTCGAACATTAAATGCCTCCAAATGGTATTTATTTCACTTGCCGAGCCCCTGGAAGCATGAAAATCACTTTAAACATGCTAATTTTAGCTCTAACACTGATGATCCACCTACAAATGTGAACTGACGTTCAAAAATAAAACATTTGAAAACGGACCATTTTCCACATTTCTGAAGCATGACGTAATGGGGGGGTGTTATCTCTTTTGTCGAAAATCAGCCGTTTTTGCTCGAACATTAAATGCCTCCAAATGGTATTTATTTCACTTCCCGAGCCCCTGGAAGCATGAAAATCACTTTAAACATGCTAATTTTAGCTCTAACACTGATGATCCACCTACAAATGTGAACTGACGTTCAAAATTAAAACATTTGAAAACGGACCATTTTCCACATTTCTGAAGCATGACGTAATGGGGGGGTGTTATCTCTTTTGTCGAAAATCAGCCATTTTTGCTCGAACATTAAATGCCTCCAAATGGTATTTAATTAACTTCCCGGGGTGAAGAAACCCTTTTTGAGAACTCAGAGTGAGTAAATTGGCCATTTTCATGCACTTTTAACCATTCCATAAATCTTGTGTTTTGGGCCCCTGGAAGCATGAAAATCACTTTAAACATGCTAATTTTAGCTCTAACACTGATGATCCACCTACAAATGTGAACTGACGTTCAAAAATAAAACATTTCAAAAACGGACCATTTTCCACATTTCTGAAGCATGACGTAATGGGGGGTGTTATCTCTTTTGTCGAAAATCAGCCGTTTTTGCTCGAACATTAAATGCCTCCAAATGGTATTTATTTCACTTCCCGAGCCCCTGGAAGCATAAAAATCACTTTAAACATGCTAATTTTAGCTCTAACACTGATGATCCACCTACAAATGTGAACTGACGTTCAAAAATAAAACATTTGAAAACGGACCATTTTCCACATTTCTGAAGCATGACGTAATGGGGGGGTGTTATCTCTTTTGTCGAAAATCAGCCGTTTTTGCTCGAACATTAAATGCCTCCAAATGGTATTTATTTCACTTCCCGAGCCCCTGGAAGCATGAAAATCACTTTAAACATGCTAATTTTAGCTCTAACACTGATGATCCACCTACAAATGTGAACTGACGTTCAAAAATAAAACATTTGAAAACGGACCATTTTCCACATTTCTGAAGCATGACGTAATGGGGGGGGTGTTATCTCTTTTGTCGAAAATCAGCCGTTTTTGCTCGAACATTAAATGCCTCCAAATGGTATTTAATTAACTTCCCGAGCCCCTGGAAGCATGAAAATCACTTTAAACATGCTAATTTTAGCTCTAACACTGATGATCCACCTACAAATGTGAACTGACGTTCAAAAATAAAACATTTGAAAACGGACCATTTTCCACATTTCTGAAGCATGACGTAATGGGGGGGTGTTATCTCTTTTGTCGAAAATCAGCCGTTTTTGCTCGAACATTAAATGCCTCCAAATGGTATTTAATTAACTTCCCGGGGTGAAGAAACCCTTTTTGAGAACTCAGAGTGAGTAAATTGGCCATTTTCATGCACTTTTAACCATTCCATAAATCTTGTGTTTTGGGCCCCTGGAAGCATGAAAATCACTTTAAACATGCTAATTTTAGCTCTAACACTGATGATCCACCTACAAATGTGAACTGACGTTCAAAAATAAAACATTTGAAAACGGACCATTTTCCACATTTCTGAAGCATGACGTAATGGGGGGTGTTATCTCTTTTGTCGAAAATCAGCCGTTTTTGCTCGAACATTAAATGCCTCCAAATGGTATTTAATTAACTTCCCGAGCCCCTGGAAGCATGAAAATCACTTTAAACATGCTAATTTTAGCTCTAACACTGATGATCCACCTACAAATGTGAACTGACGTTCAAAAATAAAACATTTGAAAACGGACCATTTTCCACATTTCTGAAGCATGACGTAATGGGGGGGTGTTATCTCTTTTGTCGAAAATCAGCCGTTTTTGCTCGAACATTAAATGCCTCCAAATGGTATTTAATTAACTTCCCGGGGTGAAGAAACCCTTTTTGAGAACTCAGAGTGAGTAAATTGGCCATTTTCATGCACTTTTAACCATTCCATAAATCTTGTGTTTTGGGCCCCTGGAAGCATGAAAATCACTTTAAACATGCTAATTTTAGCTCTAACACTGATGATCCACCTACAAATGTGAACTGACGTTCAAAAATAAAACATTTGAAAACGGACCATTTTCCACATTTCTGAAGCATGACGTAATGGGGGGGTGTTATCTCTTTTGTCGAAAATCAGCCGTTTTTGCTCGAACATTAAATGCCTCCAAATGGTATTTAATTAACTTCCCGAGCCCCTGGAAGCATGAAAATCACTTTAAACATGCTAATTTTAGCTCTAACACTGATGATCCACCTACAAATGTGAACTGACGTTCAAAAATAAAACATTTGAAAACGGACCATTTTCCACATTTCTGAAGCATGACGTAATGGGGGGGTGTTATCTCTTTTGTCGAAAATCAGCCGTTTTTGCTCGAACATTAAATGCCTCCAAATGGTATTTAATTAACTTCCCGGGGTGAAGAAACCCTTTTTGAGAACTCAGAGTGAGTAAATTGGCCATTTTCATGCACTTTTAACCATTCCATAAATTTTGTGTTTTGGGCCCCTGGAAGCATGAAAATCACTTTAAACATGCTAATTTTAGCTCTAACACTGATGATCCACCTACAAATGTGAACTGACGTTCAAAAATAAAACATTTGAAAACGGACCATTTTCCACATTTCTGAAGCATGACGTAATGGGGGGGGGTGTTATCTCTTTTGTCGAAAATCAGCCGTTTTTGCTCGAACATTAAATGCCTCCAAATGGTATTTATTTCACTTCCCGAGCCCCTAGAAGCATGAAAATCACTTTAAACATGCTAATTTTAGCTCTAACACTGATGATCCACCTACAAATGTGAACTGACGTTCAAAAATAAAACATTTGAAAACGGACCATTTTCCACATTTCTGAAGCATGACGTAATGGGGGGGTGTTATCTCTTTTGTCGAAAATCAGCCGTTTTTGCTCGAACATTAAATGCCTCCAAATGGTATTTATTTCACTTCCCGAGCCCCTGGAAGCATAAAAATCACTTTAAACATGCTAATTTTAGCTCTAACACTGATGATCCACCTACAAATGTGAACTGACGTTCAAAAATAAAACATTTGAAAACGGACCATTTTCCACATTTCTGAAGCATGACGTAATGGGGGGGTGTTATCTCTTTTGTCGAAAATCAGCCGTTTTTGCTCGAACATTAAATGCCTCCAAATGGTATTTATTTCACTTCCCGAGCCCCTGGAAGCATGAAAATCACTTTAAACATGCTAATTTTAGCTCTAACACTGATGATCCACCTACAAATGTGAACTGACGTTCAAAAATAAAACATTTGAAAACGGACCATTTTCCACATTTCTGAAGCATGACGTAATGGGGGGGTGTTATCTCTTTTGTCGAAAATCAGCCGTTTTTGCTCGAACATTAAATGCCTCCAAATGGTATTTAATTAACTTCCCGGGGTGAAGAAACCCTTTTTGAGAACTCAGAGTGAGTAAATTGGTCATTTTCATGCACTTTTAACCATTCCATGAATCTTGTGTTTTGGGCCCCTGGAAGCATGAAAATCACTTTAAACATGCTAATTTTAGCTCTAACACTGATGATCCACCTACAAATGTGAACTGACGTTCAAAAATAAAACATTTGAAAACGGACCATTTTCCACATTTCTGAAGCATGACGTAATGGGGGGGTGTTATCTCTTTTGTCGAAAATCAGCCGTTTTTGCTCGAACATTAAATGCCTCCAAATGGTATTTAATTAACTTCCCGAGCCCCTGGAAGCATGAAAATCACTTTAAACATGCTAATTTTAGCTCTAACACTGATGATCCACCTACAAATGTGAACTGACGTTCAAAAATAAAACATTTGAAAACGGACCATTTTCCACATTTCCGAAGCATGACGTAATGGGGGGGGTGTTATCTCTTTTGTCGAAAATCAGCCGTTTTTGCTCGAACATTAAATGCCTCCAAATGGTATTTAATTAACTTCCCGGGGTGAAGAAACCCTTTTTGAGAACTCAGAGTGAGTAAATTGGCCATTTTCATGTACTTTTAACCATTCCATAAATCTTGTGTTTTGGGCCCCTGGAAGCATGAAAATCACTTTAAACATGCTAATTTTAGCTCTAACACTGATGATCCACCTACAAATGTGAACTGACGTTCAAAAATAAAACATTTGAAAACGGACCATTTTCCACATTTCTGAAGCATGACGTAATGGGGGGGTGTTATCTCTTTTGTCGAAAATCAGCCGTTTTTGCTCGAACATTAAATGCCTCCAAATGGTATTTAATTAACTTCCCGGGGTGAAGAAACCCTTTTTGAGAACTCAGAGTGAGTAAATTGGCCATTTGCATGCACTTTTAACCATTCCATAAATCTTGTGTATGGGCCCCTGGAAGCATGAAAATCACTTTAAACATGCTAATTTTAGCTCTAACACTGATGATCCACCTACAAATGTGAACTGACGTTCAAAAATAAAACATTTGAAAACGGACCATTTTCCACATTTCTGAAGCATGACGTAATGGGGGGTGTTATCTCTTTTGTCGAAAATCAGCCGTTTTTGCTCGAACATTAAATGCCTCCAAATGGTATTTAATTAACTTCCCGAGCCCCTGGAAGAATGAAAATCACTTTAAACATGCTAATTTTAGCTCTAACACTGATGATCCACCTACAAATGTGAACTGACGTTCAAAAATAAAACATTTGAAAACGGACCATTTTCCACATTTCTGAAGCATGACGTAATGGGGGGGTGTTATCTCTTTTGTCGAAAATCAGCCGTTTTTGCTCGAACATTAAATGCCTCCAAATGGTATTTAATTAACTTCCCGGGGTGAAGAAACCCTTTTTGAGAACTCAGAGTGAGTAAATTGGCCATTTTCATGCACTTTTAACCATTCCATAAATCTTGTGTTTTGGGCCCCTGGAAGCATGAAAATCACTTTAAACATGCTAATTTTAGCTCTAACACTGATGATCCACCTACAAATGTGAACTGACGTTCAAAAATAAAACATTTGAAAACGGACCATTTTCCACATTTCTGAAGCATGACGTAATGGGGGGGTGTTATCTCTTTTGTCGAAAATCAGCCGTTTTTGCTCGAACATTAAATGCCTCCAAATGGTATTTAATTAACTTCCCGAGCCCCTGGAAGCATGAAAATCACTTTAAACATGCTAATTTTAGCTCTAACACTGATGATCCACCTACAAATGTGAACTGACATTCAAAAATAAAACATTTGAAAACGGACCATTTTCCACATTTCTGAAGCATGACGTAATGGGGGGGTGTTATCTCTTTTGTCGAAAATCAGCCGTTTTTGCTCGAACATTAAATGCCTCCAAATGGTATTTAATTAACTTCCCAGGGTGAAGAAACCCTTTTTGAGAACTCAGAGTGAGTAAATTGGCCATTTTCATGCACTTTTAACCATTCCATAAATCTTGTGTTTTGGGCCCCTGGAAGCATGAAAATCACTTTAAACATGCTAATTTTAGCTCTAACACTGATGATCCACCTACAAATGTGAACTGACGTTCAAAAATAAAACATTTGAAAACGGACCATTTTCCACATTTCTGAAGCATGACGTAATGGGGGGTGTTATCTCTTTTGTCGAAAATCAGCCGTTTTTGCTCGAACATTAAATGCCTCCAAATGGTATTTATTTCACTTCCCGAGCCCCTGGAAGCATAAAAATCACTTTAAACATGCTAATTTTAGCTCTAACACTGATGATCCACCTACAAATGTGAACTGACGTTCGAAAATAAAACATTTGAAAACGGACCATTTTCCACATTTCTGAAGCATGACGTAATGGGGGGGGTGTTATCTCTTTTGTCGAAAATCAGCCGTTTTTGCTCGAACATTAAATGCCTCCAAATGGTATTTATTTCACTTGCCGAGCCCCTGGAAGCATGAAAATCACTTTAAACATGCTAATTTTAGCTCTAACACTGATGATCCACCTACAAATGTGAACTGACGTTCAAAAATAAAACATTTGAAAACGGACCATTTTCCACATTTCTGAAGCATGACGTAATGGGGGGGTGTTATCTCTTTTGTCGAAAATCAGCCGTTTTTGCTCGAACATTAAATGCCTCCAAATGGTATTTATTTCACTTCCCGAGCCCCTGGAAGCATGAAAATCACTTTAAACATGCTAATTTTAGCTCTAACACTGATGATCCACCTACAAATGTGAACTGACGTTCAAAATTAAAACATTTGAAAACGGACCATTTTCCACATTTCTGAAGCATGACGTAATGGGGGGGTGTTATCTCTTTTGTCGAAAATCAGCCATTTTTGCTCGAACATTAAATGCCTCCAAATGGTATTTAATTAACTTCCCGGGGTGAAGAAACCCTTTTTGAGAACTCAGAGTGAGTAAATTGGCCATTTTCATGCACTTTTAACCATTCCATAAATCTTGTGTTTTGGGCCCCTGGAAGCATGAAAATCACTTTAAACATGCTAATTTTAGCTCTAACACTGATGATCCACCTACAAATGTGAACTGACGTTCAAAAATAAAACATTTCAAAAACGGACCATTTTCCACATTTCTGAAGCATGACGTAATGGGGGGTGTTATCTCTTTTGTCGAAAATCAGCCGTTTTTGCTCGAACATTAAATGCCTCCAAATGGTATTTATTTCACTTCCCGAGCCCCTGGAAGCATAAAAATCACTTTAAACATGCTAATTTTAGCTCTAACACTGATGATCCACCTACAAATGTGAACTGACGTTCAAAAATAAAACATTTGAAAACGGACCATTTTCCACATTTCTGAAGCATGACGTAATGGGGGGGTGTTATCTCTTTTGTCGAAAATCAGCCGTTTTTGCTCGAACATTAAATGCCTCCAAATGGTATTTATTTCACTTCCCGAGCCCCTGGAAGCATGAAAATCACTTTAAACATGCTAATTTTAGCTCTAACACTGATGATCCACCTACAAATGTGAACTGACGTTCAAAAATAAAACATTTGAAAACGGACCATTTTCCACATTTCTGAAGCATGACGTAATGGGGGGGGTGTTTATCTCTTTTGTCGAAAAATCAGCCGTTTTTTGCTCGAAACATTAAATGCCTCCAAATGGTATTTAATTAACTTCCCGAGCCCCTGGAAGCATGAAAATCACTTTAAACATGCTAATTTTAGCTCTAACACTGATGATCCACCTACAAATGTGAACTGACCGTCAAAAAATAAAAACATTTGAAAACGGACCATTTTCCACATTTCTGAAGCATGACGTAATGGGGGGGTGTTATCTCTTTTGTCGAAAATCAGCCGTTTTTGCTCGAACATTAAATGCCTCCAAATGGTATTTAATTAACTTCCCGGGGTGAAGAAACCCTTTTTGAGAACTCAGAGTGAGTAAATTGGCCATTTTCATGCACTTTTTAACCATTCCATAAATCTTGTGTTTTGGGCCCCTGGAAGCATGAAAATCACTTTAAACATGCTAATTTTAGCTCTAACACTGATGATCCACCTACAAATGTGAACTGACGTTCAAAAATAAAACATTTGAAAACGGACCATTTTCCACATTTCTGAAGCATGACGTAATGGGGGGTGTTATCTCTTTTGTCGAAAATCAGCCGTTTTTGCTCGAACATTAAATGCCTCCAAATGGTATTTAATTAACTTCCCGAGCCCCTGGAAAGCATGAAAATCACTTTAAACATGCTAATTTTAGCTCTAACACTGATGATCCCACCTACAAATGTGAACTGACGTTCAAAAATAAAAACATTTGAAAACGGACCATTTTCCACATTTCTGAAGCATGACGTAATGGGGGGGTGTTATCTCTTTTGTCGAAAATCAGCCGTTTTTGCTCGAACATAAATGCCTCCAAATGGTATTTAATTAACTTCCCGGGGTGAAGAAACCCTTTTTGAGAACTCAGAGTGAGTAAAATTGGCCATTTTCATGCACTTTTAACCATTCCATAAATCTTGTGTTTTGGGCCCCTGGAAGCATGAAAATCACTTTAAACATGCTAATTTTAGCTCTAACACTGATGATCCACCTACAAATGTGAACTGACGTTCAAAAATAAAACATTTGAAAACGGACCATTTTCCAACATTTCTGAAGCATGACGTAATGGGGGGGTTGTCGAAAATCAGCCGTTTTTGCTCGAACATTAAATGCCTCCAAATGGTATTTAATTAACTTCCCGAGCCCCTGGAAGCATGAAAATCACTTTAAACATGCTAATTTTAGCTCTAACACTGATGATCCACCTACAAATGTGAACTGACGTTCAAAAATAAAACATTTGAAAACGGACCATTTTCCACATTTCTGAAGCATGACGTAATGGGGGGGTGTTATCTCTTTTGTCGAAAATCAGCCGTTTTTGCTCGAACATTAAATGCCTCCAAATGGTATTTAATTAACTTCCCGGGGTGAAGAAACCCTTTTTGAGAACTCAGAGTGAGTAAATTGGCCATTTTCATGCACTTTTAACCATTCCATAAATTTTGTGTTTTGGGCCCCTGGAAGCATGAAAATCACTTTAAACATGCTAATTTTAGCTCTAACACTGATGATCCACCTACAAATGTGAACTGACGTTCAAAAATAAAACATTTGAAAACGGACCATTTTCCACATTTCTGAAGCATGACGTAATGGGGGGGGGTGTTATCTCTTTTGTCGAAAATCAGCCGTTTTTGCTCGAACATTAAATGCCTCCAAATGGTATTTATTTCACTTCCCGAGCCCCTAGAAGCATGAAAATCACTTTAAACATGCTAATTTTAGCTCTAACACTGATGATCCACCTACAAATGTGAACTGACGTTCAAAAATAAAACATTTGAAAACGGACCATTTTCCACATTTCTGAAGCATGACGTAATGGGGGGGTGTTATCTCTTTTGTCGAAAATCAGCCGTTTTTGCTCGAACATTAAATGCCTCCAAATGGTATTTATTTCACTTCCCGAGCCCCTGGAAGCATAAAAATCACTTTAAACATGCTAATTTTAGCTCTAACACTGATGATCCACCTACAAATGTGAACTGACGTTCAAAAATAAAACATTTGAAAACGGACCATTTTCCACATTTCTGAAGCATGACGTAATGGGGGGGTGTTATCTCTTTTGTCGAAAATCAGCCGTTTTTGCTCGAACATTAAATGCCTCCAAATGGTATTTATTTCACTTCCCGAGCCCCTGGAAGCATGAAAATCACTTTAAACATGCTAATTTTAGCTCTAACACTGATGATCCACCTACAAATGTGAACTGACGTTCAAAAATAAAACATTTGAAAACGGACCATTTTCCACATTTCTGAAGCATGACGTAATGGGGGGGTGTTATCTCTTTTGTCGAAAATCAGCCGTTTTTGCTCGAACATTAAATGCCTCCAAATGGTATTTAATTAACTTCCCGGGGTGAAGAAACCCTTTTTGAGAACTCAGAGTGAGTAAATTGGTCATTTTCATGCACTTTTAACCATTCCATGAATCTTGTGTTTTGGGCCCCTGGAAGCATGAAAATCACTTTAAACATGCTAATTTTAGCTCTAACACTGATGATCCACCTACAAATGTGAACTGACGTTCAAAAATAAAACATTTGAAAACGGACCATTTTCCACATTTCTGAAGCATGACGTAATGGGGGGGTGTTATCTCTTTTGTCGAAAATCAGCCGTTTTTGCTCGAACATTAAATGCCTCCAAATGGTATTTAATTAACTTCCCGAGCCCCTGGAAGCATGAAAATCACTTTAAACATGCTAATTTTAGCTCTAACACTGATGATCCACCTACAAATGTGAACTGACGTTCAAAAATAAAACATTTGAAAACGGACCATTTTCCACATTTCCGAAGCATGACGTAATGGGGGGGGTGTTATCTCTTTTGTCGAAAATCAGCCGTTTTTGCTCGAACATTAAATGCCTCCAAATGGTATTTAATTAACTTCCCGGGGTGAAGAAACCCTTTTTGAGAACTCAGAGTGAGTAAATTGGCCATTTTCATGTACTTTTAACCATTCCATAAATCTTGTGTTTTGGGCCCCTGGAAGCATGAAAATCACTTTAAACATGCTAATTTTAGCTCTAACACTGATGATCCACCTACAAATGTGAACTGACGTTCAAAAATAAAACATTTGAAAACGGACCATTTTCCACATTTCTGAAGCATGACGTAATGGGGGGGTGTTATCTCTTTTGTCGAAAATCAGCCGTTTTTGCTCGAACATTAAATGCCTCCAAATGGTATTTAATTAACTTCCCGGGGTGAAGAAACCCTTTTTGAGAACTCAGAGTGAGTAAATTGGCCATTTGCATGCACTTTTAACCATTCCATAAATCTTGTGTATGGGCCCCTGGAAGCATGAAAATCACTTTAAACATGCTAATTTTAGCTCTAACACTGATGATCCACCTACAAATGTGAACTGACGTTCAAAAATAAAACATTTGAAAACGGACCATTTTCCACATTTCTGAAGCATGACGTAATGGGGGGTGTTATCTCTTTTGTCGAAAATCAGCCGTTTTTGCTCGAACATTAAATGCCTCCAAATGGTATTTAATTAACTTCCCGAGCCCCTGGAAGAATGAAAATCACTTTAAACATGCTAATTTTAGCTCTAACACTGATGATCCACCTACAAATGTGAACTGACGTTCAAAAATAAAACATTTGAAAACGGACCATTTTCCACATTTCTGAAGCATGACGTAATGGGGGGGTGTTATCTCTTTTGTCGAAAATCAGCCGTTTTTGCTCGAACATTAAATGCCTCCAAATGGTATTTAATTAACTTCCCGGGGTGAAGAAACCCTTTTTGAGAACTCAGAGTGAGTAAATTGGCCATTTTCATGCACTTTTAACCATTCCATAAATCTTGTGTTTTGGGCCCCTGGAAGCATGAAAATCACTTTAAACATGCTAATTTTAGCTCTAACACTGATGATCCACCTACAAATGTGAACTGACGTTCAAAAATAAAACATTTGAAAACGGACCATTTTCCACATTTCTGAAGCATGACGTAATGGGGGGGTGTTATCTCTTTTGTCGAAAATCAGCCGTTTTTGCTCGAACATTAAATGCCTCCAAATGGTATTTAATTAACTTCCCGAGCCCCTGGAAGCATGAAAATCACTTTAAACATGCTAATTTTAGCTCTAACACTGATGATCCACCTACAAATGTGAACTGACATTCAAAAATAAAACATTTGAAAACGGACCATTTTCCACATTTCTGAAGCATGACGTAATGGGGGGGTGTTATCTCTTTTGTCGAAAATCAGCCGTTTTTGCTCGAACATTAAATGCCTCCAAATGGTATTTAATTAACTTCCCAGGGTGAAGAAACCCTTTTTGAGAACTCAGAGTGAGTAAATTGGCCATTTTCATGCACTTTTAACCATTCCATAAATCTTGTGTTTTGGGCCCCTGGAAGCATGAAAATCACTTTAAACATGCTAATTTTAGCTCTAACACTGATGATCCACCTACAAATGTGAACTGACGTTCAAAAATAAAACATTTGAAAACGGACCATTTTCCACATTTCTGAAGCATGACGTAATGGGGGGTGTTATCTCTTTTGTCGAAAATCAGCCGTTTTTGCTCGAACATTAAATGCCTCCAAATGGTATTTATTTCACTTCCCGAGCCCCTGGAAGCATAAAAATCACTTTAAACATGCTAATTTTAGCTCTAACACTGATGATCCACCTACAAATGTGAACTGACGTTCGAAAATAAAACATTTGAAAACGGACCATTTTCCACATTTCTGAAGCATGACGTAATGGGGGGGGTGTTATCTCTTTTGTCGAAAATCAGCCGTTTTTGCTCGAACATTAAATGCCTCCAAATGGTATTTATTTCACTTGCCGAGCCCCTGGAAGCATGAAAATCACTTTAAACATGCTAATTTTAGCTCTAACACTGATGATCCACCTACAAATGTGAACTGACGTTCAAAAATAAAACATTTGAAAACGGACCATTTTCCACATTTCTGAAGCATGACGTAATGGGGGGGTGTTATCTCTTTTGTCGAAAATCAGCCGTTTTTGCTCGAACATTAAATGCCTCCAAATGGTATTTATTTCACTTCCCGAGCCCCTGGAAGCATGAAAATCACTTTAAACATGCTAATTTTAGCTCTAACACTGATGATCCACCTACAAATGTGAACTGACGTTCAAAATTAAAACATTTGAAAACGGACCATTTTCCACATTTCTGAAGCATGACGTAATGGGGGGGTGTTATCTCTTTTGTCGAAAATCAGCCATTTTTGCTCGAACATTAAATGCCTCCAAATGGTATTTAATTAACTTCCCGGGGTGAAGAAACCCTTTTTGAGAACTCAGAGTGAGTAAATTGGCCATTTTCATGCACTTTTAACCATTCCATAAATCTTGTGTTTTGGGCCCCTGGAAGCATGAAAATCACTTTAAACATGCTAATTTTAGCTCTAACACTGATGATCCACCTACAAATGTGAACTGACGTTCAAAAATAAAACATTTCAAAAACGGACCATTTTCCACATTTCTGAAGCATGACGTAATGGGGGGTGTTATCTCTTTTGTCGAAAATCAGCCGTTTTTGCTCGAACATTAAATGCCTCCAAATGGTATTTATTTCACTTCCCGAGCCCCTGGAAGCATAAAAATCACTTTAAACATGCTAATTTTAGCTCTAACACTGATGATCCACCTACAAATGTGAACTGACGTTCAAAAATAAAACATTTGAAAACGGACCATTTTCCACATTTCTGAAGCATGACGTAATGGGGGGGTGTTATCTCTTTTGTCGAAAATCAGCCGTTTTTGCTCGAACATTAAATGCCTCCAAATGGTATTTATTTCACTTCCCGAGCCCCTGGAAGCATGAAAATCACTTTAAACATGCTAATTTTAGCTCTAACACTGATGATCCACCTACAAATGTGAACTGACGTTCAAAAATAAAACATTTGAAAACGGACCATTTTCCACATTTCTGAAGCATGACGTAATGGGGGGGGTGTTATCTCTTTTGTCGAAAATCAGCCGTTTTTGCTCGAACATTAAATGCCTCCAAATGGTATTTAATTAACTTCCCGAGCCCCTGGAAGCATGAAAATCACTTTAAACATGCTAATTTTAGCTCTAACACTGATGATCCACCTACAAATGTGAACTGACGTTCAAAAATAAAACATTTGAAAACGGACCATTTTCCACATTTCTGAAGCATGACGTAATGGGGGGGTGTTATCTCTTTTGTCGAAAATCAGCCGTTTTTGCTCGAACATTAAATGCCTCCAAATGGTATTTAATTAACTTCCCGGGGTGAAGAAACCCTTTTTGAGAACTCAGAGTGAGTAAATTGGCCATTTTCATGCACTTTTAACCATTCCATAAATCTTGTGTTTTGGGCCCCTGGAAGCATGAAAATCACTTTAAACATGCTAATTTTAGCTCTAACACTGATGATCCACCTACAAATGTGAACTGACGTTCAAAAATAAAACATTTGAAAACGGACCATTTTCCACATTTCTGAAGCATGACGTAATGGGGGGTGTTATCTCTTTTGTCGAAAATCAGCCGTTTTTGCTCGAACATTAAATGCCTCCAAATGGTATTTAATTAACTTCCCGAGCCCCTGGAAGCATGAAAATCACTTTAAACATGCTAATTTTAGCTCTAACACTGATGATCCACCTACAAATGTGAACTGACGTTCAAAAATAAAACATTTGAAAACGGACCATTTTCCACATTTCTGAAGCATGACGTAATGGGGGGGTGTTATCTCTTTTGTCGAAAATCAGCCGTTTTTGCTCGAACATTAAATGCCTCCAAATGGTATTTAATTAACTTCCCGGGGTGAAGAAACCCTTTTTGAGAACTCAGAGTGAGTAAATTGGCCATTTTCATGCACTTTTAACCATTCCATAAATCTTGTGTTTTGGGCCCCTGGAAGCATGAAAATCACTTTAAACATGCTAATTTTAGCTCTAACACTGATGATCCACCTACAAATGTGAACTGACGTTCAAAAATAAAACATTTGAAAACGGACCATTTTCCACATTTCTGAAGCATGACGTAATGGGGGGGTGTTATCTCTTTTGTCGAAAATCAGCCGTTTTTGCTCGAACATTAAATGCCTCCAAATGGTATTTAATTAACTTCCCGAGCCCCTGGAAGCATGAAAATCACTTTAAACATGCTAATTTTAGCTCTAACACTGATGATCCACCTACAAATGTGAACTGACGTTCAAAAATAAAACATTTGAAAACGGACCATTTTCCACATTTCTGAAGCATGACGTAATGGGGGGGTGTTATCTCTTTTGTCGAAAATCAGCCGTTTTTGCTCGAACATTAAATGCCTCCAAATGGTATTTAATTAACTTCCCGGGGTGAAGAAACCCTTTTTGAGAACTCAGAGTGAGTAAATTGGCCATTTTCATGCACTTTTAACCATTCCATAAATTTTGTGTTTTGGGCCCCTGGAAGCATGAAAATCACTTTAAACATGCTAATTTTAGCTCTAACACTGATGATCCACCTACAAATGTGAACTGACGTTCAAAAATAAAACATTTGAAAACGGACCATTTTCCACATTTCTGAAGCATGACGTAATGGGGGGGGGTGTTATCTCTTTTGTCGAAAATCAGCCGTTTTTGCTCGAACATTAAATGCCTCCAAATGGTATTTATTTCACTTCCCGAGCCCCTAGAAGCATGAAAATCACTTTAAACATGCTAATTTTAGCTCTAACACTGATGATCCACCTACAAATGTGAACTGACGTTCAAAAATAAAACATTTGAAAACGGACCATTTTCCACATTTCTGAAGCATGACGTAATGGGGGGGTGTTATCTCTTTTGTCGAAAATCAGCCGTTTTTGCTCGAACATTAAATGCCTCCAAATGGTATTTATTTCACTTCCCGAGCCCCTGGAAGCATAAAAATCACTTTAAACATGCTAATTTTAGCTCTAACACTGATGATCCACCTACAAATGTGAACTGACGTTCAAAAATAAAACATTTGAAAACGGACCATTTTCCACATTTCTGAAGCATGACGTAATGGGGGGGTGTTATCTCTTTTGTCGAAAATCAGCCGTTTTTGCTCGAACATTAAATGCCTCCAAATGGTATTTATTTCACTTCCCGAGCCCCTGGAAGCATGAAAATCACTTTAAACATGCTAATTTTAGCTCTAACACTGATGATCCACCTACAAATGTGAACTGACGTTCAAAAATAAAACATTTGAAAACGGACCATTTTCCACATTTCTGAAGCATGACGTAATGGGGGGGTGTTATCTCTTTTGTCGAAAATCAGCCGTTTTTGCTCGAACATTAAATGCCTCCAAATGGTATTTAATTAACTTCCCGGGGTGAAGAAACCCTTTTTGAGAACTCAGAGTGAGTAAATTGGTCATTTTCATGCACTTTTAACCATTCCATGAATCTTGTGTTTTGGGCCCCTGGAAGCATGAAAATCACTTTAAACATGCTAATTTTAGCTCTAACACTGATGATCCACCTACAAATGTGAACTGACGTTCAAAAATAAAACATTTGAAAACGGACCATTTTCCACATTTCTGAAGCATGACGTAATGGGGGGGTGTTATCTCTTTTGTCGAAAATCAGCCGTTTTTGCTCGAACATTAAATGCCTCCAAATGGTATTTAATTAACTTCCCGAGCCCCTGGAAGCATGAAAATCACTTTAAACATGCTAATTTTAGCTCTAACACTGATGATCCACCTACAAATGTGAACTGACGTTCAAAAATAAAACATTTGAAAACGGACCATTTTCCACATTTCCGAAGCATGACGTAATGGGGGGGGTGTTATCTCTTTTGTCGAAAATCAGCCGTTTTTGCTCGAACATTAAATGCCTCCAAATGGTATTTAATTAACTTCCCGGGGTGAAGAAACCCTTTTTGAGAACTCAGAGTGAGTAAATTGGCCATTTTCATGTACTTTTAACCATTCCATAAATCTTGTGTTTTGGGCCCCTGGAAGCATGAAAATCACTTTAAACATGCTAATTTTAGCTCTAACACTGATGATCCACCTACAAATGTGAACTGACGTTCAAAAATAAAACATTTGAAAACGGACCATTTTCCACATTTCTGAAGCATGACGTAATGGGGGGGTGTTATCTCTTTTGTCGAAAATCAGCCGTTTTTGCTCGAACATTAAATGCCTCCAAATGGTATTTAATTAACTTCCCGGGGTGAAGAAACCCTTTTTGAGAACTCAGAGTGAGTAAATTGGCCATTTGCATGCACTTTTAACCATTCCATAAATCTTGTGTATGGGCCCCTGGAAGCATGAAAATCACTTTAAACATGCTAATTTTAGCTCTAACACTGATGATCCACCTACAAATGTGAACTGACGTTCAAAAATAAAACATTTGAAAACGGACCATTTTCCACATTTCTGAAGCATGACGTAATGGGGGGTGTTATCTCTTTTGTCGAAAATCAGCCGTTTTTGCTCGAACATTAAATGCCTCCAAATGGTATTTAATTAACTTCCCGAGCCCCTGGAAGAATGAAAATCACTTTAAACATGCTAATTTTAGCTCTAACACTGATGATCCACCTACAAATGTGAACTGACGTTCAAAAATAAAACATTTGAAAACGGACCATTTTCCACATTTCTGAAGCATGACGTAATGGGGGGGTGTTATCTCTTTTGTCGAAAATCAGCCGTTTTTGCTCGAACATTAAATGCCTCCAAATGGTATTTAATTAACTTCCCGGGGTGAAGAAACCCTTTTTGAGAACTCAGAGTGAGTAAATTGGCCATTTTCATGCACTTTTAACCATTCCATAAATCTTGTGTTTTGGGCCCCTGGAAGCATGAAAATCACTTTAAACATGCTAATTTTAGCTCTAACACTGATGATCCACCTACAAATGTGAACTGACGTTCAAAAATAAAACATTTGAAAACGGACCATTTTCCACATTTCTGAAGCATGACGTAATGGGGGGGTGTTATCTCTTTTGTCGAAAATCAGCCGTTTTTGCTCGAACATTAAATGCCTCCAAATGGTATTTAATTAACTTCCCGAGCCCCTGGAAGCATGAAAATCACTTTAAACATGCTAATTTTAGCTCTAACACTGATGATCCACCTACAAATGTGAACTGACATTCAAAAATAAAACATTTGAAAACGGACCATTTTCCACATTTCTGAAGCATGACGTAATGGGGGGGTGTTATCTCTTTTGTCGAAAATCAGCCGTTTTTGCTCGAACATTAAATGCCTCCAAATGGTATTTAATTAACTTCCCAGGGTGAAGAAACCCTTTTTGAGAACTCAGAGTGAGTAAATTGGCCATTTTCATGCACTTTTAACCATTCCATAAATCTTGTGTTTTGGGCCCCTGGAAGCATGAAAATCACTTTAAACATGCTAATTTTAGCTCTAACACTGATGATCCACCTACAAATGTGAACTGACGTTCAAAAATAAAACATTTGAAAACGGACCATTTTCCACATTTCTGAAGCATGACGTAATGGGGGGTGTTATCTCTTTTGTCGAAAATCAGCCGTTTTTGCTCGAACATTAAATGCCTCCAAATGGTATTTATTTCACTTCCCGAGCCCCTGGAAGCATAAAAATCACTTTAAACATGCTAATTTTAGCTCTAACACTGATGATCCACCTACAAATGTGAACTGACGTTCGAAAATAAAACATTTGAAAACGGACCATTTTCCACATTTCTGAAGCATGACGTAATGGGGGGGGTGTTATCTCTTTTGTCGAAAATCAGCCGTTTTTGCTCGAACATTAAATGCCTCCAAATGGTATTTATTTCACTTGCCGAGCCCCTGGAAGCATGAAAATCACTTTAAACATGCTAATTTTAGCTCTAACACTGATGATCCACCTACAAATGTGAACTGACGTTCAAAAATAAAACATTTGAAAACGGACCATTTTCCACATTTCTGAAGCATGACGTAATGGGGGGGTGTTATCTCTTTTGTCGAAAATCAGCCGTTTTTGCTCGAACATTAAATGCCTCCAAATGGTATTTATTTCACTTCCCGAGCCCCTGGAAGCATGAAAATCACTTTAAACATGCTAATTTTAGCTCTAACACTGATGATCCACCTACAAATGTGAACTGACGTTCAAAATTAAAACATTTGAAAACGGACCATTTTCCACATTTCTGAAGCATGACGTAATGGGGGGGTGTTATCTCTTTTGTCGAAAATCAGCCATTTTTGCTCGAACATTAAATGCCTCCAAATGGTATTTAATTAACTTCCCGGGGTGAAGAAACCCTTTTTGAGAACTCAGAGTGAGTAAATTGGCCATTTTCATGCACTTTTAACCATTCCATAAATCTTGTGTTTTGGGCCCCTGGAAGCATGAAAATCACTTTAAACATGCTAATTTTAGCTCTAACACTGATGATCCACCTACAAATGTGAACTGACGTTCAAAAATAAAACATTTCAAAAACGGACCATTTTCCACATTTCTGAAGCATGACGTAATGGGGGGTGTTATCTCTTTTGTCGAAAATCAGCCGTTTTTGCTCGAACATTAAATGCCTCCAAATGGTATTTAATTAACTTCCCGAGCCCCTGGAAGCATGAAAATCACTTTAAACATGCTAATTTTAGCTCTAACACTGATGATCCACCTACAAATGTGAACTGACGTTCAAAAATAAAACATTTGAAAACGGACCATTTTCCACATTTCTGAAGCATGACGTAATGGGGGGGTGTTATCTCTTTTGTCGAAAATCAGCCGTTTTTGCTCGAACATTAAATGCCTCCAAATGGTATTTAATTAACTTCCCGGGGTGAAGAAAACCTTTTTGAGAACTCAGAGTGAGTAAATTGGCCATTTTCATGCACTTTTAACCATTCCATAAATCTTGTGTTTTGGGCCCCTGGAAGCATGAAAATCACTTTAAACATGCTAATTTTAGCTCTAACACTGATGATCCACCTACAAATGTGAACTGACGTTCAAAAATAAAACATTTGAAAACGGACCATTTTCCACATTTCTGAAGCATGACGTAATGGGGGGTGTTATCTCTTTTGTCGAAAATCAGCCGTTTTTGCTCGAACATTAAATGCCTCCAAATGGTATTTAATTAACTTCCCGAGCCCCTGGAAGCATGAAAATCACTTTAAACATGCTAATTTTAGCTCTAACACTGATGATCCACCTACAAATGTGAACTGACGTTCAAAAATAAAACATTTGAAAACGGACCATTTTCCACATTTCTGAAGCATGACGTAATGGGGGGGTGTTATCTCTTTTGTCGAAAATCAGCCGTTTTTGCTCGAAGATTAAATGCCTCCAAATGGTATTTAATTAACTTCCCGGGGGTAAGAAACCCTTTTTGAGAACTCAGAGTGAGTAAATTGGCCATTTTCATGCACTTTTAACCATTCCATAAATCTTGTGTTTTGGGCCCCTGGAAGCATGAAAATCATTTTAAACATGCTAATTTTAGCTCTAACACTGATGATCCACCTACAAATGTGAACTGACGTTCAAAAATAAAACATTTGAAAACGGACCATTTTCCACATTTCTGAAGCATGACGTAATGGGGGGGTGTTATCTCTTTTGTCGAAAATCAGCCGTTTTTGCTCAAACATTAAATGCCTCCAAATGGTATTTATTTCACTTCCCGAGCCCCTGGAAGCATGAAAATCACTTTAAACATGCTAATTTTAGCTCTAACACTGATGATCCACCTACAAATGTGAACTGACGTTCAAAAATAAAACATTTGAAAACGGACCATTTTCCACATTTCTGAAGCATGACGTAATGGGGGGGTGTTATCTCTTTTGTCGAAAATCAGCCGTTTTTGCTCGAACATTAAATGCCTCCAAATGGTATTTAATTAACTTCCCGAGCCCCTGGAAGCATGAAAATCACTTTAAACATGCTAATTTTAGCTCTAACACTGATGATCCACCTACAAATGTGAACTGACGTTCAAAAATAAAACATTTGAAAACGGACCATTTTCCACATTTCTGAAGCATGACGTAATGGGGGGGTGTTATCTCTTTTGTCGAAAATCAGCCGTTTTTGCTCGAACATTAAATGCCTCCAAATGGTATTTAATTAACTTCCCGGGGTGAAGAAACCCTTTTTGAGAACTCAGAGTGAGTAAATTGGCCATTTTCATGCACTTTTAACCATTCCATAAATTTTGTGTTTTGGGCCCCTGGAAGCATGAAAATCACTTTAAACATGCTAATTTTAGCTCTAACACTGATGATCCACCTACAAATGTGAACTGACGTTCAAAAATAAAACATTTGAAAACGGACCATTTTCCACATTTCTGAAGCATGACGTAATGGGGGGGGTGTTATCTCTTTTGTCGAAAATCAGCCGTTTTTGCTCGAACATTAAATGCCTCCAAATGGTATTTATTTCACTTCCCGAGCCTCTAGAAGCATGAAAATCACTTTAAACATGCTAATTTTAGCTCTAACACTGATGATCCACCTACAAATGTGAACTGACGTTCAAAAATAAAACATTTGAAAACGGACCATTTTCCACATTTCTGAAGCATGACGTAATGGGGGGGTGTTATCTCTTTTGTCGAAAATCAGCCGTTTTTGCTCGAACATTAAATGCCTCCAAATGGTATTTATTTCACTTCCCGAGCCCCTGGAAGCATAAAAATCACTTTAAACATGCTAATTTTAGCTCTAACACTGATGATCCACCTACAAATGTGAACTGACGTTCAAAAATAAAACATTTGAAAACGGACCATTTTCCACATTTCTGAAGCATGACGTAATGGGGGGGTGTTATCTCTTTTGTCGAAAATCAGCCGTTTTTGCTCGAACATTAAATGCCTCCAAATGGTATTTATTTCACTTCCCGAGCCCCTGGAAGCATGAAAATCACTTTAAACATGCTAATTTTAGCTCTAACACTGATGATCCACCTACAAATGTGAACTGACGTTCAAAAATAAAACATTTGAAAACGGACCATTTTCCACATTTCTGAAGCATGACGTAATGGGGGGGTGTTATCTCTTTTGTCGAAAATCAGCCGTTTTTGCTCGAACATTAAATGCCTCCAAATGGTATTTAATTAACTTCCCGGGGTGAAGAAACCCTTTTTGAGAACTCAGAGTGAGTAAATTGGTCATTTTCATGCACTTTTAACCATTCCATGAATCTTGTGTTTTGGGCCCCTGGAAGCATGAAAATCACTTTAAACATGCTAATTTTAGCTCTAACACTGATGATCCACCTACAAATGTGAACTGACGTTCAAAAATAAAACATTTGAAAACGGACCATTTTCCACATTTCTGAAGCATGACGTAATGGGGGGGTGTTATCTCTTTTGTCGAAAATCAGCCGTTTTTGCTCGAACATTAAATGCCTCCAAATGGTATTTAATTAACTTCCCGAGCCCCTGGAAGCATGAAAATCACTTTAAACATGCTAATTTTAGCTCTAACACTGATGATCCACCTACAAATGTGAACTGACGTTCAAAAATAAAACATTTGAAAACGGACCATTTTCCACATTTCCGAAGCATGACGTAATGGGGGGTGTTATCTCTTTTGTCGAAAATCAGCCGTTTTTGCTCGAACATTAAATGCCTCCAAATGGTATTTAATTAACTTCCCGGGGTGAAGAAACCCTTTTTGAGAACTCAGAGTGAGTAAATTGGCCATTTTCATGCACTTTTAACCATTCCATAAATCTTGTGTTTTGGGCCCCTGGAAGCATGAAAATCACTTTAAACATGCTAATTTTAGCTCTAACACTGATGATCCACCTACAAATGTGAACTGACGTTCAAAAATAAAACATTTGAAAACGGACCATTTTCCACATTTCTGAAGCATGACGTAATGGGGGGTGTTATCTCTTTTGTCGAAAATCAGCCGTTTTTGCTCGAACATTAAATGCCTCCAAATGGTATTTAATTAACTTCCCGAGCCCCTGGAAGAATGAAAATCACTTTAAACATGCTAATTTTAGCTCTAACACTGATGATCCACCTACAAATGTGAACTGACGTTCAAAAATAAAACATTTGAAAACGGACCATTTTCCACATTTCTGAAGCATGACGTAATGGGGGGGTGTTATCTCTTTTGTCGAAAATCAGCCGTTTTTGCTCGAACATTAAATGCCTCCAAATGGTATTTAATTAACTTCCCGGGGTGAAGAAACCCTTTTTGAGAACTCAGAGTGAGTAAATTGGCCATTTTCATGCACTTTTAACCATTCCATAAATCTTGTGTTTTGGGCCCCTGGAAGCATGAAAATCACTTTAAACATGCTAATTTTAGCTCTAACACTGATGATCCACCTACAAATGTGAACTGACGTTCAAAAATAAAACATTTGAAAACGGACCATTTTCCACATTTCTGAAGCATGACGTAATGGGGGGTGTTATCTCTTTTGTCGAAAATCAGCCGTTTTTGCTCGAACATTAAATGCCTCCAAATGGTATTTATTTCACTTCCCGAGCCCCTGGAAGCATAAAAATCACTTTAAACATGCTAATTTTAGCTCTAACACTGATGATCCACCTACAAATGTGAACTGACGTTCAAAAATAAAACATTTGAAAACGGACCATTTTCCACATTTCTGAAGCATGACGTAATGGGGGGGTGTTATCTCTTTTGTCGAAAATCAGCCGTTTTTGCTCGAACATTAAATGCCTCCAAATGGTATTTATTTCACTTCCCGAGCCCCTGGAAGCATGAAAATCACTTTAAACATGCTAATTTTAGCTCTAACACTGATGATCCACCTACAAATGTGAACTGACGTTCAAAATTAAAACATTTGAAAACGGACCATTTTCCACATTTCTGAAGCATGACGTAATGGGGGGGTGTTATCTCTTTTGTCGAAAATCAGCCGTTTTTGCTCGAACATTAAATGCCTCCAAATGGTATTTAATTAACTTCCCGGGGTGAAGAAACCCTTTTTGAGAACTCAGAGTGAGTAAATTGGCCATTTTCATGCACTTTTAACCATTCCATAAATCTTGTGTTTTGGGCCCCTGGAAGCATGAAAATCACTTTAAACATGCTAATTTTAGCTCTAACACTGATGATCCACCTACAAATGTGAACTGACGTTCAAAAATAAAACATTTGAAAACGGACCATTTTCCACATTTCTGAAGCATGACGTAATGGGGGGTGTTATCTCTTTTGTCGAAAATCAGCCGTTTTTGCTCGAACATTAAATGCCTCCAAATGGTATTTAATTAACTTCCCGAGCCCCTGGAAGCATGAAAATCACTTTAAACATGCTAATTTTAGCTCTAACACTGATGATCCACCTACAAATGTGAACTGACGTTCAAAAATAAAACATTTGAAAACGGACCATTTTCCACATTTCTGAAGCATGACGTAATGGGGGGGTGTTATCTCTTTTGTCGAAAATCAGCCGTTTTTGCTCGAACATTAAATGCCTCCAAATGGTATTTAATTAACTTCCCGGGGTGAAGAAACCCTTTTTGAGAACTCAGAGTGAGTAAATTGGCCATTTTCATGCACTTTTAACCATTCCATAAATCTTGTGTTTTGGGCCCCTGGAAGCATGAAAATCACTTTAAACATGCTAATTTTAGCTCTAACACTGATGATCCACCTACAAATGTGAACTGACGTTCAAAAATAAAACATTTCAAAAACGGACCATTTTCCACATTTCTGAAGCATGACGTAATGGGGGGTGTTATCTCTTTTGTCGAAAATCAGCCGTTTTTGCTCGAACATTAAATGCCTCCAAATGGTATTTAATTAACTTCCCGAGCCCCTGGAAGCATGAAAATCACTTTAAACATGCTAATTTTAGCTCTAACACTGATGATCCACCTACAAATGTGAACTGACGTTCAAAAATAAAACATTTGAAAACGGACCATTTTCCACATTTCTGAAGCATGACGTAATGGGGGGGTGTTATCTCTTTTGTCGAAAATCAGCCGTTTTTGCTCGAACATTAAATGCCTCCAAATGGTATTTAATTAACTTCCCGGGGTGAAGAAAACCTTTTTGAGAACTCAGAGTGAGTAAATTGGCCATTTTCATGCACTTTTAACCATTCCATAAATCTTGTGTTTTGGGCCCCTGGAAGCATGAAAATCACTTTAAACATGCTAATTTTAGCTCTAACACTGATGATCCACCTACAAATGTGAACTGACGTTCAAAAATAAAACATTTGAAAACGGACCATTTTCCACATTTCTGAAGCATGACGTAATGGGGGTGTTATCTCTTTTGTCGAAAATCAGCCGTTTTTGCTCGAACATTAAATGCCTCCAAATGGTATTTAATTAACTTCCCGAGCCCCTGGAAGCATGAAAATCACTTTAAACATGCTAATTTTAGCTCTAACACTGATGATCCACCTACAAATGTGAACTGACGTTCAAAAATAAAACATTTGAAAACGGACCATTTTCCACATTTCTGAAGCATGACGTAATGGGGGGGTGTTATCTCTTTTGTCGAAAATCAGCCGTTTTTGCTCGAAGATTAAATGCCTCCAAATGGTATTTAATTAACTTCCCGGGGGTAAGAAACCCTTTTTGAGAACTCAGAGTGAGTAAATTGGCCATTTTCATGCACTTTTAACCATTCCATAAATCTTGTGTTTTGGGCCCCTGGAAGCATGAAAATCATTTTAAACATGCTAATTTTAGCTCTAACACTGATGATCCACCTACAAATGTGAACTGACGTTCAAAAATAAAACATTTGAAAACGGACCATTTTCCACATTTCTGAAGCATGACGTAATGGGGGGGTGTTATCTCTTTTGTCGAAAATCAGCCGTTTTTGCTCAAACATTAAATGCCTCCAAATGGTATTTATTTCACTTCCCGAGCCCCTGGAAGCATGAAAATCACTTTAAACATGCTAATTTTAGCTCTAACACTGATGATCCACCTACAAATGTGAACTGACGTTCAAAAATAAAACATTTGAAAACGGACCATTTTCCACATTTCTGAAGCATGACGTAATGGGGGGGTGTTATCTCTTTTGTCGAAAATCAGCCGTTTTTGCTCGAACATTAAATGCCTCCAAATGGTATTTAATTAACTTCCCGAGCCCCTGGAAGCATGAAAATCACTTTAAACATGCTAATTTTAGCTCTAACACTGATGATCCACCTACAAATGTGAACTGACGTTCAAAAATAAAACATTTGAAAACGGACCATTTTCCACATTTCTGAAGCATGACGTAATGGGGGGGTGTTATCTCTTTTGTCGAAAATCAGCCGTTTTTGCTCGAACATTAAATGCCTCCAAATGGTATTTAATTAACTTCCCGGGGTGAAGAAACCCTTTTTGAGAACTCAGAGTGAGTAAATTGGCCATTTTCATGCACTTTTAACCATTCCATAAATTTTGTGTTTTGGGCCCCTGGAAGCATGAAAATCACTTTAAACATGCTAATTTTAGCTCTAACACTGATGATCCACCTACAAATGTGAACTGACGTTCAAAAATAAAACATTTGAAAACGGACCATTTTCCACATTTCTGAAGCATGACGTAATGGGGGGGGTGTTATCTCTTTTGTCGAAAATCAGCCGTTTTTGCTCGAACATTAAATGCCTCCAAATGGTATTTATTTCACTTCCCGAGCCTCTAGAAGCATGAAAATCACTTTAAACATGCTAATTTTAGCTCTAACACTGATGATCCACCTACAAATGTGAACTGACGTTCAAAAATAAAACATTTGAAAACGGACCATTTTCCACATTTCTGAAGCATGACGTAATGGGGGGGTGTTATCTCTTTTGTCGAAAATCAGCCGTTTTTGCTCGAACATTAAATGCCTCCAAATGGTATTTATTTCACTTCCCGAGCCCCTGGAAGCATAAAAATCACTTTAAACATGCTAATTTTAGCTCTAACACTGATGATCCACCTACAAATGTGAACTGACGTTCAAAAATAAAACATTTGAAAACGGACCATTTTCCACATTTCTGAAGCATGACGTAATGGGGGGGTGTTATCTCTTTTGTCGAAAATCAGCCGTTTTTGCTCGAACATTAAATGCCTCCAAATGGTATTTATTTCACTTCCCGAGCCCCTGGAAGCATGAAAATCACTTTAAACATGCTAATTTTAGCTCTAACACTGATGATCCACCTACAAATGTGAACTGACGTTCAAAAATAAAACATTTGAAAACGGACCATTTTCCACATTTCTGAAGCATGACGTAATGGGGGGGTGTTATCTCTTTTGTCGAAAATCAGCCGTTTTTGCTCGAACATTAAATGCCTCCAAATGGTATTTAATTAACTTCCCGGGGTGAAGAAACCCTTTTTGAGAACTCAGAGTGAGTAAATTGGTCATTTTCATGCACTTTTAACCATTCCATGAATCTTGTGTTTTGGGCCCCTGGAAGCATGAAAATCACTTTAAACATGCTAATTTTAGCTCTAACACTGATGATCCACCTACAAATGTGAACTGACGTTCAAAAATAAAACATTTGAAAACGGACCATTTTCCACATTTCCGAAGCATGACGTAATGGGGGGTGTTATCTCTTTTGTCGAAAATCAGCCGTTTTTGCTCGAACATTAAATGCCTCCAAATGGTATTTAATTAACTTCCCGGGTGAAGAAACCCTTTTTGAGAACTCAGAGTGAGTAAATTGGCCATTTTCATGCACTTTTAACCATTCCATAAATCTTGTGTTTTGGGCCCCTGGAAGCATGAAAATCACTTTAAACATGCTAATTTTAGCTCTAACACTGATGATCCACCTACAAATGTGAACTGACGTTCAAAAATAAAACATTTGAAAACGGACCATTTTCCACATTTCTGAAGCATGACGTAATGGGGGGTGTTATCTCTTTTGTCGAAAATCAGCCGTTTTTGCTCGAACATTAAATGCCTCCAAATGGTATTTAATTAACTTCCCGAGCCCCTGGAAGAATGAAAATCACTTTAAACATGCTAATTTTAGCTCTAACACTGATGATCCACCTACAAATGTGAACTGACGTTCAAAAATAAAACATTTGAAAACGGACCATTTTCCACATTTCTGAAGCATGACGTAATGGGGGGGTGTTATCTCTTTTGTCGAAAATCAGCCGTTTTTGCTCGAACATTAAATGCCTCCAAATGGTATTTAATTAACTTCCCGGGGTGAAGAAACCCTTTTTGAGAACTCAGAGTGAGTAAATTGGCCATTTTCATGCACTTTTAACCATTCCATAAATCTTGTGTTTTGGGCCCCTGGAAGCATGAAAATCACTTTAAACATGCTAATTTTAGCTCTAACACTGATGATCCACCTACAAATGTGAACTGACGTTCAAAAATAAAACATTTGAAAACGGACCATTTTCCACATTTCTGAAGCATGACGTAATGGGGGGTGTTATCTCTTTTGTCGAAAATCAGCCGTTTTTGCTCGAACATTAAATGCCTCCAAATGGTATTTATTTCACTTCCCGAGCCCCTGGAAGCATAAAAATCACTTTAAACATGCTAATTTTAGCTCTAACACTGATGATCCACCTACAAATGTGAACTGACGTTCAAAAATAAAACATTTGAAAACGGACCATTTTCCACATTTCTGAAGCATGACGTAATGGGGGGGTGTTATCTCTTTTGTCGAAAATCAGCCGTTTTTGCTCGAACATTAAATGCCTCCAAATGGTATTTATTTCACTTCCCGAGCCCCTGGAAGCATGAAAATCACTTTAAACATGCTAATTTTAGCTCTAACACTGATGATCCACCTACAAATGTGAACTGACGTTCAAAATTAAAACATTTGAAAACGGACCATTTTCCACATTTCTGAAGCATGACGTAATGGGGGGGTGTTATCTCTTTTGTCGAAAATCAGCCGTTTTTGCTCGAACATTAAATGCCTCCAAATGGTATTTAATTAACTTCCCGGGGTGAAGAAACCCTTTTTGAGAACTCAGAGTGAGTAAATTGGCCATTTTCATGCACTTTTAACCATTCCATAAATCTTGTGTTTTGGGCCCCTGGAAGCATGAAAATCACTTTAAACATGCTAATTTTAGCTCTAACACTGATGATCCACCTACAAATGTGAACTGACGTTCAAAAATAAAACATTTGAAAACGGACCATTTTCCACATTTCTGAAGCATGACGTAATGGGGGGTGTTATCTCTTTTGTCGAAAATCAGCCGTTTTTGCTCGAACATTAAATGCCTCCAAATGGTATTTAATTAACTTCCCGAGCCCCTGGAAGCATGAAAATCACTTTAAACATGCTAATTTTAGCTCTAACACTGATGATCCACCTACAAATGTGAACTGACGTTCAAAAATAAAACATTTGAAAACGGACCATTTTCCACATTTCTGAAGCATGACGTAATGGGGGGGTGTTATCTCTTTTGTCGAAAATCAGCCGTTTTTGCTCGAACATTAAATGCCTCCAAATGGTATTTAATTAACTTCCCGGGGTGAAGAAACCCTTTTTGAGAACTCAGAGTGAGTAAATTGGCCATTTTCATGCACTTTTAACCATTCCATAAATCTTGTGTTTTGGGCCCCTGGAAGCATGAAAATCACTTTAAACATGCTAATTTTAGCTCTAACACTGATGATCCACCTACAAATGTGAACTGACGTTCAAAAATAAAACATTTGAAAACGGACCATTTTCCACATTTCTGAAGCATGACGTAATGGGGGGTGTTATCTCTTTTGTCGAAAATCAGCCGTTTTTGCTCGAACATTAAATGCCTCCAAATGGTATTTAATTAACTTCCCGAGCCCCTGGAAGCATGAAAATCACTTTAAACATGCTAATTTTAGCTCTAACACTGATGATCCACCTACAAATGTGAACTGACGTTCAAAAATAAAACATTTGAAAACGGACCATTTTCCACATTTCTGAAGCATGACGTAATGGGGGGGTGTTATCTCTTTTGTCGAAAATCAGCCGTTTTTGCTCGAAGATTAAATGCCTCCAAATGGTATTTAATTAACTTCCCGGGGGTAAGAAACCCTTTTTGAGAACTCAGAGTGAGTAAATTGGCCATTTTCATGCACTTTTAACCATTCCATAAATCTTGTGTTTTGGGCCCCTGGAAGCATGAAAATCATTTTAAACATGCTAATTTTAGCTCTAACACTGATGATCCACCTACAAATGTGAACTGACGTTCAAAAATAAAACATTTGAAAACGGACCATTTTCCACATTTCTGAAGCATGACGTAATGGGGGGGTGTTATCTCTTTTGTCGAAAATCAGCCGTTTTTGCTCAAACATTAAATGCCTCCAAATGGTATTTATTTCACTTCCCGAGCCCCTGGAAGCATAAAAATCACTTTAAACATGCTAATTTTAGCTCTAACACTGATGATCCACCTACAAATGTGAACTGACGTTCAAAAATAAAACATTTGAAAACGGACCATTTTCCACATTTCTGAAGCATGACGTAATGGGGGGGGTTATCTCTTTTGTCGAAAATCAGCCGTTTTTGCTCGAACATTAAATGCCTCCAAATGGTATTTATTTCACTTCCCGAGCCCCTGGAAGCATGAAAATCACTTCAAACATGCTAATTTTAGCTCTAACACTGATGATCCACCTACAAATGTGAACTGACGTTCAAAAATAAAACATTTGAAAACGGACCATTTTCCACATTTCTGAAGCATGACGTAATGGGGGGGTGTTATCTCTTTTGTCGAAAATCAGCCGTTTTTGCTCGAACATTAAATGCCTCCAAATGGTATTTAATTAACTTCCCGGGGTGAAGAAACCCTTTTTGAGAACTCAGAGTGAGTAAATTGGTCATTTTCATGCACTTTTAACCATTCCATGAATCTTGTGTTTTGGGCCCCTGGAAGCATGAAAATCACTTTAAACATGCTAATTTTAGCTCTAACACTGATGATCCACCTACAAATGTGAACTGACGTTCAAAAATAAAACATTTGAAAACGGACCATTTTCCACATTTCTGAAGCATGACGTAATGGGGGGGTGTTATCTCTTTTGTCGAAAATCAGCCGTTTTTGCTCGAATATTAAATGCCTCCAAATGGTATTTAATTAACTTCCCGAGCCCCTGGAAGCATGAAAATCACTTTAAACATGCTAATTTTAGCTCTAACACTGATGATCCACCTACAAATGTGAACTGACGTTCAAAAATAAAACATTTGAAAACGGACCATTTTCCACATTTCTGAAGCATGACGTAATGGGGGGGTGTTATCTCTTTTGTCGAAAATCAGCCGTTTTTGCTCGAACATTAAATGCCTCCAAATGGTATTTAATTAACTTCCCGGGGTGAAGAAACCCTTTTTGAGAACTCAGAGTGAGTAAATTGGCCATTTTCATGCACTTTTAACCATTCCATAAATCTTGTGTTTTGGGCCCCTGGAAGCATGAAAATCACTTTAAACATGCTAATTTTAGCTCTAACACTGATGATCCACCTACAAATGTGAACTGACGTTCAAAAATAAAACATTTGAAAACGGACCATTTTCCACATTTCTGAAGCATGACGTAATGGGGGGGTGTTATCTCTTTTGTCGAAAATCAGCCGTTTTTGCTCGAACATTAAATGCCTCCAAATGGTATTTAATTAACTTCCCGGGGTGAAGAAACCCTTTTTGAGAACTCAGAGTGAGTAAATTGGCCATTTGCATGCACTTTTAACCATTCCATAAATCTTGTGTTTTGGGCCCCTGGAAGCATGAAAATCACTTTAAACATGATAATTTTAGCTCTAACACTGATGATCCACCTACAAATGTGAACTGACGTTCAAAAATAAAACATTTGAAAACGGACCATTTTCCACATTTCTGAAGCATGACGTAATGGGGGGTGTTATCTCTTTTGTCGAAAATCAGCCGTTTTTGCTCGAACATTAAATGCCTCCAAATGGTATTTAATTAACTTCCCGAGCCCCTGGAAGCATGAAAATCACTTTAAACATGCTAATTTTAGCTCTAACACTGATGATCCACCTACAAATGTGAACTGACGTTCAAAAATAAAACATTTGAAAACGGACCATTTTCCACATTTCTGAAGCATGACGTAATGGGGGGGTGTTATCTCTTTTGTCGAAAATCAGCCGTTTTTGCTCGAACATTAAATGCCTCCAAATGGTATTTAATTAACTTCCCGGGGTGAAGAAACCCTTTTTGAGAACTCAGAGTGAGTAAATTGGCCATTTTCATGCACTTTTAACCATTCCATAAATCTTGTGTTTTGGGCCCCTGGAAGCATGAAAATCACTTTAAACATGCTAATTTTAGCTCTAACACTGATGATCCACCTACAAATGTGAACTGACGTTCAAAAATAAAACATTTGAAAACGGACCATTTTCCACATTTCTGAAGCATGACGTAATGGGGGGGGTGTTATCTCTTTTGTCGAAAATCAGCCGTTTTTGCTCGAACATTAAATGCCTCCAAATGGTATTTAATTAACTTCCCGGGGTGAAGAAACCCTTTTTGAGAACTCAGAGTGAGTAAATTGGTCATTTTCATGCACTTTTAACCATTCCATGAATCTTGTGTTTTGGGCCCCTGGAAGCATGAAAATCACTTTAAACATGCTAATTTTAGCTCTAACACTGATGATCCACCTACAAATGTGAACTGACGTTCAAAAATAAAACATTTGAAAAAGGACCATTTTCCACATTTCTGAAGCATGACGTAATGGGGGGGTGTTATCTCTTTTGTCGAAAATCAGCCGTTTTTGCTCGAACATTAAATGCCTCCAAATGGTATTTAATTAACTTCCCGAGCCCCTGGAAGCATGAAAATCACTTTAAACATGCTAATTTTAGCTCTAACACTGATGATCCACCTACAAATGTGAACTGACATTCAAAAATAAAACATTTGAAAACGGACCATTTTCCACATTTCTGAAGCATGACGTAATGGGGGGGTGTTATCTCTTTTGTCGAAAATCAGCCGTTTTTGCTCGAACATTAAATGCCTCCAAATGGTATTTAATTAACTTCCCGGGGTGAAGAAACCCTTTTTGAGAACTCAGAGTGAGTAAATTGGCCATTTTCATGCACTTTTAACCATTCCATAAATCTTGTGTTTTGGGCCCCTGGAAGCATGAAAATCACTTTAAACATGCTAATTTTAGCTCTAACACTGATTATCCACCTACAAATGTGAACTGACGTTCAAAAATAAAACATTTGAAAACGGACCATTTTCCACATTTCTGAAGCATGACGTAATGGGGGGGTGTTATCTCTTTTGTCGAAAATCAGCCGTTTTTGCTCGAACATTAAATGCCTCCAAATGGTATTTAATTAACTTCCCCGGGTGAAGAAACCCTTTTTGAGAACTCAGAGTGAGTAAATTGGCCATTTGCATGCACTTTTAACCATTCCATAAATCTTGTGTTTTGGGCCCCTGGAAGCATGAAAATCACTTTAAACATGATAATTTTAGCTCTAACACTGATGATCCACCTACAAATGTGAACTGACGTTCAAAAATAAAACATTTGAAAACGGACCATTTTCCACATTTCTGAAGCATGACGTAATGGGGGGTGTTATCTCTTTTGTCGAAAATCAGCCGTTTTTGCTCGAACATTAAATGCCTCCAAATGGTATTTAATTAACTTCCCGAGCCCCTGGAAGCATGAAAATCACTTTAAACATGCTAATTTTAGCTCTAACACTGATGATCCACCTACAAATGTGAACTGACGTTCAAAAATAAAACATTTGAAAACGGACCATTTTCCACATTTCTGAAGCATGACGTAATGGGGGGGTGTTATCTCTTTTGTCGAAAATCAGCCGTTTTTGCTCGAACATTAAATGCCTCCAAATGGTATTTAATTAACTTCCCGGGGTGAAGAAACCCTTTTTGAGAACTCAGAGTGAGTAAATTGGCCATTTTCATGCACTTTTAACCATTCCATAAATCTTGTGTTTTGGGCCCCTGGAAGCATGAAAATCACTTTAAACATGCTAATTTTAGCTCTAACACTGATGATCCACCTACAAATGTGAACTGACGTTCAAAAATAAAACATTTGAAAACGGACCATTTTCCACATTTCTGAAGCATGACGTAATGGGGGGGTGTTATCTCTTTTGTCGAAAATCAGCCGTTTTTGCTCGAACATTAAATGCCTCCAAATGGTATTTAATTATCTTCCCGAGCCCCTGGAAGCATGAAAATCACTTTAAACATGCTAATTTTAGCTCTAACACTGATGATCCACCTACAAATGTGAACTGACATTCAAAAATAAAACATTTGAAAACGGACCATTTTCCACATTTCTGAAGCATGACGTAATGGGGGGGTGTTATCTCTTTTGTCGAAAATCAGCCGTTTTTGCTCGAACATTAAATGCCTCCAAATGGTATTTAATTAACTTCCCGGGGTGAAGAAACCCTTTTTGAGAACTCAGAGTGAGTAAATTGGTCATTTTCATGCACTTTTAACCATTCCATGAATCTTGTGTTTTGGGCCCCTGGAAGCATGAAAATCACTTTAAACATGCTAATTTTAGCTCTAACACTGATGATCCACCTACAAATGTGAACTGACGTTCAAAAATAAAACATTTGAAAACGAACCATTTTCCACATTTCTGAAGCATGACGTAATGGGGGGGTGTTATCTCTTTTGTCGAAAATCAGCCGTTTTTGCTCGAACATTAAATGCCTCCAAATGGTATTTAATTAACTTCCCGAGCCCCTGGAAGCATGAAAATCACTTTAAACATGCTAATTTTAGCTCTAACACTGATGATCCACCTACAAATGTGAACTGACGTTCAAAAATAAAACATTTGAAAACGGACCATTTTCCACATTTCCGAAGCATGACGTAATGGGGGGTGTTATCTCTTTTGTCGAAAATCAGCCGTTTTTGCTCGAACATTAAATGCCTCCAAATGGTATTTAATTAACTTCCCGGGGTGAAGAAACCCTTTTTGAGAACTCAGAGTGAGTAAATTGGCCATTTTCATGCACTTTTAACCATTCCATAAATCTTGTGTTTTGGGCCCCTGGAAGCATGAAAATCACTTTAAACATGCTAATTTTAGCTCTAACACTGATGATCCACCTACAAATGTGAACTGACGTTCAAAAATAAAACATTTGAAAACGGACCATTTTCCACATTTCTGAAGCATGACGTAATGGGGGGTGTTATCTCTTTTGTCGAAAATCAGCCGTTTTTGCTCGAACATTAAATGCCTCCAAATGGTATTTAATTAACTTCCCGAGCCCCTGGAAGAATGAAAATCACTTTAAACATGCTAATTTTAGCTCTAACACTGATGATCCACCTACAAATGTGAACTGACATTCAAAAATAAAACATTTGAAAACGGACCATTTTCCACATTTCTGAAGCATGACGTAATGGGGGGGTGTTATCTCTTTTGTCGAAAATCAGCCATTTTTGCTCGAACATTAAATGCCTCCAAATGGTATTTAATTAACTTCCCGGGGTGAAGAAACCCTTTTTGAGAACTCAGAGTGAGTAAATTGGCCATTTTCATGCACTTTTAACCATTCCATAAATCTTGTGTTTTGGGCCCCTGGAAGCATGAAAATCACTTTAAACATGCTAATTTTAGCTCTAACACTGATGATCCACCTACAAATGTGAACTGACGTTCAAAAATAAAACATTTGAAAACGGACCATTTTCCACATTTCTGAAGCATGACGTAATGGGGGGTGTTATCTCTTTTGTCGAAAATCAGCCGTTTTTGCTCGAACATTAAATGCCTCCAAATGGTATTTATTTCACTTCCCGAGCCCCTGGAAGCATAAAAATCACTTTAAACATGCTAATTTTAGCTCTAACACTGATGATCCACCTACAAATGTGAACTGACGTTCAAAAATAAAACATTTGAAAACGGACCATTTTCCACATTTCTGAAGCATGACGTAATGGGGGGGTGTTATCTCTTTTGTCGAAAATCAGCCGTTTTTGCTCGAACATTAAATGCCTCCAAATGGTATTTATTTCACTTCCCGAGCCCCTGGAAGCATGAAAATCACTTTAAACATGCTAATTTTAGCTCTAACACTGATGATCCACCTACAAATGTGAACTGACGTTCAAAAATAAAACATTTGAAAACGGACCATTTTCCACATTTCTGAAGCATGACGTAATGGGGGGGTGTTATCTCTTTTGTCGAAAATCAGCCGTTTTTGCTCGAACATTAAATGCCTCCAAATGGTATTTATTTCACTTCCCGAGCCCCTGGAAGCATGAAAATCACTTTAAACATGCTAATTTTAGCTCTAACACTGATGATCCACCTACAAATGTGAACTGACGTTCAAAATTAAAACATTTGAAAACGGACCATTTTCCACATTTCTGAAGCATGACGTAATGGGGGGGTGTTATCTCTTTTGTCGAAAATCAGCCGTTTTTGCTCGAACATTAAATGCCTCCAAATGGTATTTAATTAACTTCCCGGGGTGAAGAAACCCTTTTTGAGAACTCAGAGTGAGTAAATTGGCCATTTTCATGCACTTTTAACCATTCCATAAATCTTGTGTTTTGGGCCCCTGGAAGCATGAAAATCACTTTAAACATGCTAATTTTAGCTCTAACACTGATGATCCACCTACAAATGTGAACTGACGTTCAAAAATAAAACATTTGAAAACGGACCATTTTCCACATTTCTGAAGCATGACGTAATGGGGGGTGTTATCTCTTTTGTCGAAAATCAGCCGTTTTTGCTCGAACATTAAATGCCTCCAAATGGTATTTAATTAACTTCCCGAGCCCCTGGAAGCATGAAAATCACTTTAAACATGCTAATTTTAGCTCTAACACTGATGATCCACCTACAAATGTGAACTGACGTTCAAAAATAAAACATTTGAAAACGGACCATTTTCCACATTTCTGAAGCATGACGTAATGGGGGGGTGTTATCTCTTTTGTCGAAAATCAGCCGTTTTTGCTCGAACATTAAATGCCTCCAAATGGTATTTAATTAACTTCCCGGGGTGAAGAAACCCTTTTTGAGAACTCAGAGTGAGTAAATTGGCCATTTTCATGCACTTTTAACCATTCCATAAATCTTGTGTTTTGGGCCCCTGGAAGCATGAAAATCACTTTAAACATGCTAATTTTAGCTCTAACACTGATGATCCACCTACAAATGTGAACTGACGTTCAAAAATAAAACATTTGAAAACGGACCATTTTCCACATTTCTGAAGCATGACGTAATGGGGGGTGTTATCTCTTTTGTCGAAAATCAGCCGTTTTTGCTCGAACATTAAATGCCTCCAAATGGTATTTAATTAACTTCCCGAGCCCCTGGAAGCATGAAAATCACTTTAAACATGCTAATTTTAGCTCTAACACTGATGATCCACCTACAAATGTGAACTGACGTTCAAAAATAAAACATTTGAAAACGGACCATTTTCCACATTTCTGAAGCATGACGTAATGGGGGGGTGTTATCTCTTTTGTCGAAAATCAGCCGTTTTTGCTCGAAGATTAAATGCCTCCAAATGGTATTTAATTAACTTCCCGGGGGTAAGAAACCCTTTTTGAGAACTCAGAGTGAGTAAATTGGCCATTTTCATGCACTTTTAACCATTCCATAAATCTTGTGTTTTGGGCCCCTGGAAGCATGAAAATCATTTTAAACATGCTAATTTTAGCTCTAACACTGATGATCCACCTACAAATGTGAACTGACGTTCAAAAATAAAACATTTGAAAACGGACCATTTTCCACATTTCTGAAGCATGACGTAATGGGGGGGTGTTATCTCTTTTGTCGAAAATCAGCCGTTTTTGCTCAAACATTAAATGCCTCCAAATGGTATTTATTTCACTTCCCGAGCCCCTGGAAGCATAAAAATCACTTTAAACATGCTAATTTTAGCTCTAACACTGATGATCCACCTACAAATGTGAACTGACGTTCAAAAATAAAACATTTGAAAACGGACCATTTTCCACATTTCTGAAGCATGACGTAATGGGGGGGGTTATCTCTTTTGTCGAAAATCAGCCGTTTTTGCTCGAACATTAAATGCCTCCAAATGGTATTTATTTCACTTCCCGAGCCCCTGGAAGCATGAAAATCACTTTAAACATGCTAATTTTAGCTCTAACACTGATGATCCACCTACAAATGTGAACTGACGTTCAAAAATAAAACATTTGAAAACGGACCATTTTCCACATTTCTGAAGCATGACGTAATGGGGGGGTGTTATCTCTTTTGTCGAAAATCAGCCGTTTTTGCTCGAACATTAAATGCCTCCAAATGGTATTTAATTAACTTCCCGGGGTGAAGAAACCCTTTTTGAGAACTCAGAGTGAGTAAATTGGTCATTTTCATGCACTTTTAACCATTCCATGAATCTTGTGTTTTGGGCCCCTGGAAGCATGAAAATCACTTTAAACATGCTAATTTTAGCTCTAACACTGATGATCCACCTACAAATGTGAACTGACGTTCAAAAATAAAACATTTGAAAACGGACCATTTTCCACATTTCTGAAGCATGACGTAATGGGGGGGTGTTATCTCTTTTGTCGAAAATCAGCCGTTTTTGCTCGAATATTAAATGCCTCCAAATGGTATTTAATTAACTTCCCGAGCCCCTGGAAGCATGAAAATCACTTTAAACATGCTAATTTTAGCTCTAACACTGATGATCCACCTATAAATGTGAACTGACGTTCAAAAATAAAACATTTGAAAACGGACCATTTTCCACATTTCTGAAGCATGACGTAATGGGGGGGTGTTATCTCTTTTGTCGAAAATCAGCCGTTTTTGCTCGAACATTAAATGCCTCCAAATGGTATTTAATTAACTTCCCGGGGTGAAGAAACCCTTTTTGAGAACTCAGAGTGAGTAAATTGGCCATTTTCATGCACTTTTAACCATTCCATAAATCTTGTGTTTTGGGCCCCTGGAAGCATGAAAATCACTTTAAACATGCTAATTTTAGCTCTAACACTGATGATCCACCTACAAATGTGAACTGACGTTCAAAAATAAAACATTTGAAAACGGACCATTTTCCACATTTCTGAAGCATGACGTAATGGGGGGGTGTTATCTCTTTTGTCGAAAATCAGCCGTTTTTGCTCGAACATTAAATGCCTCCAAATGGTATTTAATTAACTTCCCGGGGTGAAGAAACCCTTTTTGAGAACTCAGAGTGAGTAAATTGGCCATTTGCATGCACTTTTAACCATTCCATAAATCTTGTGTTTTGGGCCCCTGGAAGCATGAAAATCACTTTAAACATGATAATTTTAGCTCTAACACTGATGATCCACCTACAAATGTGAACTGACGTTCAAAAATAAAACATTTGAAAACGGACCATTTTCCACATTTCTGAAGCATGACGTAATGGGGGGTGTTATCTCTTTTGTCGAAAATCAGCCGTTTTTGCTCGAACATTAAATGCCTCCAAATGGTATTTAATTAACTTCCCGAGCCCCTGGAAGCATGAAAATCACTTTAAACATGCTAATTTTAGCTCTAACACTGATGATCCACCTACAAATGTGAACTGACGTTCAAAAATAAAACATTTGAAAACGGACCATTTTCCACATTTCTGAAGCATGACGTAATGGGGGGGTGTTATCTCTTTTGTCGAAAATCAGCCGTTTTTGCTCGAACATTAAATGCCTCCAAATGGTATTTAATTAACTTCCCGGGGTGAAGAAACCCTTTTTGAGAACTCAGAGTGAGTAAATTGGCCATTTTCATGCACTTTTAACCATTCCATAAATCTTGTGTTTTGGGCCCCTGGAAGCATGAAAATCACTTTAAACATGCTAATTTTAGCTCTAACACTGATGATCCACCTACAAATGTGAACTGACGTTCAAAAATAAAACATTTGAAAACGGACCATTTTCCACATTTCTGAAGCATGACGTAATGGGGGGGGTGTTATCTCTTTTGTCGAAAATCAGCCGTTTTTGCTCGAACATTAAATGCCTCCAAATGGTATTTAATTAACTTCCCGGGGTGAAGAAACCCTTTTTGAGAACTCAGAGTGAGTAAATTGGTAATTTTCATGCACTTTTAACCATTCCATGAATCTTGTGTTTTGGGCCCCTGGAAGCATGAAAATCACTTTAAACATGCTAATTTTAGCTCTAACACTGATGATCCACCTACAAATGTGAACTGACGTTCAAAAATAAAACATTTGAAAAAGGACCATTTTCCACATTTCTGAAGCATGACGTAATGGGGGGGTGTTATCTCTTTTGTCGAAAATCAGCCGTTTTTGCTCGAACATTAAATGCCTCCAAATGGTATTTAATTAACTTCCCGAGCCCCTGGAAGCATGAAAATCACTTTAAACATGCTAATTTTAGCTCTAACACTGATGATCCACCTACAAATGTGAACTGACGTTCAAAAATAAAACATTTGAAAACGGACCATTTTCCACATTTCTGAAGCATGACGTAATGGGGGGGTGTTATCTCTTTTGTCGAAAATCAGCCGTTTTTGCTCGAACATTAAATGCCTCCAAATGGTATTTAATTAACTTCCCGGGGTGAAGAAACCCTTTTTGAGAACTCAGAGTGAGTAAATTGGCCATTTTCATGCACTTTTAACCATTCCATAAATCTTGTGTTTTGGGCCCCTGGAAGCATGAAAATCACTTTAAACATGCTAATTTTAGCTCTAACACTGATTATCCACCTACAAATGTGAACTGACGTTCAAAAATAAAACATTTTGAAAACGGACCATTTTCCACATTTCTGAAGCATGACGTAATGGGGGGGTGTTATCTCTTTTGTCGAAAATCAGCCGTTTTTGCTCGAACATTAAATGCCTCCAAATGGTATTTAATTAACTTCCCCGGGTGAAGAAACCCTTTTTGAGAACTCAGAGTGAGTAAATTGGCCATTTGCATGCACTTTTAACCATTCCATAAATCTTGTGTTTTGGGCCCCTGGAAGCATGAAAATCACTTTAAACATGATAATTTTAGCTCTAACACTGATGATCCACCTACAAATGTGAACTGACGTTCAAAAATAAAACATTTGAAAACGGACCATTTTCCACATTTCTGAAGCATGACGTAATGGGGGGTGTTATCTCTTTTGTCGAAAATCAGCCGTTTTTGCTCGAACATTAAATGCCTCCAAATGGTATTTAATTAACTTCCCGAGCCCCTGGAAGCATGAAAATCACTTTAAACATGCTAATTTTAGCTCTAACACTGATGATCCACCTACAAATGTGAACTGACGTTCAAAAATAAAACATTTGAAAACGGACCATTTTCCACATTTCTGAAGCATGACGTAATGGGGGGGTGTTATCTCTTTTGTCGAAAATCAGCCGTTTTTGCTCGAACATTAAATGCCTCCAAATGGTATTTAATTAACTTCCCGGGGTGAAGAAACCCTTTTTGAGAACTCAGAGTGAGTAAATTGGCCATTTTCATGCACTTTTAACCATTCCATAAATCTTGTGTTTTGGGCCCCTGGAAGCATGAAAATCACTTTAAACATGCTAATTTTAGCTCTAACACTGATGATCCACCTACAAATGTGAACTGACGTTCAAAAATAAAACATTTGAAAACGGACCATTTTCCACATTTCTGAAGCATGAAGTAATGGGGGGGTGTTATCTCTTTTGTCGAAAATCAGCCGTTTTTGCTCGAACATTAAATGCCTCCAAATGGTATTTAATTAACTTCCCGAGCCCCTGGAAGCATGAAAATCACTTTAAACATGCTAATTTTAGCTCTAACACTGATGATCCACCTACAAATGTGAACTGACATTCAAAAATAAAACATTTGAAAACGGACCATTTTCCACATTTCTGAAGCATGACGTAATGGGGGGGTGTTATCTCTTTTGTCGAAAATCAGCCGTTTTTGCTCGAACATTAAATGCCTCCAAATGGTATTTAATTAACTTCCCGGGGTGAAGAAACCCTTTTTGAGAACTCAGAGTGAGTAAATTGGCCATTTTCATGCACTTTTAACCATTCCATAAATCTTGTGTTTTGGGCCCCTGGAAGCATGAAAATCACTTTAAACATTCTAATTTTAGCTCTAACACTGATGATCCACCTACAAATGTGAACTGACGTTCAAAAATAAAACATTTGAAAACGGACCATTTTCCACATTTCTGAAGCATGACGTAATGGGGGGTGTTATCTCTTTTGTCGAAAATCAGCCGTTTTTGCTCGAACATTAAATGCCTCCAAATGGTATTTATTTCACTTCCCGAGCCCCTGGAAGCATAAAAATCACTTTAAACATGCTAATTTTAGCTCTAACACTGATGATCCACCTACAAATGTGAACTGACGTTCAAAAATAAAACATTTGAAAACGGACCATTTTCCACATTTCTGAAGCATGACGTAATGGGGGGGTGTTATCTCTTTTGTCGAAAATCAGCCGTTTTTGCTCGAACATTAAATGCCTCCAAATGGTATTTATTTCACTTCCCGAGCCCCTGGAAGCATGAAAATCACTTTAAACATGCTAATTTTAGCTCTAACACTGATGATCCACCTACAAATGTGAACTGACGTTCAAAAATAAAACATTTGAAAACGGACCATTTTCCACATTTCTGAAGCATGACGTAATGGGGGGGTGTTATCTCTTTTGTCGAAAATCAGCCGTTTTTGCTCGAACATTAAATGCCTCCAAATGGTATTTAATTAACTTCCCGGGGTGAAGAAACCCTTTTTGAGAACTCAGAGTGAGTAAATTGGTCATTTTCATGCACTTTTAACCATTCCATGAATCTTGTGTTTTGGGCCCCTGGAAGCATGAAAATCACTTTAAACATGCTAATTTTAGCTCTAACACTGATGATCCACCTACAAATGTGAACTGACGTTCAAAAATAAAACATTTGAAAACGGACCATTTTCCACATTTCTGAAGCATGACGTAATGGGGGGGTGTTATCTCTTTTGTCGAAAATCAGCCGTTTTTGCTCGAACATTAAATGCCTCCAAATGGTATTTAATTAACTTCCCGAGCCCCTGGAAGCATGAAAATCACTTTAAACATGCTAATTTTAGCTCTAACACTGATGATCCACCTACAAATGTGAACTGACGTTCAAAAATAAAACATTTGAAAACGGACCATTTTCCACATTTCTGAAGCATGACGTAATGGGGGGGTGTTATCTCTTTTGTCGAAAATCAGCCGTTTTTGCTCGAACATTAAATGCCTCCAAATGGTATTTAATTAACTTCCCGGGGAGAAGAACCCCTTTTTGAGAACTCAGAGTGAGTAAATTGGCCATTTTCATGCACGTTTAACCATTCCATAAATCTTGTGTTTTGGGCCCCTGGAAGCATGAAAATCACTTTAAACATGCTAATTTTAGCTCTAACACTGATGATCCACCTACAAATGTGAACTGACGTTCAAAAATAAAACATTTGAAAACGGACCATTTTCCACATTTCTGAAGCATGACGTAATGGGGGGGGTGTTATCTCTTTTGTCGAAAATCAGCCGTTTTTGCTCGAACATTAAATGCCTCCAAATGGTATTTAATTAACTTCCCGAGCCCCTGGAAGCATGAAAATCACTTTAAACATGCTAATTTTAGCTCTAACACTGATGATCCACCTACAAATGTGAACTGACGTTCAAAAATAAAACATTTGAAAACGGACCATTTTCCACATTTCTGAAGCATGACATAATGGGGGGGTGTTATCTCTTTTGTCGAAAATCAGCCGTTTTTGCTCGAACATTAAATGCCTCCAAATGGTATTTAATTAACTTCCCGGGGTGAAGAAACCCTTTTTGAGAACTCAGAGTGAGTAAATTGGCCATTTTCATGCACTTTTAACCATTCCATAAATCTTGTGTTTTGGGCCCCTGGAAGCATGAAAATCACTTTAAACATGCTAATTTTAGCTCTAACACTGATGATCCACCTACAAATGTGAACTGACGTTCAAAAATAAAACATTTGAAAACGGACCATTTTCCACATTTCTGAAGCATGACGTAATGGGGGGTGTTATCTCTTTTGTCGAAAATCAGCCGTTTTTGCTCGAACATTAAATGCCTCCAAATGGTATTTAATTAACTTCCCGAGCCCCTGGAAGCATGAAAATCACTTTAAACATGCTAATTTTAGCTCTAACACTGATGATCCACCTACAAATGTGAACTGACGTTCAAAAATAAAACATTTGAAAACGGACCATTTTCCACATTTCTGAAGCATGACGTAATGGGGGGGGTGTTATCTCTTTTGTCGAAAATCAGCCGTTTTTGCTCGAACATTAAATGCCTCCAAATGGTATTTAATTAACTTCCCGAGCCCCTGGAAGCATGAAAATCACTTTAAACATGCTAATTTTAGCTCTAACACTGATGATCCACCTACAAATGTGAACTGACGTTCAAAAATAAAACATTTGAAAACGGACCATTTTCCACATTTCTGAAGCATGACGTAATGGGGGGGTGTTATCTCTTTTGTCGAAAATCAGCCGTTTTTGCTCGAACATTAAATGCCTCCAAATGGTATTTAATTAACTTCCCGGGGTGAAGAAACCCTTTTTGAGAACTCAGAGTTAGTAAATTGGCCATTTTCATGCACTTTTAACCATTCCATAAATCTTGTGTTTTGGGCCCCTGGAAGCATGAAAATCACTTTAAACATGCTAATTTTAGCTCTAACACTGATGATCCACCTACAAATGTGAACTGACGTTCAAAAATAAAACATTTGAAAACTGACCATTTTCCACATTTCTGAAGCATGACGTAATGGGGGGTGTTATCTCTTTTGTCGAAAATCAGCCGTTTTTGCTCGAACATTAAATGCCTCCAAATGGTATTTAATTAACTTCCCGAGCCCCTGGAAGCATGAAAATCACTTTAAACATGCTAATTTTAGCTCTAACACTGATGATCCACCTACAAATGTGAACTGACGTTCAAAAATAAAACATTTGAAAACGGACCATTTTCCACATTTCTGAAGCATGACGTAATGGGGGTGTGTTATCTCTTTTGTCGAAAATCAGCCGTTTTTGCTCGAACATTAAATGCCTCCAAATGGTATTTAATTAACTTCCCGGGGTGAAGAAACCCTTTTTGAGAACTCAGAGTGAGTAAATTGGCCATTTTCATGCACTTTTAACCATTCCATTAATCTTGTGTTTTGGGCCCCTGGAAGCATGAAAATCACTTTAAACATGCTAATTTTAGCTCTAACACTGATGATCCACCTACAAATGTGAACTGACGTTCAAAAATAAAACATTTGAAAACGGACCATTTTCCACATTTCTGAAGCATGACGTAATGGGGAGGTGTTATCTCTTTTGTCGAAAATCAGCCGTTTTTGCTCGAACATTAAATGCCTCCAAATGGTATTTAATTAACTTCCCGAGCCCCTGGAAGCATGAAAATCACTTTAAACATGCTAATTTTAGCTCTAACACTGATGATCCACCTACAAATGTGAACTGACGTTCAAAAATAAAACATTTGAAAACGGACCATTTTCCACATTTCTGAAGCATGACGTAATGGGGGGGTGTTATCTCTTTTGTCGAAAATCAGCCGTTTTTGCTCGAACATTAAATGCCTCCATATGGTATTTAATTAACTTCCCGGGGTGAAGAAACCCTTTTTGAGAACTCAGAGTGAGTAAATTGGCTGTTTTCATGCACTTTTAACCATTCCATAAATCTTGTGTTTTGGGCCCCTGGAAGCATGAAAATCACTTTAAACATGCTAATTTTAGCTCTAACACTGATGATCCACCTACAAATGTGAACTGACGTTCAAAAATAAAACATTTGAAAACGGACCATTTTCCACATTTCTGAAGCATGACGTAATGGGGGGTGTTATCTCTTTTGTCGAAAATCAGCCGTTTTTGCTCGAACATTAAATGCCTCCAAATGGTATTTAATTAACTTCCCGAGCCCCTGGAAGCATGAAAATCACTTCAAACATGCTAATTTTAGCTCTAACACTGATGATCCACCTACAAATGTGAACTGACGTTCAAAAATAAAACATTTGAAAACGGACCATTTTCCACATTTCTGAAGCATGACGTAATGGGGGGGTGTTATCTCTTTTGTCGAAAATCAGCCGTTTTTGCTCGAACATTAAATGCCTCCAAATGGTATTTAATTAACTTCCCGGGGTGAAGAAACCCTTTTTGAGAACTCAGAGTGAGTAAATTGGCCATTTTCATGCACTTTTAACCATTCCATAAATCTTGTGTTTTGGGCCCCTGGAAGCATGAAAATCACTTTAAACATGCTAATTTTAGCTCTAACACTGATGATCCACCTACAAATGTGAACTGACGTTCAAAAATAAAACATTTGAAAACGGACCATTTTCCACATTTCTGAAGCATGACGTAATGGGGGGGTGTTATCTCTTTTGTCGAAAATCAGCCGTTTTTGCTCGAACATTAAATGCCTCCAAATGGTATTTATTTCACTTCCCGGGGTGAAGAAACCCTTTTTGAGAACTCAGAGTGAGTAAATTGGCCATTTTCATGCACTCTTAACCATTCCATTAATCTTGTGTTTTGGGCCCCTGGAAGCATGAAAATCACTTTAAACATGCTAATTTTAGCTCTAACACTGATGATCCACCTACAAATGTGAACTGACGTTCAAAAATAAAACATTTGAAAACGGACCATTTTCCACATTTCAGAAGCATGACGTAATGGGGGGGTGTTATCTCTTTTGTCGAAAATCAGCCGTTTTTGCTCGAACATTAAATGCCTCCAAATGGTATTTAATTAACTTCCCGAGCCCCTGGAAGCATGAAAATCACTTCAAACATGCTAATTTTAGCTCTAACACTGATGATCCACCTACAAATGTGAACTGACGTTCAAAAATAAAACATTTGAAAACGGACCATTTTCCACATTTCTGAAGCATGACGTAATGGGGGGGTGTTATCTCTTTTGTCGAAAATCAGCCGTTTTTGCTCGAACATTAAATGCCTCCAAATGGTATTTAATTAACTTCCCGGGGTGAAGAAACCCTTTTTGAGAACTCAGAGTGAGTAAATTGGCCATTTTCATGCACTTTTAACCATTCCATAAATCTTGTGTTTTGGGCCCCTGGAAGCATGAAAATCACTTTAAACATGCTAATTTTAGCTCTAACACTGATGATCCACCTACAAATGTGAACTGACGTTCAAAAATAAAACATTTGAAAACGGACCATTTTCCACATTTCTGAAGCATGACGTAATGGGGGGGTGTTATCTCTTTTGTCGAAAATCAGCCGTTTTTGCTCGAACATTAAATGCCTCCAAATGGTATTTATTTCACTTCCCGGGGTGAAGAAACCCTTTTTGAGAACTCAGAGTGAGTAAATTGGCCATTTTCATGCACTTTTAACCATTCCATTAATCTTGTGTTTTGGGCCCCTGGAAGCATGAAAATCACTTTAAACATGCTAATTTTAGCTCTAACATTGATGATCCACCTACAAATGTGAACTGACGTTCAAAAATAAAACATTTGAAAACGGACCATTTTCCACATTTCTGAAGCATGACGTAATGGGGAGGTGTTATCTCTTTTGTCGAAAATCAGCCGTTTTTGCTCGAACATTAAATGCCTCCAAATGGTATTTAATTAACTTCCCGAGCCCCTGGAAGCATGAAAATCACTTTAAACATGCTAATTTTAGCTCTAACACTGATGATCCACCTACAAATGTGAACTGACGTTCAAAAATAAAACATTTGAAAACGGACCATTTTCCACATTTCTGAAGCATGACGTAATGGGGGGGTGTTATCTCTTTTGTCGAAAATCAGCCGTTTTTGCTCGAACATTAAATGCCTCCATATGGTATTTAATTAACTTCCCGGGGTGAAGAAACCCTTTTTGAGAACTCAGAGTGAGTAAATTGGCTGTTTTCATGCACTTTTAACCATTCCATAAATCTTGTGTTTTGGGCCCCTGGAAGCATGAAAATCACTTTAAACATGCTAATTTTAGCTCTAACACTGATGATCCACCTACAAATGTGAACTGACGTTCAAAAATAAAACATTTGAAAACGGACCATTTTCCACATTTCAGAAGCATGACGTAATGGGGGGGTGTTATCTCTTTTGTCGAAAATCAGCCGTTTTTGCTCGAACATTAAATGCCTCCAAATGGTATTTAATTAACTTCCCGAGCCCCTGGAAGCATGAAAATCACTTCAAACATGCTAATTTTAGCTCTAACACTGATGATCCACCTACAAATGTGAACTGACGTTCAAAAATAAAACATTTGAAAACGGACCATTTTCCACATTTCTGAAGCATGACGTAATGGGGGGGTGTTATCTCTTTTGTCGAAAATCAGCCGTTTTTGCTCGAACATTAAATGCCTCCAAATGGTATTTAATTAACTTCCCGGGGTGAAGAAACCCTTTTTGAGAACTCAGAGTGAGTAAATTGGCCATTTTCATGCACTTTTAACCATTCCATAAATCTTGTGTTTTGGGCCCCTGGAAGCATGAAAATCACTTTAAACATGCTAATTTTAGCTCTAACACTGATGATCCACCTACAAATGTGAACTGACGTTCAAAAATAAAACATTTGAAAACGGACCATTTTCCACATTTCTGAAGCATGACGTAATGGGGGGGTGTTATCTCTTTTGTCGAAAATCAGCCGTTTTTGCTCGAACATTAAATGCCTCCAAATGGTATTTATTTCACTTCCCGGGGTGAAGAAACCCTTTTTGAGAACTCAGAGTGAGTAAATTGGCCATTTTCATGCACTCTTAACCATTCCATTAATCTTGTGTTTTGGGCCCCTGGAAGCATGAAAATCACTTTAAACATGCTAATTTTAGCTCTAACACTGATGATCCACCTACAAATGTGAACTGACGTTCAAAAATAAAACATTTGAAAACGGACCATTTTCCACATTTCAGAAGCATGACGTAATGGGGGGGTGTTATCTCTTTTGTCGAAAATCAGCCGTTTTTGCTCGAACATTAAATGCCTCCAAATGGTATTTAATTAACTTCCCGAGCCCCTGGAAGCATGAAAATCACTTCAAACATGCTAATTTTAGCTCTAACACTGATGATCCACCTACAAATGTGAACTGACGTTCAAAAATAAAACATTTGAAAACGGACCATTTTCCACATTTCTGAAGCATGACGTAATGGGGGGGTGTTATCTCTTTTGTCGAAAATCAGCCGTTTTTGCTCGAACATTAAATGCCTCCAAATGGTATTTAATTAACTTCCCGGGGTGAAGAAACCCTTTTTGAGAACTCAGAGTGAGTAAATTGGCCATTTTCATGCACTTTTAACCATTCCATAAATCTTGTGTTTTGGGCCCCTGGAAGCATGAAAATCACTTTAAACATGCTAATTTTAGCTCTAACACTGATGATCCACCTACAAATGTGAACTGACGTTCAAAAATAAAACATTTGAAAACGGACCATTTTCCACATTTCTGAAGCATGACGTAATGGGGGGGTGTTATCTCTTTTGTCGAAAATCAGCCGTTTTTGCTCGAACATTAAATGCCTCCAAATGGTATTTATTTCACTTCCCGGGGTGAAGAAACCCTTTTTGAGAACTCAGAGTGAGTAAATTGGCCATTTTCATGCACTCTTAACCATTCCATTAATCTTGTGTTTTGGGCCCCTGGAAGCATGAAAATCACTTTAAACATGCTAATTTTAGCTCTAACACTGATGATCCACCTACAAATGTGAACTGACGTTCAAAAATAAAACATTTGAAAACGGACCATTTTCCACATTTCAGAAGCATGACGTAATGGGGGGGTGTTATCTCTTTTGTCGAAAATCAGCCGTTTTTGCTCGAACATTAAATGCCTCCTAATGGTATTTAATTAACTTCCCGAGCCCCTGGAAGCATGAAAATCACTTTAAACATGCTAATTTTAGCTCTAACACTGATGATCCACCTACAAATGTGAACTGACGTTCAAAAATAAAACATTTGAAAACGGACCATTTTCCACATTTCTGAAGCATGACGTAATGGGGGGGTGTTATCTCTTTTGTCGAAAATCAGCCGTTTTTGCTCGAACATTAAATGCCTCCAAATGGTATTTAATTAACTTCCCGAGCCCCTGGAAGCATGAAAATCACTTTAAACATGCTAATTTTAGCTCTAGCACTGATGATCCACCTACAAATGTGAACTGACGTTCAAAAATAAAACATTTGAAAACGGACCATTTTCCACATTTCTGAAGCATGACGTAATGGGGGGGTGTTATCTCTTTTATCGAAAATCAGCCGTTTTTGCTCGAACATTAAATGCCTCCAAATGGTGTTTAATTAACTTCCCGAGCCCCTGGAAGCATGAAAATCACTTTAAACATGCTAATTTTAGCTCTAACACTGATGATCCACCTACAAATGTGAACTGACGTTCAAAAATAAAACATTTGAAAACTGACCATTTTCCACATTTCTGAAGCATGACGTAATGGGGGGGTGTTATCTCTTTTGTCGAAAATCAGCCGTTTTTGCTCGAACATTAAATGCCTCCAAATGGTATTTAATTAACTTCCCGAGCCCCTGGAAGCATGAAAATCACTTTAAACATGCTAATTTTAGCTCTAACACTGATGATCCACCTACAAATGTGAACTGACGTTCAAAAATAAAACATTTGAAAACGGACCATTTTCCACATTTCTGAAGCATGACGTAATGGGGGGGTGTTATCTCTTTTGTCGAAAATCAGCCGTTTTTGCTCGAACATTAAATGCCTCCATATGGTATTTAATTAACTTCCCGGGGTGAAGAAACCCTTTTTGAGAACTCAGAGTGAGTAAATTGGCCGTTTTCATGCACTTTTAACCATTCCATAAATCTTGTGTTTTGGGCCCCTGGAAGCATGAAAATCACTTTAAACATGCTAATTTTAGCTCTAACACTGATGATCCACCTACAAATGTGAACTGACGTTCAAAAATAAAACATTTGAAAATGGACCATTTTCCACATTTCTGAAGCATGACGTAATGGGGGGTGTTATCTCTTTTGTCGAAAATCAGCCGTTTTTGCTCGAACATTAAATGCCTCCAAATGGTATTTAATTAACTTCCCGAGCCCCTGGAAGCATGAAAATCACTTTAAACATGCTAATTTTAGCTCTAACACTGATGATCCACCTACAAATGTGAACTGACGTTCAAAAATAAAACATTTGAAAACGGACCATTTTCCACATTTCTGAAGCATGACGTAATGGGGGGGTGTTATCTCTTTTGTCGAAAATCAGCCGTTTTTGCTCGAACATTAAATGCCTCCAAATGGTATTTAATTAACTTCCCGGGGTGAAGAAACCCTTTTTGAGAACTCAGAGTGAGTAAATTGGCCATTTTCATGCACTTTTAACCATTCCATAAATCTTGTGTTTTGGGCCCCTGGAAGCATGAAAATCACTTTAAACATGCTAATTTTAGCTCTAACACTGATGATCCACCTACAAATGTGAACTGACGTTCAAAAATAAAACATTTGAAAACGGACCGTTTTCCACATTTCTGAAGCATGACGTAATGGGGGGGTGTTATCTCTTTTGTCGAAAATCAGCCGTTTTTGCTCGAACATTAAATGCCTCCAAATGGTATTTAATTAACTTCCCGGGGTGAAGAAACCCTTTTTGAGAACTCAGAGTGAGTAAATTGGCCATTTTCATGCACTTTTAACCATTCCATTAATCTTGTGTTTTGGGCCCCTGGAAGCATGAAAATCACTTTAAACATGCTAATTTTAGCTCTAACACTGATGATCCACCTACAAATGTGAACTGACGTTCAAAAATAAAACATTTGAAAACGGACCATTTTCCACATTTCTGAAGCATGACGTAATGGGGGGGTGTTATCTCTTTTGTTGAAAATCAGCCGTTTTTGCTCGAACATTAAATGCCTCCAAATGGTATTTAATTAACTTCCCGAGCCCCTGGAAGCATGAAAATCACTTTAAACATGCTAATTTTAGCTCTAACACTGATGATCCACCTACAAATGTGAACTGACGTTCAAAAATAAAACATTTGAAAACGGACCATTTTCCACATTTCTGAAGCATGACGTAATGGGGGGGTGTTATCTCTTTTGTCGAAAATCAGCCGTTTTTGCTCGAACATTAAATGCCTCCATATGGTATTTAATTAACTTCCCGGGGTGAAGAAACCCTTTTTGAGAACTCAGAGTGAGTAAATTGGCCGTTTTCATGCACTTTTAACCATTCCATAAATCTTGTGTTTTGGGCCCCTGGAAGCATGAAAATCACTTTAAACATGCTAATTTTAGCTCTAACACTGATGATCCACCTACAAATGTGAACTGACGTTCAAAAATAAAACATTTGAAAACGGACCATTTTCCACATTTCTGAAGCATGATGGGGGGTGTTATCTCTTTTGTCGAAAATCAGCCGTTTTTGCTCGAACATTAAATGCCTCCAAATGGTATTTAATTAACTTCCCGAGCCCCTGGAAGCATGAAAATCACTTTAAACATGCTAATTTTAGCTCTAACACTGATGATCCACCTACAAATGTGAACTGACGTTCAAAAATAAAACATTTGAAAACGGACCATTTTCCACATTTCTGAAGCATGACGTAATGGGGGGGTGTTATCTCTTTTGTCGAAAATCAGCCATTTTTGCTCGAACATTAAATGCCTCCAAATGGTATTTAATTAACTTCCCGGGGTGAAGAAACCCTTTTTGAGAACTCAGAGTGAGTAAATTGGCCATTTTCATGCACTTTTAACCATTCCATAAATCTTGTGTTTTGGGCCCCTGGAAGCATGAAAATCACTTTAAACATGCTAATTTTAGCTCTAACACTGATGATCCACCTACAAATGTGAACTGACGTTCAAAAATAAAACATTTGAAAACGGACCATTTTCCACATTTCTGAAGCATGACGTAATGGGGGGGTGTTATCTCTTTTGTCGAAAATCAGCCGTTTTTGCTCGAACATTAAATGCCTCCAAATGGTATTTATTTCACTTCCCGGGGTGAAGAAACCCTTTTTGAGAACTCAGAGTGAGTAAATTGGCCATTTTCATGCACTTTTAACCATTCCATTAATCTTGTGTTTTGGGCCCCTGGAAGCATGAAAATCACTTTAAACATGCTAATTTTAGCTCTAACACTGATGATCCACCTACAAATGTGAACTGACGTTCAAAAATAAAACATTTGAAAACGGACCATTTTCCACATTTCAGAAGCATGACGTAATGGGGGGGTGTTATCTCTTTTGTCGAAAATCAGCCGTTTTTGCTCGAACATTAAATGCCTCCAAATGGTATTTAATTAACTTCCCGAGCCCCTGGAAGCATGAAAATCACTTTAAACATGCTAATTTTAGCTCTAACACTGATGATCCACCTACAAATGTGAACTGACGTTCAAAAATAAAACATTTGAAAACGGACCATTTTCCACATTTCTGAAGCATGACGTAATGGGGGGGTGTTATCTCTTTTGTCGAAAATCAGCCGTTTTTGCTCAAACATTAAATGCCTCCAAATGGTATTTAATTAACTTCCCGAGCCCCTGGAAGCATGAAAATCACTTTAAACATGCTAATTTTAGCTCTAACACTGATGATCCACCTACAAATGTGAACTGACGTTCAAAAATAAAACATTTGAAAACGGACCATTTTCCACATTTCTGAAGCATGACGTAATGGGGGGGTGTTATCTCTTTTGTCGAAAATCAGCCGTTTTTGCTCGAACATTAAATGCCTCCAAATGGTGTTTAATTAACTTCCCGAGCCCCTGGAAGCATGAAAATCACTTTAAACATGCTAATTTTAGCTCTAACACTGATGATCCACCTACAAATGTGACCTGACGTTCAAAAATAAAACATTTGAAAACGGACCATTTTCCACATTTCTGAAGCATGACGTAATGGGGGGGTGTTATCTCTTTTGTCGAAAATCAGCCGTTTTTGCTCGAACATTTAATGCCTCCAAATGGTATTTAATTAACTTCCCGAGCCCCTGGAAGCATGAAAATCACTTTAAACATGCTAATTTTAGCTCTAACACTGACGATCCACCTACAAATGTGAACTGACGTTCAAAAATAAAACATTTGAAAACGGACCATTTTCCACATTTCTGAAGCATGACGTAATGGGGGGGTGTTATCTCTTTTGTCGAAAATCAGCCGTTTTTGCTCGAACATTAAATGCCTCCATATGGTATTTAATTAACTTACCGGGGTGAAGAAACCCTTTTTGAGAACTCAGAGTGAGTAAATTGGCCGTTTTCATGCACTTTTAACCATTCCATAAATCTTGTGTTTTGGGCCCCTGGAAGCATGAAAATCACTTTAAACATGCTAATTTTAGCTCTAACACTGATGATCCACCTACAAATGTGAACTGACGTTCAAAAATAAAACATTTGAAAATGGACCATTTTCCACATTTCTGAAGCATGACGTAATGGGGGGTGTTATCTCTTTTGTCGAAAATCAGCCGTTTTTGCTCGAACATTAAATGCCTCCAAATGGTATTTAATTAACTTCCCGAGCCCCTGGAAGCATGAAAATCACTTTAAACATGCTAATTTTAGCTCTAACACTGATGATCCACCTACAAATGTGAACTGACGTTCAAAAATAAAACATTTGAAAACGGACCATTTTCCACATTTCTGAAGCATGACGTAATGGGGGGGTGTTATCTCTTTTGTCGAAAATCAGCCGTTTTTGCTCGAACATTAAATGCCTCCAAATGGTATTTAATTAACTTCCCGGGGTGAAGAAACCCTTTTTGAGAACTCAGAGTGAGTAAATTGGCCATTTTCATGCACTTTTAACCATTCCATAAATCTTGTGTTTTGGGCCCCTGGAAGCATGAAAATCACTTTAAACATGCTAATTTTAGCTCTAACACTGATGATCCACCTACAAATGTGAACTGACGTTCAAAAATAAAACATTTGAAAACGGACCATTTTCCACATTTCTGAAGCATGACGTAATGGGGGGGTGTTATCTCTTTTGTCGAAAATCAGCCGTTTTTGCTCGAACATTAAATGCCTCCAAATGGTATTTAATTAACTTCCCGAGCCCCTGGAAGCATGAAAATCACTTTAAACATGCTAATTTTAGCTCTAACACTGATGATCCACCTACAAATGTGAACTGACGTTCAAAAATAAAACATTTGAAAACGGACCATTTTCCACATTTCTGAAGCATGACGTAATGGGGGGGTGTTATCTCTTTTGTCGAAAATCAGCCGTTTTTGCTCGAACATTAAATGCCTCCATATGGTATTTAATTAACTTCCCGGGGTGAAGAAACCCTTTTTGAGAACTCAGAGTGAGTAAATTGGCCGTTTTCATGCACTTTTAACCATTCCATAAATCTTGTGTTTTGGGCCCCTGGAAGCATGAAAATCACTTTAAACATGCTAATTTTAGCTCTAACACTGATGATCCACCTACAAATGTGAACTGACGTTCAAAAATAAAACATTTGAAAACGGACCATTTTCCACATTTCTGAAGCATGACGTAATGGGGGGTGTTATCTCTTTTGTCGAAAATCAGCCGTTTTTGCTCGAACATTAAATGCCTCCAAATGGTATTTAATTAACTTCCCGAGCCCCTGGAAGCATGAAAATCACTTCAAACATGCTAATTTTAGCTCTAACACTGATGATCCACCTACAAATGTGAACTGACGTTCAAAAATAAAACATTTGAAAACGGACCATTTTCCACATTTCTGAAGCATGACGTAATGGGGGGGTGTTATCTCTTTTGTCGAAAATCAGCCGTTTTTGCTCGAACATTAAATGCCTCCAAATGGTATTTAATTAACTTCCCGGGGTGAAGAAACCCTTTTTGAGAACTCAGAGTGAGTAAATTGGCCATTTTCATGCACTTTTAACCATTCCATAAATCTTGTGTTTTGGGCCCCTGGAAGCATGAAAATCACTTTAAACATGCTAATTTTAGCTCTAACACTGATGATCCACCTACAAATGTGAACTGACGTTCAAAAATAAAACATTTGAAAACGGACCATTTTCCACATTTCTGAAGCATGACGTAATGGGGGGGTGTTATCTCTTTTGTCGAAAATCAGCCGTTTTTGCTCGAACATTAAATGCCTCCAAATGGTATTTATTTCACTTCCCGGGGTGAAGAAACCCTTTTTGAGAACTCAGAGTGAGTAAATTGGCCATTTTCATGCACTTTTAACCATTCCATTAATCTTGTGTTTTGGGCCCCTGGAAGCATGAAAATCACTTTAAACATGCTAATTTTAGCTCTAACACTGATGATCCACCTACAAATGTGAACTGACGTTCAAAAATAAAACATTTGAAAACGGACCATTTTCCACATTTCAGAAGCATGACGTAATGGGGGGGTGTTATCTCTTTTGTCGAAAATCAGCCGTTTTTGCTCGAACATTAAATGCCTCCAAATGGTATTTAATTAACTTCCCGAGCCCCTGGAAGCATGAAAATCACTTTAAACATGCTAATTTTAGCTCTAACACTGATGATCCACCTACAAATGTGAACTGACGTTCAAAAATAAAACATTTGAAAACGGACCATTTTCCACATTTCTGAAGCATGACGTAATGGGGGGGTGTTATCTCTTTTGTCGAAAATCAGCCGTTTTTGCTCGAACATTAAATGCCTCCAAATGGTATTTAATTAACTTCCCGAGCCCCTGGAAGCATGAAAATCACTTTAAACATGCTAATTTTAGCTCTAACACTGATGATCCACCTACAAATGTGAACTGATGTTCAAAAATAAAACATTTGAAAACGGACCATTTTCCACATTTCTGAAGCATGACGTAATGGGGGGGTGTTATCTCTTTTATCGAAAATCAGCCGTTTTTGCTCGAACATTAAATGCCTCCAAATGGTGTTTAATTAACTTCCCGAGCCCCTGGAAGCATGAAAATCACTTTAAACATGCTAATTTTAGCTCTAACACTGATGATCCACCTACAAATGTGAACTGACGTTCAAAAATAAAACATTTGAAAACGGACCATTTTCCACATTTCTGAAGCATGACGTAATGGGGGGGTGTTATCTCTTTTGTCGAAAATCAGCCGTTTTTGCTCGAACATTAAATGCCTCCAAATGGTATTTAATTAACTTCCCGAGCCCCTGGAAGCATGAAAATCACTTTAAACATGCTAATTTTAGCTCTAACACTGATGATCCACCTACAAATGTGAACTGACGTTCAAAAATAAAACATTTGAAAACGGACCATTTTCCACATTTCTGAAGCATGACGTAATGGGGGGGTGTTATCTCTTTTGTCGAAAATCAGCCGTTTTTGCTCGAACATTAAATGCCTCCATATGGTATTTAATTAACTTCCCGGGGTGAAGAAACCCTTTTTGAGAACTCAGAGTGAGTAAATTGGCCATTTTCATGCACTTTTAACCATTCCATAAATCTTGTGTTTTGGGCCCCTGGAAGCATGAAAATCACTTTAAACATGCTAATTTTAGCTCTAACACTGATGATCCACCTACAAATGTGAACTGACGTTCAAAAATAAAACATTTGAAAATGGACCATTTTCCACATTTCTGAAGCATGACGTAATGGGGGGTGTTATCTCTTTTGTCGAAAATCAGCCGTTTTTGCTCGAACATTAAATGCCTCCAAATGGTATTTAATTAACTTCCCGAGCCCCTGGAAGCATGAAAATCACTTTAAACATGCTAATTTTAGCTCTAACACTGATGATCCACCTACAAATGTGAACTGACGTTCAAAAATAAAACATTTGAAAACGGACCATTTTCCACATTTCTGAAGCATGACGTAATGGGGGGGTGTTATCTCTTTTGTCGAAAATCAGCCGTTTTTGCTCGAACATTAAATGCCTCCAAATGGTATTTAATTAACTTCCCGGGGTGAAGAAACCCTTTTTGAGAACTCAGAGTGAGTAAATTGGCCATTTTCATGCACTTTTAACCATTCCATAAATCTTGTGTTTTGGGCCCCTGGAAGCATGAAAATCACTTTAAACATGCTAATTTTAGCTCTAACACTGATGATCCACCTACAAATGTGAACTGACGTTCAAAAATAAAACATTTGAAAACGGACCATTTTCCACATTTCTGAAGCATGACGTAATGGGGGGGGTGTTATCTCTTTTGTCGAAAATCAGCCGTTTTTGCTCGAACATTAAATGCCTCCAAATGGTATTTAATTAACTTCCCGGGGTGAAGAAACCCTTTTTGAGAACTCAGAGTGAGTAAATTGGCCATTTTCATGCACTTTTAACCATTCCATTAATCTTGTGTTTTGGGCCCCTGGAAGCATGAAAATCACTTTAAACATGCTAATTTTAGCTCTAACACTGATGATCCACCTACAAATGTGAACTGACGTTCAAAAATAAAACATTTGAAAACGGACCATTTTCCACATTTCTGAAGCATGACGTAATGGGGGGGTGTTATCTCTTTTGTCGAAAATCAGCCGTTTTTGCTCGAACATTAAATGCCTCCAAATGGTATTTAATTAACTTCCCGAGCCCCTGGAAGCATGAAAATCACTTTAAACATGCTAATTTTAGCTCTAACACTGATGATCCACCTACAAATGTGAACTGACGTTCAAAAATAAAACATTTGAAAACGGACCATTTTCCACATTTCTGAAGCATGACGTAATGGGGGGGTGTTATCTCTTTTGTCGAAAATCAGCCGTTTTTGCTCGAACATTAAATGCCTCCATATGGTATTTAATTAACTTCCCGGGGTGAAGAAACCCTTTTTGAGAACTCAGAGTGAATAAATTGGCAGTTTTCATGCACTTTTAACCATTCCATAAATCTTGTGTTTTGGGCCCCTGGAAGCATGAAAATCACTTTAAACATGCTAATTTTAGCTCTAACACTGATGATCCACCTACAAATGTGAACTGACGTTCAAAAATAAAACATTTGAAAACGGACCATTTTCCACATTTCTGAAGCATGACGTAATGGGGGGTGTTATCTCTTTTGTCGAAAATCAGCCGTTTTTGCTCGAACATTAAATGCCTCCAAATGGTATTTAATTAACTTCCCGAGCCCCTGGAAGCATGAAAATCACTTTAAACATGCTAATTTTAGCTCTAACACTGATGATCCACCTACAAATGTGAACTGACGTTCAAAAATAAAACATTTGAAAACGGACCATTTTCCACATTTCTGAAGCATGACGTAATGGGTGGGTGTTATCTCTTTTGTCGAAAATCAGCCGTTTTTGCTCGAACATTAAATGCCTCCAAATGGTATTTAATTAACTTCCCGGGGTGAAGAAACCCTTTTTGAGAACTCAGAGTGAGTAAATTGGCCATTTTCATGCACTTTTAACCATTCCATAAATCTTGTGTTTTGGGCCCCTGGAAGCATGAAAATCACTTTAAACATGCTAATTTTAGCTCTAACACTGATGATCCACCTACAAATGTGAACTGACGTTCAAAAATAAAACATTTGAAAACGGACCATTTTCCACATTTCTGAAGCATGACGTAATGGGGGGGTGTTATCTCTTTTGTTGAAAATCAGCCGTTTTTGCTCGAACATTAAATGCCTCCAAATGGTATTTATTTCACTTCCCGGGGTGAAGAAACCCTTTTTGAGAACTCAGAGTGAGTAAATTGGCCATTTTCATGCACTTTTAACCATTCCATTAATCTTGTGTTTTGGGCCCCTGGAAGCATGAAAATCACTTTAAACATGCTAATTTTAGCTCTAACACTGATGATCCACCTACAAATGTGAACTGACGTTCAAAAATAAAACATTTGAAAACGGACCATTTTCCACATTTCAGAAGCATGACGTAATGGGGGGGTGTTATCTCTTTTGTCGAAAATCAGCCGTTTTTGCTCGAACATTAAATGCCTCCAAATGGTATTTAATTAACTTCCCGAGCCGCTGGAAGCATGAAAATCACTTTAAACATGCTAATTTTAGCTCTAACACTGATGATCCACCTACAAATGTGAACTGACGTTCAAAAATAAAACATTTGAAAACGGACCATTTTCCACATTTCTGAAGCATGACGTAATGGGGGGGTGTTATCTCTTTTGTCGAAAATCAGCCGTTTTTGCTCGAACATTAAATGCCTCCAAATGGTATTTAATTAACTTCCCGAGCCCCTGGAAGCATGAAAATCACTTTAAACATGCTAATTTTAGCTCTAACACTGATGATCCACCTACAAATGTGAACTGACGTTCAAAAATAAAACATTTGAAAACGGACCATTTTCCACATTTCTGAAGCATGACGTAATGGGGGGGTGTTATCTCTTTTGTCGAAAATCAGCCGTTTTTGCTCGAACATTAAATGCCTCCAAATGGTGTTTAATTAACTTCCCGAGCCCCTGGAAGCATGAAAATCACTTTAAACATGCTAATTTTAGCTCTAACACTGATGATCCACCTACAAATGTGAACTGACGTTCAAAAATAAAACATTTGAAAACGGACCATTTTCCACATTTCTGAAGCATGACGTAATGGGGGGGGTGTTATCTCTTTTGTCGAAAATCAGCCGTTTTTGCTCGAACATTAAATGCCTCCAAATGGTATTTAATTAACTTCCCGAGCCCCTGGAAGCATGAAAATCACTTTAAACATGCTAATTTTAGCTCTAACACTGATGATCCACCTACAAATGTGAACTGACGTTCAAAAATAAAACATTTGAAAACGGACCATTTTCCACATTTCTGAAGCATGACGTAATGGGGGGGTGTTATCTCTTTTGTCGAAAATCAGCCGTTTTTGCTCGAACATTAAATGCCTCCAAATGGTATTTATTTCACTTCCCGGGGTGAAGAAACCATTTTTGAGAACTCAGAGTGAGTAAATTGGCCATTTTCATGCACTTTTAACCATTCCATAAATCTTGTGTTTTGGGCCCCTGGAAGCATGAAAATCACTTTAAACATGCTAATTTTAGCTCTAACACTGATGATCCACCTACAAATGTGAACTGACATTCAAAAATAAAACATTTGAAAACGGACCATTTTCCACATTTCTGAAGCATGACGTAATGGGGGGGTGTTATCTCTTTTGTCGAAAATCAGCCGTTTTTGCTCGAACATTAAATGCCTCCAAATGGTATTTAATTAACTTCCCGGGGTGAAGAAACCCTTTTTGAGAACTCAGAGTGAGTAAATTGGCCATTTTCATGCACTTTTAACCATTCCATAAATCTTGTGTTTTGGGCCCCTGGAAGCATGAAAATCACTTTAAACATGCTAATTTTAGCTCTAACACTGATGATCCACCTACAAATGTGAACTGACGTTCAAAAATAAAACATTTGAAAACGGACCATTTTCCACATTTCTGAAGCATGACGTAATGGGGGGTGTTATCTCTTTTGTCGAAAATCAGCCGTTTTTGCTCGAACATTAAATGCCTCCAAATGGTATTTATTTCACTTCCCGAGCCCCTGGAAGCATAAAAATCACTTTAAACATGCTAATTTTAGCTCTAACACTGATGATCCACCTACAAATGTGAACTGACGTTCAAAAATAAAACATTTGAAAACTGACCATTTTCCACATTTCTGAAGCATGACGTAATGGGGGGGTGTTATCTCTTTTGTCGAAAATCAGCCGTTTTTGCTCGAACATTAAATGCCTCCAAATGGTATTTATTTCACTTCCCGAGCCCCTGGAAGCATGAAAATCACTTTAAACATGCTAATTTTAGCTCTAACACTGATGATCCACCTACAAATGTGAACTGACGTTCAAAAATAAAACATTTGAAAACGGACCATTTTCCACATTTCTGAAGCATGACGTAATGGGGGGTGTTATCTCTTTTGTCGAAAATCAGCCGTTTTTGCTCGAACATTAAATGCCTCCAAATGGTATTTAATTAACTTCCCGGGGTGAAGAAACCCTTTTTGAGAACTCAGAGTGAGTAAATTGGTCATTTTCATGCACTTTTAACCATTCCATGAATCTTGTGTTTTGGGCCCCTGGAAGCATGAAAATCACTTTAAACATGCTAATTTTAGCTCTAACACTGATGATCCACCTACAAATGTGAACTGACGTTCAAAAATAAAACATTTGAAAACGGACCATTTTCCACATTTCTGAAGCATGACGTAATGGGGGGGTGTTATCTCTTTTGTCGAAAATCAGCCGTTTTTGCTCGAACATTAAATGCCTCCAAATGGTATTTAATTAACTTCCCGAGCCCCTGGAAGCATGAAAATCACTTTAAACATGCTAATTTTAGCTCTAACACTGATGATCCACCTACAAATGTGAACTGACGTTCAAAAATAAAACATTTGAAAACGGACCATTTTCCACATTTCTGAAGCATGACGTAATGGGGGGGTGTTATCTCTTTTGTCGAAAATCAGCCGTTTTTGCTCGAACATTAAATGCCTCCAAATGGTATTTAATTAACTTCCCGGGGTGAAGAAACCCTTTTTGAGAACTCAGAGTGAGTAAATTGGCCATTTTCATGCACTTTTAACCATTCCATAAATCTTGTGTTTTGGGCCCCTGGAAGCATGAAAATCACTTTAAACATGCTAATTTTAGCTCTAACACTGATGATCCACCTACAAATGTGAACTGACGTTCAAAAATAAAACATTTGAAAACGGACCATTTTCCACATTTCTGAAGCATGACGTAATGGGGGGTGTTATCTCTTTTGTCGAAAATCAGCCGTTTTTGCTCGAACATTAAATGCCTCCAAATGGTATTTATTTCACTTCCCGAGCCCCTGGAAGCATAAAAATCACTTTAAACATGCTAATTTTAGCTCTAACACTGATGATCCACCTACAAATGTGAACTGACGTTCAAAAATAAAACATTTGAAAACGGACCATTTTCCACATTTCTGAAGCATGACGTAATGGGGGGGTGTTATCTCTTTTGTCGAAAATCAGCCGTTTTTGCTCGAACATTAAATGCCTCCAAATGGTATTTAATTAACTTCCCGAGCCCCTGGAAGCATGAAAATCACTTTAAACATGCTAATTTTAGCTCTAACACTGATGATCCACCTACAAATGTGAACTGACGTTCAAAAATAAAACATTTGAATACGGACCATTTTCCACATTTCTGAAGCATGACGTAATGGGGGGGTGTTATCTCTTTTGTCGAAAATCAGCCGTTTTTGCTCGAACATTAAATGCCTCCAAATGGTATTTAATTAACTTCCCGAGCCCCTGGAAGCATGAAAATCACTTTAAACATGCTAATTTTAGCTCTAACACTGATGATCCACCTACAAATGTGAACTGACGTTCAAAAATAAAACATTTGAAAACGGACCATTTTCCACATTTCTGAAGCATGACGTAATGGGGGGGTGTTATCTCTTTTGTCGAAAATCAGCCGTTTTTGCTCGAACATTAAATGCCTCCAAATGGTATTTAATTAACTTCCCGAGCCCCTGGAAGCATGAAAATCACTTTAAACATGCTAATTTTAGCTCTAACACTGATGATCCACCTACAAATGTGAACTGACGTTCAAAAATAAAACATTTGAAAACGGACCATTTTCCACATTTCTGAAGCATGCCGTAATGGGGGGGTGTTATCTCTCTTGTCGAAAATCAGCCGTTTTTGCTCGAACATTAAATGCCTCCAAATGGTATTTAATTAACTTCCCGAGCCCCTGGAAGCATGAAAATCACTTTAAACATGCTAATTTTAGCTCTAACACTGATGATCCACCTACAAATGTGAACTGACGTTCAAAAATAAAACATTTGAAAACGGACCATTTTCCACATTTCTGAAGCATGACGTAATGGGGGGGTGTTATCTCTTTTGTCGAAAATCAGCCGTTTTTGCTCGAACATTAAATGCCTCCATATGGTATTTAATTAACTTCCCGGGGTGAAGAAACCCTTTTTGAGAACTCAGAGTGAGTAAATTGGCCGTTTTCATGCACTTTTAACCATTCCATAAATCTTGTGTTTTGGGCCCCTGGAAGCATGAAAATCACTTTAAACATGCTAATTTTAGCTCTAACACTGATGATCCACCTACAAATGTGAACTGACGTTCAAAAATAAAACATTTGAAAACGGACCATTTTCCACATTTCTGAAGCATGACGTAATGGGGGGTGTTATCTCTTTTGTCGAAAATCAGCCGTTTTTGCTCGAACATTAAATGCCTCCAAATGGTATTTAATTAACTTCCCGAGCCCCTGGAAGCATGAAAATCACTTTAAACATGCTAATTTTAGCTCTAACACTGATGATCCACCTACAAATGTGAACTGACGTTCAAAAATAAAACATTTGAAAACGGACCATTTTCCACATTTCTGAAGCATGACGTAATGGGGGGGTGTTATCTCTTTTGTCGAAAATCAGCCGTTTTTGCTCGAACATTAAATGCCTCCAAATGGTATTTAATTAACTTCCCGGGGTGAAGAAACCCTTTTTGAGAACTCAGAGTGAGTAAATTGGCCATTTTCATGCACTTTTAACCATTCCATAAATCTTGTGTTTTGGGCCCCTGGAAGCATGAAAATCACTTTAAACATGCTAATTTTAGCTCTAACACTGATGATCCACCTACAAATGTGAACTGACGTTCAAAAATAAAACATTTGAAAACGGACCATTTTCCACATTTCTGAAGCATGACGTAATGGGGGGGTGTTATCTCTTTTGTTGAAAATCAGCCGTTTTTGCTCGAACATTAAATGCCTCCAAATGGTATTTAATTAACTTCCCGGGGTGAAGAAACCCTTTTTGAGAACTCAGAGTGAGTAAATTGGCCATTTTCATGCACTTTTAACCATTCCATTAATCTTGTGTTTTGGGCCCCTGGTAGCATGAAAATCACTTTAAACATGCTAATTTTAGCTCTAACACTGATGATCCACCTACAAATGTGAACTGACGTTCAAAAATAAAACATTTGAAAACGGACCATTTTCCACATTTCTGAAGCATGACGTAATGGGGGGGTGTTATCTCTTTTGTCGAAAATCAGCCGTTTTTGCTCGAACATTAAATGCCTCCAAATGGTATTTAATTAACTTCCCGAGCCCCTGGAAGCATGAAAATCACTTTAAACATGCTAATTTTAGCTCTAACACTGATGATCCACCTACAAATGTGAACTGACGTTCAAAAATAAAACATTTGAAAACGGACCATTTTCCACATTTCTGAAGCATGACGTAATGGGGGGGTGTTATCTCTTTTGTCGAAAATCAGCCGTTTTTGCTCGAACATTAAATGCCTCCAAATGGTATTTAATTAACTTCCCGAGCCCCTGGAAGCATGAAAATCACTTTAAACATGCTAATTTTAGCTCTAACACTGATGATCCACCTACAAATGTGAACTGACGTTCAAAAATAAAACATTTGAAAACGGACCATTTTCCACATTTCTGAAGCATGACGTAATGGGGGGGTGTTATCTCTTTTGTCGAAAATCAGCCGTTTTTGCTCGAACATTAAATGCCTCCAAATGGTGTTTAATTAACTTCCCGAGCCCCTGGAAGCATGAAAATCACTTTAAACATGCTAATTTTAGCTCTAACACTGATGATCCACCTACAAATGTGAACTGACGTTCAAAAATAAAACATTTGAAAACGGACCATTTTCCACATTTCTGAAGCATGACGTAATGGGGGGGTGTTATCTCTTTTGTCGAAAATCAGCCGTTTTTGCTCGAACATTAAATGCCTCCAAATGGTATTTAATTAACTTCCCGGGGTGAAGAAACCCTTTTTGAGAACTCAGAGTGAGTAAATTGGCCATTTTCATGCACTTTTAACCATTCCATAAATCTTGTGTTTTGGGCCCCTGGAAGCATGAAAATCACTTTAAACATGCTAATTTTAGCTCTAACACTGATGATCCACCTACAAATGTGAACTGACGTTCAAAAATAAAACATTTGAAAACGGACCATTTTCCACATTTCTGAAGCATGACGTAATGGGGGGTGTTATCTCTTTTGTCGAAAATCAGCCGTTTTTGCTCGAACATTAAATGCCTCCAAATGGTATTTATTTCACTTCCCGAGCCCCTGGAAGCATAAAAATCACTTTAAACATGCTAATTTTAGCTCTAACACTGATGATCCACCTACAAATGTGAACTGACGTTCAAAAATAAAACATTTGAAAACGGACCATTTTCCACATTTCTGAAGCATGACGTAATGGGGGGGTGTTATCTCTTTTGTCGAAAATCAGCCGTTTTTGCTCGAACATTAAATGCCTCCAAATGGTATTTAATTAACTTCCCGAGCCCCTGGAAGCATGAAAATCACTTTAAACATGCTAATTTTAGCTCTAACACTGATGATCCACCTACAAATGTGAACTGACGTTCAAAAATAAAACATTTGAATACGGACCATTTTCCACATTTCTGAAGCATGACGTAATGGGGGGGTGTTATCTCTTTTGTCGAAAATCAGCCGTTTTTGCTCGAACATTAAATGCCTCCAAATGGTATTTAATTAACTTCCCGAGCCCCTGGAAGCATGAAAATCACTTTAAACATGCTAATTTTAGCTCTAACACTGATGATCCACCTACAAATGTGAACTGACGTTCAAAAATAAAACATTTGAAAACGGACCATTTTCCACATTTCTGAAGCATGACGTAATGGGGGGGTGTTATCTCTTTTGTCGAAAATCAGCCGTTTTTGCTCGAACATTAAATGCCTCCAAATGGTATTTAATTACCTTCCCGAGCCCCTGGAAGCATGAAAATCACTTTAAACATGCTAATTTTAGCTCTAACACTGATGATCCACCTACAAATGTGAACTGACGTTCAAAAATAAAACATTTGAAAACGGACCATTTTCCACATTTCTGAAGCATGCCGTAATGGGGGGGTGTTATCTCTTTTGTCGAAAATCAGCCGTTTTTGCTCGAACATTAAATGCCTCCAAATGGTATTTAATTAACTTCCCGAGCCCCTGGAAGCATGAAAATCACTTTAAACATGCTAATTTTAGCTCTAACACTGATGATCCACCTACAAATGTGAACTGACGTTCAAAAATAAAACATTTGAAAACGGACCATTTTCCACATTTCTGAAGCATGACGTAATGGGGGGGTGTTATCTCTTTTGTCGAAAATCAGCCGTTTTTGCTCGAACATTAAATGCCTCCATATGGTATTTAATTAACTTCCCGGGGTGAAGAAACCCTTTTTGAGAACTCAGAGTGAGTAAATTGGCCGTTTTCATGCACTTTTAACCATTCCATAAATCTTGTGTTTTGGGCCCCTGGAAGCATGAAAATCACTTTAAACATGCTAATTTTAGCTCTAACACTGATGATCCACCTACAAATGTGAACTGACGTTCAAAAATAAAACATTTGAAAACGGACCATTTTCCACATTTCTGAAGCATGACGTAATGGGGGGTGTTATCTCTTTTGTCGAAAATCAGCCGTTTTTGCTCGAACATTAAATGCCTCCAAATGGTATTTAATTAACTTCCCGAGCCCCTGGAAGCATGAAAATCACTTTAAACATGCTAATTTTAGCTCTAACACTGATGATCCACCTACAAATGTGAACTGACGTTCAAAAATAAAACATTTGAAAACGGACCATTTTCCACATTTCTGAAGCATGACGTAATGGGGGGGTGTTATCTCTTTTGTCGAAAATCAGCCGTTTTTGCTCGAACATTAAATGCCTCCAAATGGTATTTAATTAACTTCCCGGGGTGAAGAAACCCTTTTTGAGAACTCAGAGTGAGTAAATTGGCCATTTTCATGCACTTTTAACCATTCCATAAATCTTGTGTTTTGGGCCCCTGGAAGCATGAAAATCACTTTAAACATGCTAATTTTAGCTCTAACACTGATGATCCACCTACAAATGTGAACTGACGTTCAAAAATAAAACATTTGAAAACGGACCATTTTCCACATTTCTGAAGCATGACGTAATGGGGGGGTGTTATCTCTTTTGTCGAAAATCAGCCATTTTTGCTCGAACATTAAATGCCTCCAAATGGTATTTAATTAACTTCCCGGGGTGAAGAAACCCTTTTTGAGAACTCAGAGTGAGTAAATTGGCCATTTTCATGCACTTTTAACCATTCCATTAATCTTGTGTTTTGGGCCCCTGGTAGCATGAAAATCACTTTAAACATGCTAATTTTAGCTCTAACACTGATGATCCACCTACAAATGTGAACTGACGTTCAAAAATAAAACATTTGAAAACGGACCATTTTCCACATTTCTGAAGCATGACGTAATGGGGGGGTGTTATCTCTTTTGTCGAAAATCAGCCGTTTTTGCTCGAACATTAAATGCCTCCAAATGGTATTTAATTAACTTCCCGAGCCCCTGGAAGCATGAAAATCACTTTAAACATGCTAATTTTAGCTCTAACACTGATGATCCACCTACAAATGTGAACTGACGTTCAAAAATAAAACATTTGAAAACGGACCATTTTCCACATTTCTGAAGCATGACGTAATGGGGGGGTGTTATCTCTTTTGTCGAAAATCAGCCGTTTTTGCTCGAACATTAAATGCCTCCAAATGGTATTTAATTAACTTCCCGAGCCCCTGGAAGCATGAAAATCACTTTAAACATGCTAATTTTAGCTCTAACACTGATGATCCACCTACAAATGTGAACTGACGTTCAAAAATAAAACATTTGAAAACGGACCATTTTCCACATTTCTGAAGCATGACGTAATGGGGGGGTGTTATCTCTTTTGTCGAAAATCAGCCGTTTTTGCTCGAACATTAAATGCCTCCAAATGGTGTTTAATTAACTTCCCGAGCCCCTGGAAGCATGAAAATCACTTTAAACATGCTAATTTTAGCTCTAACACTGATGATCCACCTACAAATGTGAACTGACGTTCAAAAATAAAACATTTGAAAACGGACCATTTTCCACATTTCTGAAGCATGACGTAATGGGGGGGTGTTATCTCTTTTGTCGAAAATCAGCCGTTTTTGCTCGAACATTAAATGCCTCCAAATGGTATTTAATTAACTTCCCGGGGTGAAGAAACCCTTTTTGAGAACTCAGAGTGAGTAAATTGGCCATTTTCATGCACTTTTAACCATTCCATAAATCTTGTGTTTTGGGCCCCTGGAAGCATGAAAATCACTTTAAACATGCTAATTTTAGCTCTAACACTGATGATCCACCTACAAATGTGAACTGACGTTCAAAAATAAAACATTTGAAAACGGACCATTTTCCACATTTCTGAAGCATGACGTAATGGGGGGTGTTATCTCTTTTGTCGAAAATCATCCGTTTTTGCTCGAACATTAAATGCCACCAAATGGTATTTATTTCACTTCCCGAGCCCCTGGAAGCATAAAAATCACTTTAAACATGCTAATTTTAGCTCTAACACTGATGATCCACCTACAAATGTGAACTGACGTTCAAAAATAAAACATTTGAAAACGGACCATTTTCCACATTTCTGAAGCATGACGTAATGGGGGGGTGTTATCTCTTTTGTCGAAAATCAGCCGTTTTTGCTCGAACATTAAATGCCTCCAAATGGTATTTAATTAACTTCCCGAGCCCCTGGAAGCATGAAAATCACTTTAAACATGCTAATTTTAGCTCTAACACTGATGATCCACCTACAAATGTGAACTGACGTTCAAAAATAAAACATTTGAATACGGACCATTTTCCACATTTCTGAAGCATGACGTAATGGGGGGGTGTTATCTCTTTTGTCGAAAATCAGCCGTTTTTGCTCGAACATTAAATGCCTCCAAATGGTATTTAATTAACTTCCCGAGCCCCTGGAAGCATGAAAATCACTTTAAACATGCTAATTTTAGCTCTAACACTGATGATCCACCTACAAATGTGAACTGACGTTCAAAAATAAAACATTTGAAAACGGACCATTTTCCACATTTCTGAAGCATGACGTAATGGGGGGGTGTTATCTCTTTTGTCGAAAATCAGCCGTTTTTGCTCGAACATTAAATGCCTCCAAATGGTATTTAATTAACTTCCCGAGCCCCTGGAAGCATGAAAATCACTTTAAACATGCTAATTTTAGCTCTAACACTGATGATCCACCTACAAATGTGAACTGACGTTCAAAAATAAAACATTTGAAAACGGACCATTTTCCACATTTCTGAAGCATGCCGTAATGGGGGGGTGTTATCTCTTTTGTCGAAAATCAGCCGTTTTTGCTCGAACATTAAATGCCTCCAAATGGTATTTAATTAACTTCCCGAGCCCCTGGAAGCATGAAAATCACTTTAAACATGCTAATTTTAGCTCTAACACTGATGATCCACCTACAAATGTGAACTGACGTTCAAAAATAAAACATTTGAAAACGGACCATTTTCCACATTTCTGAAGCATGACGTAATGGGGGGGTGTTATCTCTTTTGTCGAAAATCAGCCGTTTTTGCTCGAACATTAAATGCCTCCAAATGGTGTTTAATTAACTTCCCGAGCCCCTGGAAGCATGAAAATCACTTTAAACATGCTAATTTTAGCTCTAACACTGATGATCCACCTACAAATGTGAACTGACGTTCAAAAATAAAACATTTGAAAACGGACCATTTTCCACATTTCTGAAGCATGACGTAATGGGGGGGTGTTATCTCTTTTGTCGAAAATCAGCCGTTTTTGCTCGAACATTAAATGCCTCCAAATGGTATTTAATTAACTTCCCGGGGTGAAGAAACCCTTTTTGAGAACTCAGAGTGAGTAAATTGGCCATTTTCATGCACTTTTAACCATTCCATAAATCTTGTGTTTTGGGCCCCTGGAAGCATGAAAATCACTTTAAACATGCTAATTTTAGCTCTAACACTGATGATCCACCTACAAATGTGAACTGACGTTCAAAAATAAAACATTTGAAAACGGACCATTTTCCACATTTCTGAAGCATGACGTAATGGGGGGTGTTATCTCTTTTGTCGAAAATCAGCCGTTTTTGCTCGAACATTAAATGCCTCCAAATGGTATTTATTTCACTTCCCGAGCCCCTGGAAGCATAAAAATCACTTTAAACATGCTAATTTTAGCTCTAACACTGATGATCCACCTACAAATGTGAACTGACGTTCAAAAATAAAACATTTGAAAACGGACCATTTTCCACATTTCTGAAGCATGACGTAATGGGGGGGTGTTATCTCTTTTGTCGAAAATCAGCCGTTTTTGCTCGAACATTAAATGCCTCCAAATGGTATTTAATTAACTTCCCGAGCCCCTGGAAGCATGAAAATCACTTTAAACATGCTAATTTTAGCTCTAACACTGATGATCCACCTACAAATGTGAACTGACGTTCAAAAATAAAACATTTGAATACGGACCATTTTCCACATTTCTGAAGCATGACGTAATGGGGGGGTGTTATCTCTTTTGTCGAAAATCAGCCGTTTTTGCTCGAACATTAAATGCCTCCAAATGGTATTTAATTAACTTCCCGAGCCCCTGGAAGCATGAAAATCACTTTAAACATGCTAATTTTAGCTCTAACACTGATGATCCACCTACAAATGTGAACTGACGTTCAAAAATAAAACATTTGAAAACGGACCATTTTCCACATTTCTGAAGCATGACGTAATGGGGGGGTGTTATCTCTTTTGTCGAAAATCAGCCGTTTTTGCTCGAACATTAAATGCCTCCAAATGGTATTTAATTAACTTCCCGAGCCCCTGGAAGCATGAAAATCACTTTAAACATGCTAATTTTAGCTCTAACACTGATGATCCACCTACAAATGTGAACTGACGTTCAAAAATAAAACATTTGAAAACGGACCATTTTCCACATTTCTGAAGCATGCCGTAATGGGGGGGTGTTATCTCTTTTGTCGAAAATCAGCCGTTTTTGCTCGAACATTAAATGCCTCCAAATGGTATTTAATTAACTTCCCGAGCCCCTGGAAGCATGAAAATCACTTTAAACATGCTAATTTTAGCTCTAACACTGATGATCCACCTACAAATGTGAACTGACGTTCAAAAATAAAACATTTGAAAACGGACCATTTTCCACATTTCTGAAGCATGACGTAATGGGGGGGTGTTATCTCTTTTGTCGAAAATCAGCCGTTTTTGCTCGAACATTAAATGCCTCCATATGGTATTTAATTAACTTCCCGGGGTGAAGAAACCCTTTTTGAGAACTCAGAGTGAGTAAATTGGCCGTTTTCATGCACTTTTAACCATTCCATAAATCTTGTGTTTTGGGCCCCTGGAAGCATGAAAATCACTTTAAACATGCTAATTTTAGCTCTAACACTGATGATCCACCTACAAATGTGAACTGACGTTCAAAAATAAAACATTTGAAAACGGACCATTTTCCACATTTCTGAAGCATGACGTAATGGGGGGTGTTATCTCTTTTGTCGAAAATCAGCCGTTTTTGCTCGAACATTAAATGCCTCCAAATGGTATTTAATTAACTTCCCGAGCCCCTGGAAGCATGAAAATCACTTTAAACATGCTAATTTTAGCTCTAACACTGATGATCCACCTACAAATGTGAACTGACGTTCAAAAATAAAACATTTGAAAACGGACCATTTTCCACATTTCTGAAGCATGACGTAATGGGGGGGTGTTATCTCTTTTGTCGAAAATCAGCCGTTTTTGCTCGAACATTAAATGCCTCCAAATGGTATTTAATTAACTTCCCGGGGTGAAGAAACCCTTTTTGAGAACTCAGAGTGAGTAAATTGGCCATTTTCATGCACTTTTAACCATTCCATAAATCTTGTGTTTTGGGCCCCTGGAAGCATGAAAATCACTTTAAACATGCTAATTTTAGCTCTAACACTGATGATCCACCTACAAATGTGAACTGACGTTCAAAAATAAAACATTTGAAAACGGACCATTTTCCACATTTCTGAAGCATGACGTAATGGGGGGGTGTTATCTCTTTTGTCGAAAATCAGCCGTTTTTGCTCGAACATTAAATGCCTCCAAATGGTATTTAATTAACTTCCCGGGGTGAAGAAACCCTTTTTGAGAACTCAGAGTGAGTAAATTGGCCATTTTCATGCACTTTTAACCATTCCATTAATCTTGTGTTTTGGGCCCCTGGTAGCATGAAAATCACTTTAAACATGCTAATTTTAGCTCTAACACTGATGATCCACCTACAAATGTGAACTGACGTTCAAAAATAAAACATTTGAAAACGGACCATTTTCCACATTTCTGAAGCATGACGTAATGGGGGGGTGTTATCTCTTTTGTCGAAAATCAGCCGTTTTTGCTCGAACATTAAATGCCTCCAAATGGTATTTAATTAACTTCCCGAGCCCCTGGAAGCATGAAAATCACTTTAAACATGCTAATTTTAGCTCTAACACTGATGATCCACCTACAAATGTGAACTGACGTTCAAAAATAAAACATTTGAATACGGACCATTTTCCACATTTCTGAAGCATGACGTAATGGGGGGTGTTATCTCTTTTGTCGAAAATCAGCCGTTTTTGCTCGAACATTAAATGCCTCCAAATGGTATTTAATTAACTTCCCGAGCCCCTGGAAGCATGAAAATCACTTTAAACATGCTAATTTTAGCTCTAACACTGATGATCCACCTACAAATGTGAACTGACGTTCAAAAATAAAACATTTGAAAACGGACCATTTTCCACATTTCTGAAGCATGACGTAATGGGGGGGTGTTATCTCTTTTGTCGAAAATCAGCCATTTTTGCTCGAACATTAAATGCCTCCAAATGGTATTTAATTAACTTCCCGAGCCCCTGGAAGCATGAAAATCACTTTAAACATGCTAATTTTAGCTCTAACACTGATGATCCACCTACAAATGTGAACTGACGTTCAAAAATAAAACATTTGAAAACGGACCATTTTCCACATTTCTGAAGCATGACGTAATGGGGGGGTGTTATCTCTTTTGTCGAAAATCAGCCGTTTTTGCTCGAACATTAAATGCCTCCAAATGGTATTTAATTAACTTCCCGAGCCCCTGGGAGCATGAAAATCACTTTAAACATGCTAATTTTAGCTCTAACACTGATGATCCACCTACAAATGTGAACTGACGTTCAAAAATAAAACATTTGAAAACGGACCATTTTCCACATTTCTGAAGCATGACGTAATGGGGGGGTGTTATCTCTTTTGTCGAAAATCAGCCGTTTTTGCTCGAACATTAAATGCCTCCATATGGTATTTAATTAACTTCCCGGGGTGAAGAAACCCTTTTTGAGAACTCAGAGTGAGTAAATTGGCCGTTTTCATGCACTTTTAACCATTCCATAAATCTTGTGTTTTGGGCCCCTGGAAGCATGAAAATCACTTTAAACATGCTAATTTTAGCTCTAACACTGATGATCCACCTACAAATGTGAACTGACGTTCAAAAATAAAACATTTGAAAATGGACCATTTTCCACATTTCTGAAGCATGACGTAATGGGGGGTGTTATCTCTTTTGTCGAAAATCAGCCGTTTTTGCTCGAACATTAAATGCCTCCAAATGGTATTTAATTAACTTCCCGAGCCCCTGGAAGCATGAAAATCACTTTAAACATGCTAATTTTAGCTCTAACACTGATGATCCACCTACAAATGTGAACTGACGTTCAAAAATAAAACATTTGAAAACGGACCATTCTCCACATTTCTGAAGCATGACGTAATGGGGGGGTGTTATCTCTTTTGTCGAAAATCAGCCGTTTTTGCTCGAACATTAAATGCCTCCAAATGGTATTTAATTAACTTCCCGGGTGAAGAAACCCTTTTTGAGAACTCAGAGTGAGTAAATTGGCCATTTTCATGCACTTTTAACCATTCCATAAATCTTGTGTTTTGGGCCCCTGGAAGCATGAAAATCACTTTAAACATGCTAATTTTAGCTCTAACACTGATGATCCACCTACAAATGTGAACTGACGTTCAAAAATAAAACATTTGAAAACGGACCATTTTCCACATTTCTGAAGCATGACGTAATGGGGGGGGTGTTATCTCTTTTGTCGAAAATCAGCCGTTTTTGCTCGAACATTAAATGCCTCCAAATGGTATTTAATTAACTTCCCGGGGTGAAGAAACCCTTTTTGAGAACTCAGAGTGAGTAAATTGGCAATTTTCATGCACTTTTAACCATTCCATTAATCTTGTGTTTTGGGCCCCTGGAAGCATGAAAATCACTTTAAACATGCTAATTTTAGCTCTAACACTGATGATCCACCTACAAATGTGAACTGACGTTCAAAAATAAAACATTTGAAAACGGACCATTTTCCACATTTCTGAAGCATGACGTAATGGGGGGGTGTTATCTCTTTTGTCGAAAATCAGCCGTTTTTGCTCGAACATTAAATGCCTCCAAATGGTATTTAATTAACTTCCCGAGCCCCTGGAAGCATGAAAATCACTTTAAACATGCTAATTTTAGCTCTAACACTGATGATCCACCTACAAATGTGAACTGACGTTCAAAAATAAAACATTTGAAAACGGACCATTTTCCACATTTCTGAAGCATGACGTAATGGGGGGGTGTTATCTCTTTTGTCGAAAATCAGCCGTTTTTGCTCGAACATTAAATGCCTCCATATGGTATTTAATTAACTTCCCGGGGTGAAGAAACCCTTTTTGAGAACTCAGAGTGAGTAAATTGGCCGTTTTCATGCAATTTTAACCATTCCATAAATCTTGTGTTTTGGGCCCCTGGAAGCATGAAAATCACTTTAAACATGCTAAGATTAGCTCTAACACTGATGGACCAACTACAAATGTGAACTGACGTTCAAAAATAAAACATTTGAAAACGGACCATTTTCCACATTTCTGAAGCATGACGTAATGGGGGGTGTTATCTCTTTTGTCGAAAATCAGCCGTTTTTGCTCGAACATTAAATGCCTCCAAATGGTATTTAATTAACTTCCCGAGCCCCTGGAAGCATGAAAATCACTTTAAACATGCTAATTTTAGCTCTAACACTGATGATCCACCTACAAATGTGAACTGACGTTCAAAAATAAAACATTTGAAAACGGACCATTTTCCACATTTCTGAAGCATGACGTAATGGGGGGGTGTTATCTCTTTTGTCGAAAATCAGCCGTTTTTGCTCGAACATTAAATGCCTCCAAATGGTATTTAATTAACTTCCCGGGGTGAAGAAACCCTTTTTGAGAACTCAGAGTGAGTAAATTGGCCATTTTCATGCACTTTTAACCATTCCATAAATCTTGTGTTTTGGGCCCCTGGAAGCATGAAAATCACTTTAAACATGCTAATTTTAGCTCTAACACTGATGATCCACCTACAAATGTGAACTGACGTTCAAAAATAAAACATTTGAAAATGGACCATTTTCCACATTTCTGAAGCATGACGTAATGGGGGGGTGTTATCTCTTTTGTCGAAAATCAGCCGTTTTTGCTCGAACATTAAATGCCTCCAAATGGTATTTATTTCACTTCCCGGGGTGAAGAAACCCTTTTTGAGAACTCAGAGTGAGTAAATTGGCCATTTTCATGCACTTTTAACCATTCCATTAATCTTGTGTTTTGGGCCCCTGGAAGCATGAAAATCACTTTAAACATGCTAATTTTAGCTCTAACACTGATGATCCACCTACAAATGTGAACTGACGTTCAAAAATAAAACATTTGAAAACGGACCATTTTCCACATTTCAGAAGCATGACGTAATGGGGGGGTGTTATCTCTTTTGTCGAAAATCAGCCGTTTTTGCTCGAAAATTAAATGCCTCCAAATGGTATTTAATTAACTTCCCGAGCCCCTGGAAGCATGAAAATCACTTTAAACATGCTAATTTTAGCTCTAACACTGATGATCCACCTACAAATGTGAACTGACGTTCAAAAATAAAACATTTGAAAACGGACCATTTTCCACATTTCTGAAGCATGACGTAATGGGGGGGTGTTATCTCTTTTGTCGAAAATCAGCCGTTTTTGCTCGAACATTAAATGCCTCCAAATGGTGTTTAATTAACTTCCCGAGCCCCTGGAAGCATGAAAATCACTTTAAACATGCTAATTTTAGCTCTAACACTGATGATCCACCTACAAATGTGAACTGATGTTCAAAAATAAAACATTTGAAAACGGACCATTTTCCACATTTCTGAAGCATGACGTAATGGGGGGGTGTTATCTCTTTTGTCGAAAATCAGCTGTTTTTGCTCGAACATTAAATGCCTCCAAATGGTATTTAATTAACTTCCCGAGCCCCTGGAAGCATGAAAATCACTTTAAACATGCTAATTTTAGCTCTAACACTGATGATCCACCTACAAATGTGAACTGACGTTCAAAAATAAAACATTTGAAAACGGACCATTTTCCACATTTCTGAAGCATGACGTAATGGGGGGGTGTTATCTCTTTTGTCGAAAATCAGCCGTTTTTGCTCGAACATTAAATGCCTCCATATGGTATTTAATTAACTTACCGGGGTGAAGAAACCCTTTTTGAGAACTCAGAGTGAGTAAATTGGCCGTTTTCATGCACTTTTAACCATTCCATAAATCTTGTGTTTTGGGCCCCTGGAAGCATGAAAATCACTTTAAACATGCTAATTTTAGCTCTAACACTGATGATCCACCTACAAATGTGAACTGACGTTCAAAAATAAAACATTTGAAAATGGACCATTTTCCACATTTCTGAAGCATGACGTAATGGGGGGTGTTATCTCTTTTGTCGAAAATCAGCCGTTTTTGCTCGAACATTAAATGCCTCCAAATGGTATTTAATTAACTTCCCGAGCCCCTGGAAGCATGAAAATCACTTTAAACATGCTAATTTTAGCTCTAACACTGATGATCCACCTACAAATGTGAACTGACGTTCAAAAATAAAACATTTGAAAACGGACCATTTTCCACATTTCTGAAGCATGACGTAATAGGGGGGGTGTTATCTCTTTTGTAGAAAATCAGCCGTTTTTGCTCGAACATTAAATGCCTCCAAATGGTATTTAATTAACTTCCCGGGGTGAAGAAACCCTTTTTGAGAACTCAGAGTGAGTAAATTGGCCATTTTCATGCACTTTTAACCATTCCATAAATCTTGTGTTTTGGGCCCCTGGAAGCATGAAAATCACTTTAAACATGCTAATTTTAGCTCTAACACTGATGATCCACCTACAAATGTGAACTGACGTTCAAAAATAAAACATTTGAAAACGGACCATTTTCCACATTTCTGAAGCATGACGTAATGGGGGGTGTTATCTCTTTTGTCGAAAATCAGCCGTTTTTGCTCGAACATTAAATGCCTCCAAATGGTATTTATTTCACTTCCCGAGCCCCTGGAAGCATAAAAATCACTTTAAACATGCTAATTTTAGCTCTAACACTGATGATCCACCTACAAATGTGAACTGACGTTCAAAAATAAAACATTTGAAAACGGACCATTTTCCACATTTCTGAAGCATGACGTAATGGGGGGGTGTTATCTCTTTTGTCGAAAATCAGCCGTTTTTGCTCGAACATTAAATGCCTCCAAATGGTATTTAATTAACTTCCCGAGCCCCTGGAAGCATGAAAATCACTTTAAACATGCTAATTTTAGCTCTAACACTGATGATCCACCTACAAATGTGAACTGACGTTCAAAAATAAAACATTTGAAAACGGACCATTTTCCACATTTCTGAAGCATGACGTAATGGGGGGGTGTTATCTCTTTTGTCGAAAATCAGCCGTTTTTGCTCGAACATTAAATGCCTCCAAATGGTATTTAATTAACTTCCCGAGCCCCTGGAAGCATGAAAATCACTTTAAACATGCTAATTTTAGCTCTAACACTGATGATCCACCTACAAATGTGAACTGACGTTCAAAAATAAAACATTTGAAAACGGACCATTTTCCACATTTCTGAAGCATGACGTAATGGGGGGGTGTTATCTCTTTTGTCGAAAATCAGCCGTTTTTGCTCGAACATTAAATGCCTCCATATGGTATTTAATTAACTTACCGGGGTGAAGAAACCCTTTTTGAGAACTCAGAGTGAGTAAATTGGCCGTTTTCATGCACTTTTAACCATTCCATAAATCTTGTGTTTTGGGCCCCTGGAAGCATGAAAATCACTTTAAACATGCTAATTTTAGCTCTAACACTGATGATCCACCTACAAATGTGAACTGACGTTCAAAAATAAAACATTTGAAAATGGACCATTTTCCACATTTCTGAAGCATGACGTAATGGGGGGTGTTATCTCTTTTGTCGAAAATCAGCCGTTTTTGCTCGAACATTAAATGCCTCCAAATGGTATTTAATTAACTTCCCGAGCCCCTGGAAGCATGAAAATCACTTTAAACATGCTAATTTTAGCTCTAACACTGATGATCCACCTACAAATGTGAACTGACGTTCAAAAATAAAACATTTGAAAACGGACCATTTTCCACATTTCTGAAGCATGACGTAATGGGGGGGTGTTATCTCTTTTGTAGAAAATCAGCCGTTTTTGCTCGAACATTAAATGCCTCCAAATGGTATTTAATTAACTTCCCGGGGTGAAGAAACCCTTTTTGAGAACTCAGAGTGAGTAAATTGGCCATTTTCATGCACTTTTAACCATTCCATAAATCTTGTGTTTTGGGCCCCTGGAAGCATGAAAATCACTTTAAACATGCTAATTTTAGCTCTAACACTGATGATCCACCTACAAATGTGAACTGACGTTCAAAAATAAAACATTTGAAAACGGACCATTTTCCACATTTCTGAAGCATGACGTAATGGGGGGGTGTTATCTCTTTTGTCGAAAATCAGCCGTTTTTGCTCGAACATTAAATGCCTCCAAATGGTATTTAATTAACTTCCCGGGGTGAAGAAACCCTTTTTGAGAACTCAGAGTGAGTAAATTGGCCATTTTCATGCACTTTTAACCATTCCATTAATCTTGTGTTTTGGGCCCCTGGTAGCATGAAAATCACTTTAAACATGCTAATTTTAGCTCTAACACTGATGATCCACCTACAAATGTGAACTGACGTTCAAAAATAAAACATTTGAAAACGGACCATTTTCCACATTTCTGAAGCATGACGTAATGGGGGGGTGTTATCTCTTTTGTCGAAAATCAGCCGTTTTTGCTCGAACATTAAATGCCTCCAAATGGTATTTAATTAACTTCCCGAGCCCCTGGAAGCATGAAAATCACTTTAAACATGCTAATTTTAGCTCTAACACTGATGATCCACCTACAAATGTGAACTGACGTTCAAAAATAAAACATTTGAATACGGACCATTTTCCACATTTCTGAAGCATGACGTAATGGGGGGTGTTATCTCTTTTGTCGAAAATCAGCCGTTTTTGCTCGAACATTAAATGCCTCCAAATGGTATTTAATTAACTTCCCGAGCCCCTGGAAGCATGAAAATCACTTTAAACATGCTAATTTTAGCTCTAACACTGATGATCCACCTACAAATGTGAACTGACGTTCAAAAATAAAACATTTGAAAACGGACCATTTTCCACATTTCTGAAGCATGACGTAATGGGGGGGTGTTATCTCTTTTGTCGAAAATCAGCCGTTTTTGCTCGAACATTAAATGCCTCCAAATGGTATTTAATTAACTTCCCGAGCCCCTGGGAGCATGAAAATCACTTTAAACATGCTAATTTTAGCTCTAACACTGATGATCCACCTACAAATGTGAACTGACGTTCAAAAATAAAACATTTGAAAATGGACCATTTTCCACATTTCTGAAGCATGACGTAATGGGGGGTGTTATCTCTTTTGTCGAAAATCAGCCGTTTTGCTCGAACATTAAATGCCTCCAAATGGTATTTAATTAACTTCCCGAGCCCCTGGAAGCATGAAAATCACTTTAAACATGCTAATTTTAGCTCTAACACTGATGATCCACCTACAAATGTGAACTGACGTTCAAAAATAAAACATTTGAAAACGGACCATTCTCCACATTTCTGAAGCATGACGTAATGGGGGGGTGTTATCTCTTTTGTCGAAAATCAGCCGTTTTTGCTCGAACATTAAATGCCTCCAAATGGTATTTAATTAACTTCCCGGGTGAAGAAACCCTTTTTGAGAACTCAGAGTGAGTAAATTGGCCATTTTCATGCACTTTTAACCATTCCATAAATCTTGTGTTTTGGGCCCCTGGAAGCATGAAAATCACTTTAAACATGCTAATTTTAGCTCTAACACTGATGATCCACCTACAAATGTGAACTGACGTTCAAAAATAAAACATTTGAAAACGGACCATTTTCCACATTTCTGAAGCATGACGTAATGGGGGGGTGTTATCTCTTTTGTCGAAAATCAGCCGTTTTTGCTCGAACATTAAATGCCTCCAAATGGTATTTAATTAACTTCCCGGGGTGAAGAAACCCTTTTTGAGAACTCAGAGTGAGTAAATTGGCAATTTTCATGCACTTTTAACCATTCCATTAATCTTGTGTTTTGGGCCCCTGGAAGCATGAAAATCACTTTAAACATGCTAATTTTAGCTCTAACACTGATGATCCACCTACAAATGTGAACTGACGTTCAAAAATAAAACATTTGAAAACGGACCATTTTCCACATTTCTGAAGCATGACGTAATGGGGGGGTGTTATCTCTTTTGTCGAAAATCAGCCGTTTTTGCTCGAACATTAAATGCCTCCAAATGGTATTTAATTAACTTCCCGAGCCCCTGGAAGCATGAAAATCACTTTAAACATGCTAATTTTAGCTCTAACACTGATGATCCACCTACAAATGTGAACTGACGTTCAAAAATAAAACATTTGAAAACGGACCATTTTCCACATTTCTGAAGCATGACGTAATGGGGGGGTGTTATCTCTTTTGTCGAAAATCAGCCGTTTTTGCTCGAACATTAAATGCCTCCATATGGTATTTAATTAACTTCCCGGGGTGAAGAAACCCTTTTTGAGAACTCAGAGTGAGTAAATTGGCCGTTTTCATGCAATTTTAACCATTCCATAAATCTTGTGTTTTGGGCCCCTGGAAGCATGAAAATCACTTTAAACATGCTAAGATTAGCTCTAACACTGATGGACCAACTACAAATGTGAACTGACGTTCAAAAATAAAACATTTGAAAACGGACCATTTTCCACATTTCTGAAGCATGACGTAATGGGGGGTGTTATCTCTTTTGTCGAAAATCAGCCGTTTTTGCTCGAACATTAAATGCCTCCAAATGGTATTTAATTAACTTCCCGAGCCCCTGGAAGCATGAAAATCACTTTAAACATGCTAATTTTAGCTCTAACACTGATGATCCACCTACAAATGTGAACTGACGTTCAAAAATAAAACATTTGAAAACGGACCATTTTCCACATTTCTGAAGCATGACGTAATGGGGGGGTGTTATCTCTTTTGTCGAAAATCAGCCGTTTTTGCTCGAACATTAAATGCCTCCAAATGGTATTTAATTAACTTCCCGGGGTGAAGAAACCCTTTTTGAGAACTCAGAGTGAGTAAATTGGCCATTTTCATGCACTTTTAACCATTCCATAAATCTTGTGTTTTGGGCCCCTGGAAGCATGAAAATCACTTTAAACATGCTAATTTTAGCTCTAACACTGATGATCCACCTACAAATGTGAACTGACGTTCAAAAATAAAACATTTGAAAATGGACCATTTTCCACATTTCTGAAGCATGACGTAATGGGGGGGTGTTATCTCTTTTGTCGAAAATCAGCCGTTTTTGCTCGAACATTAAATGCCTCCAAATGGTATTTATTTCACTTCCCGGGGTGAAGAAACCCTTTTTGAGAACTCAGAGTGAGTAAATTGGCCATTTTCATGCACTTTTAACCATTCCATTAATCTTGTGTTTTGGGCCCCTGGAAGCATGAAAATCACTTTAAACATGCTAATTTTAGCTCTAACACTGATGATCCACCTACAAATGTGAACTGACGTTCAAAAATAAAACATTTGAAAACGGACCATTTTCCACATTTCAGAAGCATGACGTAATGGGGGGGTGTTATCTCTTTTGTCGAAAATCAGCCGTTTTTGCTCGAACATTAAATGCCTCCAAATGGTGTTTAATTAACTTCCCGAGCCCCTGGAAGCATGAAAATCACTTTAAACATGCTAATTTTAGCTCTAACACTGATGATCCACCTACAAATGTGAACTGACGTTCAAAAATAAAACATTTGAAAACGGACCATTTTCCACATTTCTGAAGCATGACGTAATGGGGGGGTGTTATCTCTTTTGTCGAAAATCAGCCGTTTTTGCTCGAACATTAAATGCCTCCAAATGGTATTTAATTAACTTCCCGAGCCCCTGGAAGCATGAAAATCACTTTAAACATGCTAATTTTAGCTCTAACACTGATGATCCACCTACAAATGTGAACTGACGTTCAAAAATAAAACATTTGAAAACGGACCATTTTCCACATTTCTGAAGCATGACGTAATGGGGGGGTGTTATCTCTTTTGTCGAAAATCAGCCGTTTTTGCTCGAACATTAAATGCCTCCATATGGTATTTAATTAACTTACCGGGGTGAAGAAACCCTTTTTGAGAACTCAGAGTGAGTAAATTGGCCGTTTTCATGCACTTTTAACCATTCCATAAATCTTGTGTTTTGGGCCCCTGGAAGCATGAAAATCACTTTAAACATGCTAATTTTAGCTCTAACACTGATGATCCACCTACAAATGTGAACTGACGTTCAAAAATAAAACATTTGAAAATGGACCATTTTCCACATTTCTGAAGCATGACGTAATGGGGGGTGTTATCTCTTTTGTCGAAAATCAGCCGTTTTTGCTCGAACATTAAATGCCTCCAAATGGTATTTAATTAACTTCCCGAGCCCCTGGAAGCATGAAAATCACTTTAAACATGCTAATTTTAGCTCTAACACTGATGATCCACCTACAAATGTGAACTGACGTTCAAAAATAAAACATTTGAAAACGGACCATTTTCCACATTTCTGAAGCATGACGTAATGGGGGGGTGTTATCTCTTTTGTCGAAAATCAGCCGTTTTTGCTCGAACATTAAATGCCTCCAAATGGTATTTAATTAACTTCCCGAGCCCCTGGAAGCATGAAAATCACTTTAAACATGCTAATTTTAGCTCTAACACTGATGATCCACCTACAAATGTGAACTGACGTTCAAAAATAAAACATTTGAAAACGGACCATTTTCCACATTTCTGAAGCATGACGTAATGGGGGGGTGTTATCTCTTTTGTCGAAAATCAGCCGTTTTTGCTCGAACATTAAATGCCTCCAAATGGTGTTTAATTAACTTCCCGAGCCCCTGGAAGCATGAAAATCACTTTAAACATGCTAATTTTAGCTCTAACACTGATGATCCACCTACAAATGTGAACTGACGTTCAAAAATAAAACATTTGAAAACGGACCATTTTCCACATTTCTGAAGCATGACGTAATGGGGGGTGTTATCTCTTTTGCCGAAAATCAGCCGTTTTTGCTCGAACATTAAATGCCTCCATATGGTATTTAATTAACTTACCGGGGTGAAGAAACCCTTTTTGAGAACTCAGAGTGAGTAAATTGGCCGTTTTCATGCACTTTTAACCATTCCATAAATCTTGTGTTTTGGGCCCCTGGAAGCATGAAAATCACTTTAAACATGCTAATTTTAGCTCTAACACTGATGATCCACCTACAAATGTGAACTGACGTTCAAAAATAAAACATTTGAAAATGGACCATTTTCCACATTTCTGAAGCATGACGTAATGGGGGGTGTTATCTCTTTTGTTGAAAATCAGCCGTTTTTGCTCGAACATTAAATGCCTCCAAATGGTATTTAATTAACTTCCCGAGCCCCTGGAAGCATGAAAATCACTTTAAACATGCTAATTTTAGCTCTAACACTGATGATCCACCTACAAATGTGAACTGACGTTCAAAAATAAAACATTTGAAAACGGACCATTTTCCACATTTCTGAAGCATGACGTAATAGGGGGGGTGTTATCTCTTTTGTAGAAAATCAGCCGTTTTTGCTCGAACATTAAATGCCTCCAAATGGTATTTAATTAACTTCCCGGGGTGAAGAAACCCTTTTTGAGAACTCAGAGTGAGTAAATTGGCCATTTTCATGCACTTTTAACCATTCCATAAATCTTGTGTTTTGGGCCCCTGGAAGCATGAAAATCACTTTAAACATGCTAATTTTAGCTCTAACACTGATGATCCACCTACAAATGTGAACTGACGTTCAAAAATAAAACATTTGAAAACGGACCATTTTCCACATTTCTGAAGCATGACGTAATGGGGGGTGTTATCTCTTTTGTCGAAAATCAGCCGTTTTTGCTCGAACATTAAATGCCTCCAAATGGTATTTATTTCACTTCCCGAGCCCCTGGAAGCATAAAAATCACTTTAAACATGCTAATTTTAGCTCTAACACTGATGATCCACCTACAAATGTGAACTGACGTTCAAAAATAAAACATTTGAAAACGGACCATTTTCCACATTTCTGAAGCATGACGTAATGGGGGGGTGTTATCTCTTTTGTCGAAAATCAGCCGTTTTTGCTCGAACATTAAATGCCTCCAAATGGTATTTAATTAACTTCCCGAGCCCCTGGAAGCATGAAAATCACTTTAAACATGCTAATTTTAGCTCTAACACTGATGATCCACCTACAAATGTGAACTGACGTTCAAAAATAAAACATTTGAAAACGGACCATTTTCCACATTTCTGAAGCATGACGTAATGGGGGGGTGTTATCTCTTTTGTCGAAAATCAGCCGTTTTTGCTCGAACATTAAATGCCTCCAAATGGTATTTAATTAACTTCCCGAGCCCCTGGAAGCATGAAAATCACTTTAAACGTGCTAATTTTAGCTCTAACACTGATGATCCACCTACAAATGTGAACTGACGTTCAAAAATAAAACATTTGAAAACGGACCATTTTCCACATTTCTGAAGCATGACGTAATGGGGGGGTGTTATCTCTATTGTCGAAAATCAGCCGTTTTTGCTCGAACATTAAATGCCTCCATATGGTATTTAATTAACTTACCGGGGTGAAGAAACCCTTTTTGAGAACTCAGAGTGAGTAAATTGGCCGTTTTCATGCACTTTTAACCATTCCATAAATCTTGTGTTTTGGGCCCCTGGAAGCATGAAAATCACTTTAAACATGCTAATTTTAGCTCTAACACTGATGATCCACCTACAAATGTGAACTGACGTTCAAAAATAAAACATTTGAAAATGGACCATTTTCCACATTTCTGAAGCATGACGTAATGGGGGGTGTTATCTCTTTTGTCGAAAATCAGCCGTTTTTGCTCGAACATTAAATGCCTCCAAATGGTATTTAATTAACTTCCCGAGCCCCTGGAAGCATGAAAATCACTTTAAACATGCTAATTTTAGCTCTAACACTGATGATCCACCTACAAATGTGAACTGACGTTCAAAAATAAAACATTTGAAAACGGACCATTTTCCACATTTCTGAAGCATGACGTAATGGGGGGGTGTTATCTCTTTTGTAGAAAATCAGCCGTTTTTGCTCGAACATTAAATGCCTCCAAATGGTATTTAATTAACTTCCCGGGGTGAAGAAACCCTTTTTGAGAACTCAGAGTGAGTAAATTGGCCATTTTCATGCACTTTTAACCATTCCATAAATCTTGTGTTTTGGGCCCCTGGAAGCATGAAAATCACTTTAAACATGCTAATTTTAGCTCTAACACTGATGATCCACCTACAAATGTGAACTGACGTTCAAAAATAAAACATTTGAAAACGGACCATTTTCCACATTTCTGAAGCATGACGTAATGGGGGGTGTTATCTCTTTTGTCGAAAATCAGCCGTTTTTGCTCGAACATTAAATGCCTCCAAATGGTATTTAATTAACTTCCCGAGCCCCTGGAAGCATGAAAATCACTTTAAACATGCTAATTTTAGCTCTAACACTGATGATCCACCTACAAATGTGAACTGACGTTCAAAAATAAAACATTTGAAAACGGACCATTTTCCACATTTCTGAAGCATGACGTAATGGGGGGGTGTTATCTCTTTTGTCGAAAATCAGCCGTTTTTGCTCGAACATTAAATGCCTCCAAATGGTATTTAATTAACTTCCCGAGCCCCTGGAAGCATGAAAATCACTTTAAACATGCTAATTTTAGCTCTAACACTGATGATCCACCTACAAATGTGAACTGACGTTCAAAAATAAAACATTTGAAAACGGACCATTTTCCACATTTCTGAAGCATGACGTAATGGGGGGGTGTTATCTCTTTTGTCAAAAATCAGCCGTTTTTGCTCGAACATTAAATGCCTCCAAATGGTGTTTAATTAACTTCCCGAGCCCCTGGAAGCATGAAAATCACTTTAAACATGCTAATTTTAGCTCTAACACTGATGATCCACCTACAAATGTGAACTGACGTTCAAAAATAAAACATTTGAAAACGGACCATTTTCCACATTTCTGAAGCATGACGTAATGGGGGGGTGTTATCTCTTTTGTCGAAAATCAGCCGTTTTTGCTCGAACATTAAATGCCTCCAAATGGTATTTAATTAACTTCCCGAGCCCCTGGAAGCATGAAAATCACTTTAAACATGCTAATTTTAGCTCTAACACTGATGATCCACCTACAAATGTGAACTGACGTTCAAAAATAAAACATTTGAAAACGGACCATTTTCCACATTTCTGAAGCATGACGTAATGGGGGGGTGTTATCTCTTTTGTCGAAAATCAGCCGTTTTTGCTCGAACATTAAATGCCTCCATATGGTATTTAATTAACTTACCGGGGTGAAGAAACCCTTTTTGAGAACTCAGAGTGAGTAAATTGGCCGTTTTCATGCACTTTTAACCATTCCATAAATCTTGTGTTTTGGGCCCCTGGAAGCATGAAAATCACTTTAAACATGCTAATTTTAGCTCTAACACTGATGATCCACCTACAAATGTGAACTGACGTTCAAAAATAAAACATTTGAAAATGGACCATTTTCCACATTTCTGAAGCATGACGTAATGGGGGGTGTTATCTCTTTTGTCGAAAATCAGCCGTTTTTGCTCGAACATTAAATGCCTCCAAATGGTATTTAATTAACTTCCCGAGCCCCTGGAAGCATGAAAATCACTTTAAACATGCTAATTTTAGCTCTAACACTGATGATCCACCTACAAATGTGAACTGACGTTCAAAAATAAAACATTTGAAAACGGACCATTTTCCACATTTCTGAAGCATGACGTAATGGGGGGGTGTTATCTCTTTTGTAGAAAATCAGCCGTTTTTGCTCGAACATTAAATGCCTCCAAATGGTATTTAATTAACTTCCCGGGGTGAAGAAACCCTTTTTGAGAACTCAGAGTGAGTAAATTGGCCATTTTCATGCACTTTTAACCATTCCATAAATCTTGTGTTTTGGGCCCCTGGAAGCATGAAAATCACTTTAAACATGCTAATTTTAGCTCTAACACTGATGATCCACCTACAAATGTGAACTGACGTTCAAAAATAAAACATTTGAAAACGGACCATTTTCCACATTTCTGAAGCATGACGTAATGGGGGGTGTTATCTCTTTTGTCGAAAATCAGCCGTTTTTGCTCGAACATTAAATGCCTCCAAATGGTATTTATTTCACTTCCCGAGCCCCTGGAAGCATAAAAATCACTTTAAACATGCTAATTTTAGCTCTAACACTGATGATCCACCTACAAATGTGAACTGACGTTCAAAAATAAAACATTTGAAAACGGACCATTTTCCACATTTCTGAAGCATGACGTAATGGGGGGGTGTTATCTCTTTTGTCGAAAATCAGCCGTTTTTGCTCGAACATTAAATGCCTCCAAATGGTATTTAATTAACTTCCCGAGCCCCTGGAAGCATGAAAATCACTTTAAACATGCTAATTTTAGCTCTAACACTGATGATCCACCTACAAATGTGAACTGACGTTCAAAAATAAAACATTTGAAAACGGACCATTTTCCACATTTCTGAAGCATGACGTAATGGGGGGGTGTTATCTCTTTTGTCGAAAATCAGCCGTTTTTGCTCGAACATTAAATGCCTCCAAATGGTATTTAATTAACTTCCCGAGCCCCTGGAAGCATGAAAATCACTTTAAACATGCTAATTTTAGCTCTAACACTGATGATCCACCTACAAATGTGAACTGACGTTCAAAAATAAAACATTTGAAAACGGACCATTTTCCACATTTCTGAAGCATGACATAATGGGGGGGTGTTATCTCTTTTGTCGAAAATCAGCCGTTTTTGCTCGAACATTAAATGCCTCCATATGGTATTTAATTAACTTACCGGGGTGAAGAAACCCTTTTTGAGAACTCAGAGTGAGTAAATTGGCCGTTTTCATGCACTTTTAAACATTCCATAAATCTTGTGTTTTGGGCCCCTGGAAGCATGAAAATCACTTTAAACATGCTAATTTTAGCTCTAACACTGATGATCCACCTACAAATGTGAACTGACGTTCAAAAATAAAACATTTGAAAATGGACCATTTTCCACATTTCTGAAGCATGACGTAATGGGGGGTGTTATCTCTTTTGTCGAAAATCAGCCGTTTTTGCTCGAACATTAAATGCCTCCAAATGGTATTTAATTAACTTCCCGAGCCCCTGGAAGCATGAAAATCACTTTAAACATGCTAATTTTAGCTCTAACACTGATGATCCACCTACAAATGTGAACTGACGTTCAAAAATAAAACATTTGAAAACGGACCATTTTCCACATTTCTGAAGCATGACGTAATGGGGGGGTGTTATCTCTTTTGTCGAAAATCAGCCGTTTTTGCTCGAACATTAAATGCCTCCAAATGGTATTTAATTAACTTCCCGAGCCCCTGGAAGCATGAAAATCACTTTAAACATGCTAATTTTAGCTCTAACACTGATGATCCACCTACAAATGTGAACTGACGTTCAAAAATAAAACATTTGAAAACGGACCATTTTCCACATTTCTGAAGCATGACGTAATGGGGGGTGTTATCTCTTTTGTCGAAAATCAGCCGTTTTTGCTCGAACATTAAATGCCTCCAAATGGTATTTAATTAACTTCCCGAGCCCCTGGAAGCATGAAAATCACTTTAAACATGCTAATTTTAGCTCTAACACTGATGATCCACCTACAAATGTGAACTGACGTTCAAAAATAAAACATTTGAAAACGGACCATTTTCCACATTTCTGAAGCATGACGTAATGGGGGGTGTTATCTCTTTTGTCGAAAATCAGCCGTTTTTGCTCGAACATTAAATGCCTCCAAATGGTATTTATTTCACTTCCCGAGCCCCTGGAAGCATAAAAATCACTTTAAACATGCTAATTTTAGCTCTAACACTGATGATCCACCTACAAATGTGAACTGACGTTCAAAAATAAAACATTTGAAAACGGACCATTTTCCACATTTCTGAAGCATGACGTAATGGGGGGGTGTTATCTCTTTTGTCGAAAATCAGCCGTTTTTGCTCGAACATTAAATGCCTCCAAATGGTATTTAATTAACTTCCCGAGCCCCTGGAAGCATGAAAATCACTTTAAACATGCTAATTTTAGCTCTAACACTGATGATCCACCTACAAATGTGAACTGACGTTCAAAAATAAAACATTTGAAAACGGACCATTTTCCACATTTCTGAAGCATGACGTAATGGGGGGGTGTTATCTCTTTTGTCGAAAATCAGCCGTTTTTGCTCGAACATTAAATGCCTCCAAATGGTATTTAATTAACTTCCCGAGCCCCTGGAAGCATGAAAATCACTTTAAACATGCTAATTTTAGCTCTAACACTGATGATCCACCTACAAATGTGAACTGACGTTCAAAAATAAAACATTTGAAAACGGACCATTTTCCACATTTCTGAAGCATGACGTAATGGGGGGGTGTTATCTCTTTTGTCGAAAATCAGCCGTTTTTGCTCGAACATTAAATGCCTCCATATGGTATTTAATTAACTTACCGGGGTGAAGAAACCCTTTTTGAGAACTCAGAGTGAGTAAATTGGCCGTTTTCATGCACTTTTAACCATTCCATAAATCTTGTGTTTTGGGCCCCTGGAAGCATGAAAATCACTTTAAACATGCTAATTTTAGCTCTAACACTGATGATCCACCTACAAATGTGAACTGACGTTCAAAAATAAAACATTTGAAAATGGACCATTTTCCACATTTCTGAAGCATGACGTAATGGGGGGTGTTATCTCTTTTGTCGAAAATCAGCTGTTTTTGCTCGAACATTAAATGCCTCCAAATGGTATTTAATTAACTTCCCGAGCCCCTGGAAGCATGAAAATCACTTTAAACATGCTAATTTTAGCTCTAACACTGATGATCCACCTACAAATGTGAACTGACGTTCAAAAATAAAACATTTGAAAACGGACCATTTTCCACATTTCTGAAGCATGACGTAATGGGGGGGTGTTATCTCTTTTGTAGAAAATCAGCCGTTTTTGCTCGAACATTAAATGCCTCCAAATGGTATTTAATTAACTTCCCGGGGTGAAGAAACCCTTTTTGAGAACTCAGAGTGAGTAAATTGGCCATTTTCATGCACTTTTAACCATTCCATAAATCTTGTGTTTTGGGCCCCTGGAAGCATGAAAATCACTTTAAACATGCTAATTTTAGCTCTAACACTGATGATCCACCTACAAATGTGAACTGACGTTCAAAAATAAAACATTTGAAAACGGACCATTTTCCACATTTCTGAAGCATGACGTAATGGGGGGGTGTTATCTCTTTTGTCGAAAATCAGCCGTTTTTGCTCGAACATTAAATGCCTCCAAATGGTATTTAATTAACTTCCCGGGGTGAAGAAACCCTTTTTGAGAACTCAGAGTGAGTAAATTGGCCATTTTCATGCACTTTTAACCATTCCATTAATCTTGTGTTTTGGGCCCCTGGTAGCATGAAAATCACTTTAAACATGCTAATTTTAGCTCTAACACTGATGATCCACCTACAAATGTGAACTGACGTTCAAAAATAAAACATTTGAAAACGGACCATTTTCCACATTTCTGAAGCATGACGTAATGGGGGGGTGTTATCTCTTTTGTCGAAAATCAGCCGTTTTTGCTCGAACATTAAATGCCTCCAAATGGTATTTAATTAACTTCCCGAGCCCCTGGAAGCATTAAAATCACTTTAAACATGCTAATTTTAGCTCTAACACTGATGATCCACCTACAAATGTGAACTGACGTTCAAAAATAAAACATTTGAATACGGACCATTTTCCACATTTCTGAAGCATGACGTAATGGGGGGTGTTATCTCTTTTGTCGAAAATCAGCCGTTTTTGCTCGAACATTAAATGCCTCCAAATGGTATTTAATTAACTTCCCGAGCCCCTGGAAGCATGAAAATCACTTTAAACATGCTAATTTTAGCTCTAACACTGATGATCCACCTACAAATGTGAACTGACGTTCAAAAATAAAACATTTGAAAACGGACCATTTTCCACATTTCTGAAGCATGACGTAATGGGGGGGTGTTATCTCTTTTGTCGAAAATCAGCCGTTTTTGCTCGAACATTAAATGCCTCCAAATGGTATTTAATTAACTTCCCGAGCCCCTGGAAGCATGAAAATCACTTTAAACATGCTAATTTTAGCTCTAACACTGATGATCCACCTACAAATGTGAACTGACGTTCAAAAATAAAACATTTGAAAACGGACCATTTTCCACATTTCTGAAGCATGACGTAATGGGGGGGTGTTATCTCTTTTGTCGAAAATCAGCCGTTTTTGCTCGAACATTAAATGCCTCCAAATGGTATTTAATTAACTTCCCGAGCCCCTGGGAGCATGAAAATCACTTTAAACATGCTAATTTTAGCTCTAACACTGATGATCCACCTACAAATGTGAACTGACGTTCAAAAATAAAACATTTGAAAACGGACCATTTTCCACATTTCTGAAGCATGACGTAATGGGGGGGTGTTATCTCTTTTGTCGAAAATCAGCCGTTTTTGCTCGAACATTAAATGCCTCCATATGGTATTTAATTAACTTCCCGGGGTGAAGAAACCCTTTTTGAGAACTCAGAGTGAGTAAATTGGCCGTTTTCATGCACTTTTAACCATTCCATAAATCTTGTGTTTTGGGCCCCTGGAAGCATGAAAATCACTTTAAACATGCTAATTTTAGCTCTAACACTGATGATCCACCTACAAATGTGAACTGACGTTCAAAAATAAAACATTTGAAAATGGACCATTTTCCACATTTCTGAAGCATGACGTAATGGGGGGTGTTATCTCTTTTGTCGAAAATCAGCCGTTTTTGCTCGAACATTAAATGCCTCCAAATGGTATTTAAATAACTTCCCGAGCCCCTGGAAGCATGAAAATCACTTTAAACATGCTAATTTTAGCTCTAACACTGATGATCCACCTACAAATGTGAACTGACGTTCAAAAATAAAACATTTGAAAACGGACCATTCTCCACATTTCTGAAGCATGACGTAATGGGGGGGTGTTATCTCTTTTGTCGAAAATCAGCCGTTTTTGCTCGAACATTAAATGCCTCCAAATGGTATTTAATTAACTTCCCGGGTGAAGAAACCCTTTTTGAGAACTCAGAGTGAGTAAATTGGCCATTTTCATGCACTTTTAACCATTCCATAAATCTTGTGTTTTGGGCCCCTGGAAGCATGAAAATCACTTTAAACATGCTAATTTTAGCTCTAACACTGATGATCCACCTACAAATGTGAACTGACGTTCAAAAATAAAACATTTGAAAACGGACCATTTTCCACATTTCTGAAGCATGACGTAATGGGGGGGTGTTATCTCTTTTGTCGAAAATCAGCCGTTTTTGCTCGAACATTAAATGCCTCCAAATGGTATTTAATTAACTTCCCGGGGTGAAGAAACCCTTTTTGAGAACTCAGAGTGAGTAAATTGGCAATTTTCATGCACTTTTAACCATTCCATTAATCTTGTGTTTTGGGCCCCTGGAAGCATGAAAATCACTTTAAACATGCTAATTTTAGCTCTAACACTGATGATCCACCTACAAATGTGAACTGACGTTCAAAAATAAAACATTTGAAAACGGACCATTTTCCACATTTCTGAAGCATGACGTAATGGGGGGGTGTTATCTCTTTTGTCGAAAATCAGCCGTTTTTGCTCGAACATTAAATGCCTCCAAATGGTATTTAATTAACTTCCCGAGCCCCTGGAAGCATGAAAATCACTTTAAACATGCTAATTTTAGCTCTAACACTGATGATCCACCTACAAATGTGAACTGACGTTCAAAAATAAAACATTTGAAAACGGACCATTTTCCACATTTCTGAAGCATGACGTAATGGGGGGGTGTTATCTCTTTTGTCGAAAATCAGCCGTTTTTGCTCGAACATTAAATGCCTCCATATGGTATTTAATTAACTTCCCGGGGTGAAGAAACCCTTTTTGAGAACTCAGAGTGAGTAAATTGGCCGTTTTCATGCAATTTTAACCATTCCATAAATCTTGTGTTTTGGGCCCCTGGAAGCATGAAAATCACTTTAAACATGCTAAGATTAGCTCTAACACTGATGGACCAACTACAAATGTGAACTGACGTTCAAAAATAAAACATTTGAAAACGGACCATTTTCCACATTTCTGAAGCATGACGTAATGGGGGGTGTTATCTCTTTTGTCGAAAATCAGCCGTTTTTGCTCGAACATTAAATGCCTCCAAATGGTATTTAATTAACTTCCCGAGCCCCTGGAAGCATGAAAATCACTTTAAACATGCTAATTTTAGCTCTAACACTGATGATCCACCTACAAATGTGAACTGACGTTCAAAAATAAAACATTTGAAAACGGACCATTTTCCACATTTCTGAAGCATGACGTAATGGGGGGGTGTTATCTCTTTTGTCGAAAATCAGCCGTTTTTGCTCGAACATTAAATGCCTCCAAATGGTATTTAATTAACTTCCCGGGGTGAAGAAACCCTTTTTGAGAACTCAGAGTGAGTAAATTGGCCATTTTCATGCACTTTTAACCATTCCATAAATCTTGTGTTTTGGGCCCCTGGAAGCATGAAAATCACTTTAAACATGCTAATTTTAGCTCTAACACTGATGATCCACCTACAAATGTGAACTGACGTTCAAAAATAAAACATTTGAAAATGGACCATTTTCCACATTTCTGAAGCATGACGTAATGGGGGGGTGTTATCTCTTTTGTCGAAAATCAGCCGTTTTTGCTCGAACATTAAATGCCTCCAAATGGTATTTATTTCACTTCCCGGGGTGAAGAAACCCTTTTTGAGAACTCAGAGTGAGTAAATTGGCCATTTTCATGCACTTTTAACCATTCCATTAATCTTGTGTTTTGGGCCCCTGGAAGCATGAAAATCACTTTAAACATGCTAATTTTAGCTCTAACACTGATGATCCACCTACAAATGTGAACTGACGTTCAAAAATAAAACATTTGAAAACGGACCATTTTCCACATTTCAGAAGCATGACGTAATGGGGGGGTGTTATCTCTTTTGTCGAAAATCAGCCGTTTTTGCTCGAACATTAAATGCCTCCAAATGGTATTTAATTAACTTCCCGAGCCCCTGGAAGCATGAAAATCACTTTAAACATGCTAATTTTAGCTCTAACACTGATGATCCACCTACAAATGTGAACTGACGTTCAAAAATAAAACATTTGAAAACGGACCATTTTCCACATTTCTGAAGCATGACGTAATGGGGGGGTGTTATCTCTTTTGTCGAAAATCAGCCGTTTTTGCTCGAACATTAAATGCCTCCAAATGGTATTTAATTAACTTCCCGAGCCCCTGGAAGCATGAAAATCACTTTAAACATGCTAATTTTAGCTCTAACACTGATGATCCACCTACAAATGTGAACTGACGTTCAAAAATAAAACATTTGAAAACGGACCATTTTCCACATTTCTGAAGCATGACGTAATGGGGGGGTGTTATCTCTTTTGTCGAAAATCAGCCGTTTTTGCTCGAACATTAAATGCCTCCAAATGGTGTTTAATTAACTTCCCGAGCCCCTGGAAGCATGAAAATCACTTTAAACATGCTAATTTTAGCTCTAACACTGATGATCCACCTACAAATGTGAACTGACGTTCAAAAATAAAACATTTGAAAACGGACCATTTTCCACATTTCTGAAGCATGACGTAATGGGGGGGTGTTATCTCTTTTGTCGAAAATCAGCCGTTTTTGCTCGAACATTAAATGCCTCCAAATGGTATTTAATTAACTTCCCGAGCCCCTGGAAGCATGAAAATCACTTTAAACATGCTAATTTTAGCTCTAACACTGATGATCCACCTACAAATGTGAACTGACGTTCAAAAATAAAACATTTGAAAACGGACCATTTTCCACATTTCTGAAGCATGACGTAATGGGGGGGTGTTATCTCTTTTGTCGAAAATCAGCCGTTTTTGCTCGAACATTAAATGCCTTCATATGGTATTTAATTAACTTACCGGGGTGAAGAAACCCTTTTTGAGAACTCAGAGTGAGTAAATTGGCCGTTTTCATGCACTTTTAACCATTCCATAAATCTTGTGTTTTGGGCCCCTGGAAGCATGAAAATCACTTTAAACATGCTAATTTTAGCTCTAACACTGATGATCCACCTACAAATGTGAACTGACGTTCAAAAATAAAACATTTGAAAATGGACCATTTTCCACATTTCTGAAGCATGACGTAATGGGGGGTGTTATCTCTTTTGTCGAAAATCAGCCGTTTTTGCTCGAACATTAAATGCCTCCAAATGGTATTTAATTAACTTCCCGAGCCCCTGGAAGCATGAAAATCACTTTAAACATGCTAATTTTAGCTCTAACACTGATGATCCACCTACAAATGTGAACTGACGTTCAAAAATAAAACATTTGAAAACGGACCATTTTCCACATTTCTGAAGCATGACGTAATAGGGGGGGTGTTATCTCTTTTGTAGAAAATCAGCCGTTTTTGCTCGAACATTAAATGCCTCCAAATGGTATTTAATTAACTTCCCGGGGTGAAGAAACCCTTTTTGAGAACTCAGAGTGAGTAAATTGGCCATTTTCATGCACTTTTAACCATTCCATAAATCTTGTGTTTTGGGCCCCTGGAAGCATGAAAATCACTTTAAACATGCTAATTTTAGCTCTAACACTGATGATCCACCTACAAATGTGAACTGACGTTCAAAAATAAAACATTTGAAAACGGACCATTTTCCACATTTCTGAAGCATGACGTAATGGGGGGTGTTATCTCTTTTGTCGAAAATCAGCCGTTTTTGCTCGAACATTAAATGCCTCCAAATGGTATTTATTTCACTTCCCGAGCCCCTGGAAGCATAAAAATCACTTTAAACATGCTAATTTTAGCTCTAACACTGATGATCCACCTACAAATGTGAACTGACGTTCAAAAATAAAACATTTGAAAACGGACCATTTTCCACATTTCTGAAGCATGACGTAATGGGGGGGTGTTATCTCTTTTGTCGAAAATCAGCCGTTTTTGCTCGAACATTAAATGCCTCCAAATGGTATTTAATTAACTTCCCGAGCCCCTGGAAGCATGAAAATCACTTTAAACATGCTAATTTTAGCTCTAACACTGATGATCCACCTACAAATGTGAACTGACGTTCAAAAATAAAACATTTGAAAACGGACCATTTTCCACATTTCTGAAGCATGACGTAATGGGGGGGTGTTATCTCTTTTGTCGAAAATCAGCCGTTTTTGCTCGAACATTAAATGCCTCCAAATGGTATTTAATTAACTTCCCGAGCCCCTGGAAGCATGAAAATCACTTTAAACATGCTAATTTTAGCTCTAACACTGATGATCCACCTACAAATGTGAACTGACGTTCAAAAATAAAACATTTGAAAACGGACCATTTTCCACATTTCTGAAGCATGACGTAATGGGGGGGTGTTATCTCTTTTGTCGAAAATCAGCCGTTTTTGCTCGAACATTAAATGCCTCCATATGGTATTTAATTAACTTACCGGGGTGAAGAAACCCTTTTTGAGAACTCAGAGTGAGTAAATTGGCCGTTTTCATGCACTTTTAACCATTCCATAAATCTTGTGTTTTGGGCCCCTGGAAGCATGAAAATCACTTTAAACATGCTAATTTTAGCTCTAACACTGATGATCCACCTACAAATGTGAACTGACGTTCAAAAATAAAACATTTGAAAATGGACCATTTTCCACATTTCTGAAGCATGACGTAATGGGGGGTGTTATCTCTTTTGTCGAAAATCAGCCGTTTTTGCTCGAACATTAAATGCCTCCAAATGGTATTTAATTAACTTCCCGAGCCCCTGGAAGCATGAAAATCACTTTAAACATGCTAATTTTAGCTCTAACACTGATGATCCACCTACAAATGTGAACTGACGTTCAAAAATAAAACATTTGAAAACGGACCATTTTCCACATTTCTGAAGCATGACGTAATGGGGGGGTGTTATCTCTTTTGTCGAAAATCAGCCGTTTTTGCTCGAACATTAAATGCCTCCAAATGGTATTTAATTAACTTCCCGAGCCCCTGGAAGCATGAAAATCACTTTAAACATGCTAATTTTAGCTCTAACACTGATGATCCACCTACAAATGTGAACTGACGTTCAAAAATAAAACATTTGAAAACGGACCATTTTCCACATTTCTGAAGCATGACGTAATGGGGGGTGTTATCTCTTTTGTCGAAAATCAGCCGTTTTTGCTCGAACATTAAATGCCTCCAAATGGTATTTAATTAACTTCCCGAGCCCCTGGAAGCATGAAAATCACTTTAAACATGCTAATTTTAGCTCTAACACTGATGATCCACCTACAAATGTGAACTGACGTTCAAAAATAAAACATTTGAAAACGGACCATTTTCCACATTTCTGAAGCATGACGTAATGGGGGGTGTTATCTCTTTTGTCGAAAATCAGCCGTTTTTGCTCGAACATTAAATGCCTCCAAATGGTATTTATTTCACTTCCCGAGCCCCTGGAAGCATAAAAATCACTTTAAACATGCTAATTTTAGCTCTAACACTGATGATCCACCTACAAATGTGAACTGACGTTCAAAAATAAAACATTTGAAAACGGACCATTTTCCACATTTCTGAAGCATGACGTAATGGGGGGGTGTTATCTCTTTTGTCGAAAATCAGCCGTTTTTGCTCGAACATTAAATGCCTCCAAATGGTATTTAATTAACTTCCCGAGCCCCTGGAAGCATGAAAATCACTTTAAACATGCTAATTTTAGCTCTAACACTGATGATCCACCTACAAATGTGAACTGACGTTCAAAAATAAAACATTTGAAAACGGACCATTTTCCACATTTCTGAAGCATGACGTAATGGGGGGGTGTTATCTCTTTTGTCGAAAATCAGCCGTTTTTGCTCGAACATTAAATGCCTCCAAATGGTATTTAATTAACTTCCCGAGCCCCTGGAAGCATGAAAATCACTTTAAACATGCTAATTTTAGCTCTAACACTGATGATCCACCTACAAATGTGAACTGACGTTCAAAAATAAAACATTTGAAAACGGACCATTTTCCACATTTCTGAAGCATGACGTAATGGGGGGGTGTTATCTCTTTTGTCGAAAATCAGCCGTTTTTGCTCGAACATTAAATGCCTCCATATGGTATTTAATTAACTTACCGGGGTGAAGAAACCCTTTTTGAGAACTCAGAGTGAGTAAATTGGCCGTTTTCATGCACTTTTAACCATTCCATAAATCTTGTGTTTTGGGCCCCTGGAAGCATGAAAATCACTTTAAACATGCTAATTTTAGCTCTAACACTGATGATCCACCTACAAATGTGAACTGACGTTCAAAAATAAAACATTTGAAAATGGACCATTTTCCACATTTCTGAAGCATGACGTAATGGGGGGTGTTATCTCTTTTGTCGAAAATCAGCTGTTTTTGCTCGAACATTAAATGCCTCCAAATGGTATTTAATTAACTTCCCGAGCCCCTGGAAGCATGAAAATCACTTTAAACATGCTAATTTTAGCTCTAACACTGATGATCCACCTACAAATGTGAACTGACGTTCAAAAATAAAACATTTGAAAACGGACCATTTTCCACATTTCTGAAGCATGACGTAATGGGGGGGTGTTATCTCTTTTGTAGAAAATCAGCCGTTTTTGCTCGAACATTAAATGCCTCCAAATGGTATTTAATTAACTTCCCGGGGTGAAGAAACCCTTTTTGAGAACTCAGAGTGAGTAAATTGGCCATTTTCATGCACTTTTAACCATTCCATAAATCTTGTGTTTTGGGCCCCTGGAAGCATGAAAATCACTTTAAACATGCTAATTTTAGCTCTAACACTGATGATCCACCTACAAATGTGAACTGACGTTCAAAAATAAAACATTTGAAAACGGACCATTTTCCACATTTCTGAAGCATGACGTAATGGGGGGGTGTTATCTCTTTTGTCGAAAATCAGCCGTTTTTGCTCGAACATTAAATGCCTCCAAATGGTATTTAATTAACTTCCCGGGGTGAAGAAACCCTTTTTGAGAACTCAGAGTGAGTAAATTGGCCATTTTCATGCACTTTTAACCATTCCATTAATCTTGTGTTTTGGGCCCCTGGTAGCATGAAAATCACTTTAAACATGCTAATTTTAGCTCTAACACTGATGATCCACCTACAAATGTGAACTGACGTTCAAAAATAAAACATTTGAAAACGGACCATTTTCCACATTTCTGAAGCATGACGTAATGGGGGGGTGTTATCTCTTTTGTCGAAAATCAGCCGTTTTTGCTCGAACATTAAATGCCTCCAAATGGTATTTAATTAACTTCCCGAGCCCCTGGAAGCATTAAAATCACTTTAAACATGCTAATTTTAGCTCTAACACTGATGATCCACCTACAAATGTGAACTGACGTTCAAAAATAAAACATTTGAATACGGACCATTTTCCACATTTCTGAAGCATGACGTAATGGGGGGTGTTATCTCTTTTGTCGAAAATCAGCCGTTTTTGCTCGAACATTAAATGCCTCCAAATGGTATTTAATTAACTTCCCGAGCCCCTGGAAGCATGAAAATCACTTTAAACATGCTAATTTTAGCTCTAACACTGATGGCCACCTACAAATATGAACTGACGTTCAAAAATAAAACATTTGAAAACGGACCATTTTCCACATTTCTGAAGCATGACGTAATGGGGGGGTGTTATCTCTTTTGTCGAAAATCAGCCGTTTTTGCTCGAACATTAAATGCCTCCAAATGGTATTTAATTAACTTCCCGAGCCCCTGGAAGCATGAAAATCACTTTAAACATGCTAATTTTAGCTCTAACACTGATGATCCACCTACAAATGTGAACTGACGTTCAAAAATAAAACATTTGAAAACGGACCATTTTCCACATTTCTGAAGCATGACGTAATGGGGGGGTGTTATCTCTTTTGTCGAAAATCAGCCGTTTTTGCTCGAACATTAAATGCCTCCAAATGGTATTTAATTAACTTCCCGAGCCCCTGGGAGCATGAAAATCACTTTAAACATGCTAATTTTAGCTCTAACACTGATGATCCACCTACAAATGTGAACTGACGTTCAAAAATAAAACATTTGAAAACGGACCATTTTCCACATTTCTGAAGCATGACGTAATGGGGGGGTGTTATCTCTTTTGTCGAAAATCAGCCGTTTTTGCTCGAACATTAAATGCCTCCATATGGTATTTAATTAACTTCCCGGGGTGAAGAAACCCTTTTTGAGAACTCAGAGTGAGTAAATTGGCCGTTTTCATGCACTTTTAACCATTCCATAAATCTTGTGTTTTGGGCCCCTGGAAGCATGAAAATCACTTTAAACATGCTAATTTTAGCTCTAACACTGATGATCCACCTACAAATGTGAACTGACGTTCAAAAATAAAACATTTGAAAATGGACCATTTTCCACATTTCTGAAGCATGACGTAATGGGGGGTGTTATCTCTTTTGTCGAAAATCAGCCGTTTTTGCTCGAACATTAAATGCCTCCAAATGGTATTTAAATAACTTCCCGAGCCCCTGGAAGCATGAAAATCACTTTAAACATGCTAATTTTAGCTCTAACACTGATGATCCACCTACAAATGTGAACTGACGTTCAAAAATAAAACATTTGAAAACGGACCATTCTCCACATTTCTGAAGCATGACGTAATGGGGGGGTGTTATCTCTTTGGTCGAAAATCAGCCGTTTTTGCTCGAACATTAAATGCCTCCAAATGGTATTTAATTAACTTCCCGGGTGAAGAAACCCTTTTTGAGAACTCAGAGTGAGTAAATTGGCCATTTTCATGCACTTTTAACCATTCCATAAATCTTGTGTTTTGGGCCCCTGGAAGCATGAAAATCACTTTAAACATGCTAATTTTAGCTCTAACACTGATGATCCACCTACAAATGTGAACTGACGTTCAAAAATAAAACATTTGAAAACGGACCATTTTCCACATTTCTGAAGCATGACGTAATGGGGGGGTGTTATCTCTTTTGTCGAAAATCAGCCGTTTTTGCTCGAACATTAAATGCCTCCAAATGGTATTTAATTAACTTCCCGGGGTGAAGAAACCCTTTTTGAGAACTCAGAGTGAGTAAATTGGCAATTTTCATGCACTTTTAACCATTCCATTAATCTTGTGTTTTGGGCCCCTGGAAGCATGAAAATCACTTTAAACATGCTAATTTTAGCTCTAACACTGATGATCCACCTACAAATGTGAACTGACGTTCAAAAATAAAACATTTGAAAACGGACCATTTTCCACATTTCTGAAGCATGACGTAATGGGGGGGTGTTATCTCTTTTGTCGAAAATCAGCCGTTTTTGCTCGAACATTAAATGCCTCCAAATGGTATTTAATTAACTTCCCGAGCCCCTGGAAGCATGAAAATCACTTTAAACATGCTAATTTTAGCTCTAACACTGATGATCCACCTACAAATGTGAACTGACGTTCAAAAATAAAACATTTGAAAACGGACCATTTTCCACATTTCTGAAGCATGACGTAATGGGGGGGTGTTATCTCTTTTGTCGAAAATCAGCCGTTTTTGCTCGAACATTAAATGCCTCCATATGGTATTTAATTAACTTCCCGGGGTGAAGAAACCCTTTTTGAGAACTCAGAGTGAGTAAATTGGCCGTTTTCATGCAATTTTAACCATTCCATAAATCTTGTGTTTTGGGCCCCTGGAAGCATGAAAATCACTTTAAACATGCTAAGATTAGCTCTAACACTGATGGACCAACTACAAATGTGAACTGACGTTCAAAAATAAAACATTTGAAAACGGACCATTTTCCACATTTCTGAAGCATGACGTAATGGGGGGTGTTATCTCTTTTGTCGAAAATCAGCCGTTTTTGCTCGAACATTAAATGCCTCCAAATGGTATTTAATTAACTTCCCGAGCCCCTGGAAGCATGAAAATCACTTTAAACATGCTAATTTTAGCTCTAACACTGATGATCCACCTACAAATGTGAACTGACGTTCAAAAATAAAACATTTGAAAACGGACCATTTTCCACATTTCTGAAGCATGACGTAATGGGGGGGTGTTATCTCTTTTGTCGAAAATCAGCCGTTTTTGCTCGAACATTAAATGCCTCCAAATGGTATTTAATTAACTTCCCGGGGTGAAGAAACCCTTTTTGAGAACTCAGAGTGAGTAAATTGGCCATTTTCATGCACTTTTAACCATTCCATAAATCTTGTGTTTTGGGCCCCTGGAAGCATGAAAATCACTTTAAACATGCTAATTTTAGCTCTAACACTGATGATCCACCTACAAATGTGAACTGACGTTCAAAAATAAAACATTTGAAAATGGACCATTTTCCACATTTCTGAAGCATGACGTAATGGGGGGGTGTTATCTCTTTTGTCGAAAATCAGCCGTTTTTGCTCGAACATTAAATGCCTCCAAATGGTATTTATTTCACTTCCCGGGGTGAAGAAACCCTTTTTGAGAACTCAGAGTGAGTAAATTGGCCATTTTCATGCACTTTTAACCATTCCATTAATCTTGTGTTTTGGGCCCCTGGAAGCATGAAAATCACTTTAAACATGCTAATTTTAGCTCTAACACTGATGATCCACCTACAAATGTGAACTGACGTTCAAAAATAAAACATTTGAAAACGGACCATTTTCCACATTTCAGAAGCATGACGTAATGGGGGGGTGTTATCTCTTTTGTCGAAAATCAGCCGTTTTTGCTCGAACATTAAATGCCTCCAAATGGTATTTAATTAACTTCCCGAGCCCCTGGAAGCATGAAAATCACTTTAAACATGCTAATTTTAGCTCTAACACTGATGATCCACCTACAAATGTGAACTGACGTTCAAAAATAAAACATTTGAAAACGGACCATTTTCCACATTTCTGAAGCATGACGTAATGGGGGGGTGTTATCTCTTTTGTCGAAAATCAGCCGTTTTTGCTCGAACATTAAATGCCTCCAAATGGTATTTAATTAACTTCCCGAGCCCCTGGAAGCATGAAAATCACTTTAAACATGCTAATTTTAGCTCTAACACTGATGATCCACCTACAAATGTGAACTGACGTTCAAAAATAAAACATTTGAAAACGGACCATTTTCCACATTTCTGAAGCATGACGTAATGGGGGGGTGTTATCTCTTTTGTCGAAAATCAGCCGTTTTTGCTCGAACATTAAATGCCTCCAAATGGTGTTTAATTAACTTCCCGAGCCCCTGGAAGCATGAAAATCACTTTAAACATGCTAATTTTAGCTCTAACACTGATGATCCACCTACAAATGTGAACTGACGTTCAAAAATAAAACATTTGAAAACGGACCATTTTCCACATTTCTGAAGCATGACGTAATGGGGGGGTGTTATCTCTTTTGTCGAAAATCAGCCGTTTTTGCTCGAACATTAAATGCCTCCAAATGGTATTTAATTAACTTCCCGAGCCCCTGGAAGCATGAAAATCACTTTAAACATGCTAATTTTAGCTCTAACACTGATGATCCACCTACAAATGTGAACTGACGTTCAAAAATAAAACATTTGAAAACGGACCATTTTCCACATTTCTGAAGCATGACGTAATGGGGGGGTGTTATCTCTTTTGTCGAAAATCAGCCGTTTTTGCTCGAACATTAAATGCCTTCATATGGTATTTAATTAACTTACCGGGGTGAAGAAACCCTTTTTGAGAACTCAGAGTGAGTAAATTGGCCGTTTTCATGCACTTTTAACCATTCCATAAATCTTGTGTTTTGGGCCCCTGGAAGCATGAAAATCACTTTAAACATGCTAATTTTAGCTCTAACACTGATGATCCACCTACAAATGTGAACTGACGTTCAAAAATAAAACATTTGAAAATGGACCATTTTCCACATTTCTGAAGCATGACGTAATGGGGGGTGTTATCTCTTTTGTCGAAAATCAGCCGTTTTTGCTCGAACATTAAATGCCTCCAAATGGTATTTAATTAACTTCCCGAGCCCCTGGAAGCATGAAAATCACTTTAAACATGCTAATTTTAGCTCTAACACTGATGATCCACCTACAAATGTGAACTGACGTTCAAAAATAAAACATTTGAAAACGGACCATTTTCCACATTTCTGAAGCATGACGTAATAGGGGGGGTGTTATCTCTTTTGTAGAAAATCAGCCGTTTTTGCTCGAACATTAAATGCCTCCAAATGGTATTTAATTAACTTCCCGGGGTGAAGAAACCCTTTTTGAGAACTCAGAGTGAGTAAATTGGCCATTTTCATGCACTTTTAACCATTCCATAAATCTTGTGTTTTGGGCCCCTGGAAGCATGAAAATCACTTTAAACATGCTAATTTTAGCTCTAACACTGATGATCCACCTACAAATGTGAACTGACGTTCAAAAATAAAACATTTGAAAACGGACCATTTTCCACATTTCTGAAGCATGACGTAATGGGGGGTGTTATCTCTTTTGTCGAAAATCAGCCGTTTTTGCTCGAACATTAAATGCCTCCAAATGGTATTTATTTCACTTCCCGAGCCCCTGGAAGCATAAAAATCACTTTAAACATGCTAATTTTAGCTCTAACACTGATGATCCACCTACAAATGTGAACTGACGTTCAAAAATAAAACATTTGAAAACGGACCATTTTCCACATTTCTGAAGCATGACGTAATGGGGGGGTGTTATCTCTTTTGTCGAAAATCAGCCGTTTTTGCTCGAACATTAAATGCCTCCAAATGGTATTTAATTAACTTCCCGAGCCCCTGGAAGCATGAAAATCACTTTAAACATGCTAATTTTAGCTCTAACACTGATGATCCACCTACAAATGTGAACTGACGTTCAAAAATAAAACATTTGAAAACGGACCATTTTCCACATTTCTGAAGCATGACGTAATGGGGGGGTGTTATCTCTTTTGTCGAAAATCAGCCGTTTTTGCTCGAACATTAAATGCCTCCAAATGGTATTTAATTAACTTCCCGAGCCCCTGGAAGCATGAAAATCACTTTAAACATGCTAATTTTAGCTCTAACACTGATGATCCACCTACAAATGTGAACTGACGTTCAAAAATAAAACATTTGAAAACGGACCATTTTCCACATTTCTGAAGCATGACGTAATGGGGGGGTGTTATCTCTTTTGTCGAAAATCAGCCGTTTTTGCTCGAACATTAAATGCCTCCATATGGTATTTAATTAACTTATCGGGGTGAAGAAACCCTTTTTGAGAACTCAGAGTGAGTAAATTGGCCGTTTTCATGCACTTTTAACCATTCCATAAATCTTGTGTTTTGGGCCCCTGGAAGCATGAAAATCACTTTAAACATGCTAATTTTAGCTCTAACACTGATGATCCACCTACAAATGTGAACTGACGTTCAAAAATAAAACATTTGAAAATGGACCATTTTCCACATTTCTGAAGCATGACGTAATGGGGGGTGTTATCTCTTTTGTCGAAAATCAGCCGTTTTTGCTCGAACATTAAATGCCTCCAAATGGTATTTAATTAACTTCCCGAGCCCCTGGAAGCATGAAAATCACTTTAAACATGCTAATTTTAGCTCTAACACTGATGATCCACCTACAAATGTGAACTGACGTTCAAAAATAAAACATTTGAAAACGGACCATTTTCCACATTTCTGAAGCATGACGTAATGGGGGGGTGTTATCTCTTTTGTAGAAAATCAGCCGTTTTTGCTCGAACATTAAATGCCTCCAAATGGTATTTAATTAACTTCCCGGGGTGAAGAAACCCTTTTTGAGAACTCAGAGTGAGTAAATTGGCCATTTTCATGCACTTTTAACCATTCCATAAATCTTGTGTTTTGGGCCCCTGGAAGCATGAAAATCACTTTAAACATGCTAATTTTAGCTCTAACACTGATGATCCACCTACAAATGTGAACTGACGTTCAAAAATAAAACATTTGAAAACGGACCATTTTCCACATTTCTGAAGCATGACGTAATGGGGGGTGTTATCTCTTTTGTCGAAAATCAGCCGTTTTTGCTCGAACATTAAATGCCTCCAAATGGTATTTAATTAACTTCCCGGGGTGAAGAAACCCTTTTTGAGAACTCAGAGTGAGTAAATTGGCCATTTTCATGCACTTTTAACCATTCCATAAATCTTGTGTTTTGGGCCCCTGGAAGCATGAAAATCACTTTAAACATGCTAATTTTAGCTCTAACACTGATGATCCACCTACAAATGTGAACTGACGTTCAAAAATAAAACATTTGAAAACGGACCATTTTCCACATTTCTGAAGCATGACGTAATGGGGGGTGTTATCTCTTTTGTCGAAAATCAGCCGTTTTTGCTCGAACATTAAATGCCTCCAAATGGTATTTATTTCACTTCCCGAGCCCCTGGAAGCATAAAAATCACTTTAAACATGCTAATTTTAGCTCTAACACTGATGATCCACCTACAAATGTGAACTGACGTTCAAAAATAAAACATTTGAAAACGGACCATTTTCCACATTTCTGAAGCATGACGTAATGGGGGGGGTGTTATCTCTTTTGTCGAAAATCAGCCGTTTTTGCTCGAACATTAAATGCCTCCAAATGGTATTTAATTAACTTCCCGAGCCCCTGGAAGCATGAAAATCACTTTAAACATGCTAATTTTAGCTCTAACACTGATGATCCACCTACAAATGTGAACTGACGTTCAAAAATAAAACATTTGAAAACGGACCATTTTCCACATTTCTGAAGCATGACGTAATGGGGGGGTGTTATCTCTTTTGTCGAAAATCAGCCGTTTTTGCTCGAACATTAAATGCCTCCAAATGGTATTTAATTAACTTCCCGAGCCCCTGGAAGCATGAAAATCACTTTAAACATGCTAATTTTAGCTCTAACACTGATGATCCACCTACAAATGTGAACTGACGTTCAAAAATAAAACATTTGAAAACGGACCATTTTCCACATTTCTGAAGCATGACATAATGGGGGGGTGTTATCTCTTTTGTCGAAAATCAGCCGTTTTTCCTCGAACATTAAATGCCTCCATATGGTATTTAATTAACTTACCGGGGTGAAGAAACCCTTTTTGAGAACTCAGAGTGAGTAAATTGGCCGTTTTCATGCACTTTTAACCATTCCATAAATCTTGTGTTTTGGGCCCCTGGAAGCATGAAAATCACTTTAAACATGCTAATTTTAGCTCTAACACTGATGATCCACCTACAAATGTGAACTGACGTTCAAAAATAAAACATTTGAAAATGGACCATTTTCCACATTTCTGAAGCATGACGTAATGGGGGGTGTTATCTCTTTTGTCGAAAATCAGCCGTTTTTGCTCGAACATTAAATGCCTCCAAATGGTATTTAATTAACTTCCCGAGCCCCTGGAAGCATGAAAATCACTTTAAACATGCTAATTTTAGCTCTAACACTGATGATCCACCTACAAATGTGAACTGACGTTCAAAAATAAAACATTTGAAAACGGACCATTTTCCACATTTCTGAAGCATGACGTAATGGGGGGGTGTTATCTCTTTTGTAGAAAATCAGCCGTTTTTGCTCGAACATTAAATGCCTCCAAATGGTATTTAATTAACTTCCCGGGGTGAAGAAACCCTTTTTGAGAACTCAGAGTGAGTAAATTGGCCATTTTCATGCACTTTTAACCATTCCATAAATCTTGTGTTTTGGGCCCCTGGAAGCATGAAAATCACTTTAAACATGCTAATTTTAGCTCTAACACTGATGATCCACCTACAAATGTGAACTGACGTTCAAAAATAAAACATTTGAAAATGGACCATTTTCCACATTTCTGAAGCATGACGTAATGGGGGGTGTTATCTCTTTTGTCGAAAATCAGCCGTTTTTGCTCGAACATTAAATGCCTCCAAATGGTATTTATTTCACTTCCCGAGCCCCTGGAAGCATAAAAATCACTTTAAACATGCTAATTTTAGCTCTAACACTGATGATACACCTACAAATGTGAACTGACGTTCAAAAATAAAACATTTGAAAACGGACCATTTTCCACATTTCTGAAGCATGACGTAATGGGGGGGTGTTATCTCTTTTGTCGAAAATCAGCCGTTTTTGCTCGAACATTAAATGCCTCCAAATGGTATTTAATTAACTTCCCGAGCCCCTGGAAGCATGAAAATCACTTTAAACATGCTAATTTTAGCTCTAACACTGATGATCCACCTACAAATGTGAACTGACGTTCAAAAATAAAACATTTGAATACGGACCATTTTCCACATTTCTGAAGCATGACGTAATGGGGGGGTGTTATCTCTTTTGTCGAAAATCAGCCGTTTTTGCTCGAACATTAAATGCCTCCAAATGGTATTTAATTAACTTCCCGAGCCCCTGGAAGCATGAAAATCACTTTAAACATGCTAATTTTAGCTCTAACACTGATGATCCACCTACAAATGTGAACTGACGTTCAAAAATAAAACATTTGAAAACGGACCATTTTCCACATTTCTGAAGCATGACGTAATGGGGGGGTGTTATCTCTTTTGTCGAAAATCAGCCGTTTTTGCTCGAACATTAAATGCCTCCAAATGGTATTTATTTCACTTCCCGATCCCCTGGAAGCATGAAAATCACTTTAAACATGCTAATTTTAGCTGTAACACTGATGATCCACCTACAAATGTGAACTGACGTTCAAAAATAAAACATTTGAAAACGGACCATTTTCCACATTTCTGAAGCATGACGTAATGGGGGGGTGTTATCTCTTTTGTCGAAAATCAGCCGTTTTTGCTCGAACATTAAATGCCTCCAAATGGTATTTATTTCACTTCCCGATCCCCTGGAAGCATGAAAATCACTTTAAACATGCTAATTTTAGCTGTAACACTGATGATCCACCTACAAATGTGAACTGACGTTCAAAAATAAAACATTTGAAAACGGACCATTTTCCACATTTCTGAAGCATGACGTAATGGGGGGTGTTATCTCTTTTGTCGAAAATCAGCCGTTTTTGCTCGAACATTAAATGCCTCCAAATGGTATTTAATTAACTTCCCGGGGTGAAGAAACCCTTTTTGAGAACTCAGAGTGAGTAAATTGGTCATTTTCATGCACTTTTAACCATTCCATGAATCTTGTGTTTTGGGCCCCTGGAAGCATGAAAATCACTTTAAACATGCTAATTTTAGCTCTAACACTGATGATCCACCTACAAATGTGAACTGACGTTCAAAAATAAAACATTTGAAAACGGACCATTTTCCACATTTCTGAAGCATGACGTAATGGGGGGGTGTTATCTCTTTTGTCGAAAATCAGCCGTTTTTGCTCGAACATTAAATGCCTCCAAATGGTATTTAATTAACTTCCCGAGCCCCTGGAAGCATGAAAATCACTTTAAACATGCTAATTTTAGCTCTAACACTGATGATCCACCTACAAATGTGAACTGACGTTCAAAAATAAAACATTTGAAAACGGACCATTTTCCACATTTCTGAAGCATGACGTAATGGGGGGGTGTTATCTCTTTTGTCGAAAATCAGCCGTTTTTGCTCGAACATTAAATGCCTCCAAATGGTATTTAATTAACTTCCCGGGGTGAAGAAACCCTTTTTGAGAACTCAGAGTGAGTAAATTGGCCATTTTCATGCACTTTTAACCATTCCATAAATCTTGTGTTTTGGGCCCCTGGAAGCATGAAAATCACTTTAAACATGCTAATTTTAGCTCTAACACTGATGATCCACCTACAAATGTGAACTGACGTTCAAAAATAAAACATTTGAAAACGGACCATTTTCCACATTTCTGAAGCATGACGTAATGGGGAGGTGTTATCTCTTTTGTCGAAAATCAGCCGTTTTTGCTCGAACATTAAATGCCTCCAAATGGTATTTATTTCACTTCCCGGGGTGAAGAAACCCTTTTTGAGAACTCAGAGTGAGTAAATTGGCCATTTTCATGCACTTTTAACCATTCCATTAATCTTGTGTTTTGGGCCCCTGGAAGCATGAAAATCACTTTAAACATGCTAATTTTAGCTCTAACACTGATGATCCACCTACAAATGTGAACTGACGTTCAAAAATAAAACATTTGAAAACGGACCATTTTCCACATTTCAGAAGCATGACGTAATGGGGGGGTGTTATCTCTTTTGTCGAAAATCAGCCGTTTTTGCTCGAACATTAAATGCCTCCAAATGGTATTTAATTAACTTCCCGAGCCCCTGGAAGCATGAAAATCACTTTAAACATGCTAATTTTAGCTCTAACACTGATGATCCACCTACAAATGTGAACTGACGTTCAAAAATAAAACATTTGAAAACGGACCATTTTCCACATTTCTGAAGCATGACGTAATGGGGGGGTGTTATCTCTTTTGTCGAAAATCAGCCGTTTTTGCTCGAACATTAAATGCCTCCAAATGGTATTTAATTAACTTCCCGAGCCCCTGGAAGCATGAAAATCACTTTAAACATGCTAATTTTAGCTCTAACACTGATGATCCACCTACAAATGTGAACTGACGTTCAAAAATAAAACATTTGAAAACGGACCATTTTCCACATTTCTGAAGCATGACGTAATGGGGGGGTGTTATCTCTTTTGTCGAAAATCAGCCGTTTTTGCTCGAACATTAAATGCCTCCAAATGGTGTTTAATTAACTTCCCGAGCCCCTGGAAGCATGAAAATCACTTTAAACATGCTAATTTTAGCTCTAACACTGATGATCCACCTACAAATGTGAACTGACGTTCAAAAATAAAACATTTGAAAACGGACCATTTTCCACATTTCTGAAGCATGACATAATGGGGGGGTGTTATCTCTTTTGTCGAAAATCAGCCGTTTTTGCTCGAACATTAAATGCCTCCAAATGGTATTTAATTAACTTCCCGAGCCCCTGGAAGCATGAAAATCACTTTAAACATGCTAATTTTAGCTCTAACACTGATGATCCACCTACAAATGTGAACTGACGTTCAAAAATAAAACATTTGAAAACGGACCATTTTCCACATTTCTGAAGCATGACGTAATGGGGGGGTGTTATCTCTTTTGTCGAAAATCAGCCGTTTTTGCTCGAACATTAAATGCCTCCAAATGGTATTTATTTCACTTCCCGGGGTGAAGAAACCATTTTTGAGAACTCAGAGTGAGTAAATTGGCCATTTTCATGCACTTTTAACCATTCCATAAATCTTGTGTTTTGGGCCCCTGGAAGCATGAAAATCACTTTCAACATGCTAATTTTAGCTCTAACACTGATGATCCACCTACAAATGTGAACTGACATTCAAAAATAAAACATTTGAAAACGGACCATTTTCCACATTTCTGAAGCATGACGTAATGGGGGGGTGTTATCTCTTTTGTCGAAAATCAGCCGTTTTTGCTCGAACATTAAATGCCTCCAAATGGTATTTAATTAACTTCCCGGGGTGAAGAAACCCTTTTTGAGAACTCAGAGTGAGTAAATTGGCCATTTTCATGCACTTTTAACCATTCCATAAATCTTGTGTTTTGGGCCCCTGGAAGCATGAAAATCACTTTAAACATGCTAATTTTAGCTCTAACACTGATGATCCACCTACAAATGTGAACTGACGTTCAAAAATAAAACATTTGAAAACGGACCATTTTCCACATTTCTGAAGCATGACGTAATGGGGGGTGTTATCTCTTTTGTCGAAAATCAGCCGTTTTTGCTCGAACATTAAATGCCTCCAAATGGTATTTATTTCACTTCCCGAGCCCCTGGAAGCATAAAAATCACTTTAAACATGCTAATTTTAGCTCTAACACTGATGATCCACCTACAAATGTGAACTGACGTTCAAAAATAAAACATTTGAAAACGGACCATTTTCCACATTTCTGAAGCATGACGTAATGGGGGGGTGTTATCTCTTTTGTCGAAAATCAGCCGTTTTTGCTCGAACATTAAATGCCTCCAAATGGTATTTATTTCACTTCCCGAGCCCCTGGAAGCATGAAAATCACTTTAAACATGCTAATTTTAGCTCTAACACTGATGATCCACCTACAAATGTGAACTGACGTTCAAAAATAAAACATTTGAAAACGGACCATTTTCCACATTTCTGAAGCATGACGTAATGGGGGGTGTTATCTCTTTTGTCGAAAATCAGCCGTTTTTGCTCGAACATTAAATGCCTCCAAATGGTATTTAATTAACTTCCCGGGGTGAAGAAACCCTTTTTGAGAACTCAGAGTGAGTAAATTGGTCATTTTCATGCACTTTTAACCATTCCATGAATCTTGTGTTTTGGGCCCCTGGAAGCATGAAAATCACTTTAAACATGCTAATTTTAGCTCTAACACTGATGATCCACCTACAAATGTGAACTGACGTTCAAAAATAAAACATTTGAAAACGGACCATTTTCCACATTTCTGAAGCATGACGTAATGGGGGGGTGTTATCTCTTTTGTCGAAAATCAGCCGTTTTTGCTCTAACATTAAATGCCTCCAAATGGTATTTAATTAACTTCCCGAGCCCCTGGAAGCATGAAAATCACTTTAAACATGCTAATTTTAGCTCTAACACTGATGATCCACCTACAAATGTGAACTGACGTTCAAAAATAAAACATTTGAAAACGGACCATTTTCCACATTTCTGAAGCATGACGTAATGGGGGGGTGTTATCTCTTTTGTCGAAAATCAGCCGTTTTTGCTCGAACATTAAATGCCTCCAAATGGTATTTAATTAACTTCCCGGGGTGAAGAAACCCTTTTTGAGAACTCAGAGTGAGTAAATTGGCCATTTTCATGCACTTTTAACCATTCCATAAATCTTGTGTTTTGGGCCCCTGGAAGCATGAAAATCACTTTAAACATGCTAATTTTAGCTCTAACACTGATGATCCACCTACAAATGTGAACTGACGTTCAAAAATAAAACATTTGAAAACGGACCATTTTCCACATTTCTGAAGCATGACGTAATGGGGGGGTGTTATCTCTTTTGTCGAAAATCAGCCGTTTTTGCTCGAACATTAAATGCCTCCAAATGGTATTTATTTCACTTCCCGAGCCCCTGGAAGCATAAAAATCACTTTAAACATGCTAATTTTAGCTCTAACACTGATGATCCACCTACAAATGTGAACTGACGTTCAAAAATAAAACATTTGAAAACGGACCATTTTCCACATTTCTGAAGCATGACGTAATGGGGGGGTGTTATCTCTTTTGTCGAAAATCAGCCGTTTTTGCTCGAACATTAAATGCCTCCAAATGGTATTTAATTAACTTCCCGAGCCCCTGGAAGCATGAAAATCACTTTAAACATGCTAATTTTAGCTCTAACACTGATGATCCACCTACAAATGTGAACTGACGTTCAAAAATAAAACATTTGAATACGGACCATTTTCCACATTTCTGAAGCATGACGTAATGGGGGGTGTTATCTCTTTTGTCGAAAATCAGCCGTTTTTGCTCGAACATTAAATGCCTCCAAATGGTATTTAATTAACTTCCCGAGCCCCTGGAAGCATGAAAATCACTTTAAACATGCTAATTTTAGCTCTAACACTGATGATCCACCTACAAATGTGAACTGACGTTCAAAAATAAAACATTTGAAAACGGACCATTTTCCACATTTCTGAAGCATGACGTAATGGGGGGGTGTTATCTCTTTTGTCGAAAATCAGCCGTTTTTGCTCGAACATTAAATGCCTCCAAATGGTATTTAATTAACTTCCCGAGCCCCTGGAAGCATGAAAATCACTTTAAACATGCTAATTTTAGCTCTAACACTGATGATCCACCTACAAATGTGAACTGACGTTCAAAAATAAAACATTTGAAAACGGACCATTTTCCACATTTCTGAAGCATGCCGTAATGGGGGGGTGTTATCTCTTTTGTCGAAAATCAGCCGTTTTTGCTCGAACATTAAATGCCTCCAAATGGTATTTAATTAACTTCCCGAGCCCCTGGAAGCATGAAAATCACTTTAAACATGCTAATTTTAGCTCTAACACTGATGATCCACCTACAAATGTGAACTGACGTTCAAAAATAAAACATTTGAAAACGGACCATTTTCCACATTTCTGAAGCATGACGTAATGGGGGGGTGTTATCTCTTTTGTCGAAAATCAGCCGTTTTTGCTCAAACATTAAATGCCTCCATATGGTATTTAATTAACTTCCCGGGGTGAAGAAACCCTTTTTGAGAACTCAGAGTGAGTAAATTGGCCGTTTTCATGCACTTTTAACCATTCCATAAATCTTGTGTTTTGGGCCCCTGGAAGCATGAAAATCACTTTAAACATGCTAATTTTAGCTCTAACACTGATGATCCACCTACAAATGTGAACTGACGTTCAAAAATAAAACATTTGAAAACGGACCATTTTCCACATTTCTGAAGCATGACGTAATGGGGGGGTGTTATCTCTTTTGTCGAAAATCAGCCATTTTTGCTCGAACATTAAATGCCTCCAAATGGTATTTAATTAACTTCCCGGGGTGAAGAAACCCTTTTTGAGAACTCAGAGTGAGTAAATTGGCCATTTTCATGCACTTTTAACCATTCCATTAATCTTGTGTTTTGGGCCCCTGGTAGCATGAAAATCACTTTAAACATGCTAATTTTAGCTCTAACACTGATGATCCACCTACAAATGTGAACTGACGTTCAAAAATAAAACATTTGAAAACGGACCATTTTCCACATTTCTGAAGCATGACGTAATGGGGGGGTGTTATCTCTTTTGTCGAAAATCAGCCGTTTTTGCTCGAACATTAAATGCCTCCAAATGGTATTTAATTAACTTCCCGAGCCCCTGGAAGCATGAAAATCACTTTAAACATGCTAATTTTAGCTCTAACACTGATGATCCACCTACAAATGTGAACTGACGTTCAAAAATAAAACATTTGAAAACGGACCATTTTCCACATTTCTGAAGCATGACGTAATGGGGGGGTGTTATCTCTTTTGTCGAAAATCAGCCGTTTTTGCTCGAACATTAAATGCCTCCAAATGGTGTTTAATTAACTTCCCGAGCCCCTGGAAGCATGAAAATCACTTTAAACATGCTAATTTTAGCTCTAACACTGATGATCCACCTACAAATGTGAACTGACGTTCAAAAATAAAACATTTGAAAACGGACCATTTTCCACATTTCTGAAGCATGACGTAATGGGGGGGTGTTATCTCTTTTGTCGAAAATCAGCCGTTTTTGCTCGAACATTAAATGCCTCCAAATGGTATTTAATTAACTTCCCGAGCCCCTGGAAGCATGAAAATCACTTTAAACATGCTAATTTTAGCTCTAACACTGATGATCCACCTACAAATGTGAACTGACGTTCAAAAATAAAACATTTGAAAACGGACCATTTTCCACATTTCTGAAGCATGACGTAATGGGGGGGTGTTATCTCTTTTGTCGAAAATCAGCCGTTTTTGCTCGAACATTAAATGCCTCCAAATGGTATTTATTTCACTTCCCGGGGTGAAGAAACCATTTTTGAGAACTCAGAGTGAGTAAATTGGCCATTTTCATGCACTTTTAACCATTCCATAAATCTTGTGTTTTGGGCCCCTGGAAGCATGAAAATCACTTTAAACATGCTAATTTTAGCTCTAACACTGATGATCCACCTACAAATGTGAACTGACATTCAAAAATAAAACATTTGAAAACGGACCATTTTCCACATTTCTGAAGCATGACGTAATGGGGGGGTGTTATCTCTTTTGTCGAAAATCAGCCGTTTTTGCTCGAACATTAAATGCCTCCAAATGGTATTTAATTAACTTCCCGGGGTGAAGAAACCCTTTTTGAGAACTCAGAGTGAGTAAATTGGCCATTTTCATGCACTTTTAACCATTCCATAAATCTTGTGTTTTGGGCCCCTGGAAGCATGAAAATCACTTTAAACATGCTAATTTTAGCTCTAACACTGATGATCCACCTACAAATGTGAACTGACGTTCAAAAATAAAACATTTGAAAACGGACCATTTTCCACATTTCTGAAGCATGACGTAATGGGGGGTGTTATCTCTTTTGTCGAAAATCAGCCGTTTTTGCTCGAACATTAAATGCCTCCAAATGGTATTTATTTCACTTCCCGAGCCCCTGGAAGCATAAAAATCACTTTAAACATGCTAATTTTAGCTCTAACACTGATGATCCACCTACAAATGTGAACTGACGTTCAAAAATAAAACATTTGAAAACGGACCATTTTCCACATTTCTGAAGCATGACGTAATGGGGGGGTGTTATCTCTTTTGTCGAAAATCAGCCGTTTTTGCTCGAACATTAAATGCCTCCAAATGGTATTTATTTCACTTCCCGAGCCCCTGGAAGCATGAAAATCACTTTAAACATGCTAATTTTAGCTCTAACACTGATGATCCACCTACAAATGTGAACTGACGTTCAAAAATAAAACATTTGAAAACGGACCATTTTCCACATTTCTGAAGCATGACGTAATGGGGGGTGTTATCTCTTTTGTCGAAAATCAGCCGTTTTTGCTCGAACATTAAATGCCTCCAAATGGTATTTAATTAACTTCCCGGGGTGAAGAAACCCTTTTTGAGAACTCAGAGTGAGTAAATTGGTCATTTTCATGCACTTTTAACCATTCCATGAATCTTGTGTTTTGGGCCCCTGGAAGCATGAAAATCACTTTAAACATGCTAATTTTAGCTCTAACACTGATGATCCACCTACAAATGTGAACTGACGTTCAAAAATAAAACATTTGAAAACGGACCATTTTCCACATTTCTGAAGCATGACGTAATGGGGGGGTGTTATCTCTTTTGTCGAAAATCAGCCGTTTTTGCTCGAACATTAAATGCCTCCAAATGGTATTTAATTAACTTCCCGAGCCCCTGGAAGCATGAAAATCACTTTAAACATGCTAATTTTAGCTCTAACACTGATGATCCACCTACAAATGTGAACTGACGTTCAAAAATAAAACATTTGAAAACGGACCATTTTCCACATTTCTGAAGCATGACGTAATGGGGGGGTGTTATCTCTTTTGTCGAAAATCAGCCGTTTTTGCTCGAACATTAAATGCCTCCAAATGGTATTTAATTAACTTCCCGGGGTGAAGAAACCCTTTTTGAGAACTCAGAGTGAGTAAATTGGCCATTTTCATGCACTTTTAACCATTCCATAAATCTTGTGTTTTGGGCCCCTGGAAGCATGAAAATCACTTTAAACATGCTAATTTTAGCTCTAACACTGATGATCCACCTACAAATGTGAACTGACGTTCAAAAATAAAACATTTGAAAACGGACCATTTTCCACATTTCTGACGCATGACGTAATGGGGGGGTGTTATCTCTTTTGTCGAAAATCAGCCGTTTTTGCTCGAACATTAAATGCCTCCAAATGGTATTTAATTAACTTCCCGGGGTGAAGAAACCCTTTTTGAGAACTCAGAGTGAGTAAATTGGCCATTTTCATGCACTTTTAACCATTCCATAAATCTTGTGTTTTGGGCCCCTGGAAGCATGAAAATCACTTTAAACATGCTAATTTTAGCTCTAACACTGACGATCCACCTACAAATGTGAACTGACGTTCAAAAATAAAACATTTGAAAACGGACCATTTTCCACATTTCTGAAGCATGACGTAATGGGGGGTGTTATCTCTTTTGTCGAAAATCAGCCGTTTTTGCTCGAACATTAAATGCCTCCAAATGGTATTTATTTCACTTCCCGAGCCCCTGGAAGCATAAAAATCACTTTAAACATGCTAATTTTAGCTCTAACACTGATGATCCACCTACAAATGTGAACTGACGTTCAAAAATAAAACATTTGAAAACGGACCATTTTCCACATTTCTGAAGCATGACGTAATGGGGGGGTGTTATCTCTTTTGTCGAAAATCAGCCGTTTTTGCTCGAACATTAAATGCCTCCAAATGGTATTTAATTAACTTCCCGAGCCCCTGGAAGCATGAAAATCACTTTAAACATGCTAATTTTAGCTCTAACACTGATGATCCACCTACAAATGTGAACTGACGTTCAAAAATAAAACATTTGAATACGGACCATTTTCCACATTTCTGAAGCATGACGTAATGGGGGGGTGTTATCTCTTTTGTCGAAAATCAGCCGTTTTTGCTCGAACATTAAATGCCTCCAAATGGTATTTAATTAACTTCCCGAGCCCCTGGAAGCATGAAAATCACTTTAAACATGCTAATTTTAGCTCTAACACTGATGATCCACCTACAAATGTGAACTGACGTTCAAAAATAAAACATTTGAAAACGGACCATTTTCCACATTTCTGAAGCATGACGTAATGGGGGGGTGTTATCTCTTTTGTCGAAAATCAGCCGTTTTTGCTCGAACATTAAATGCCTCCAAATGGTATTTAATTAACTTCCCGAGCCCCTGGAAGCATGAAAATCACTTTAAACATGCTAATTTTAGCTCTAACACTGATGATCCACCTACAAATGTGAACTGACGTTCAAAAATAAAACATTTGAAAATGGACCATTTTCCACATTTCTGAAGCATGACGTAATGGGGGGTGTTATCTCTTTTGTCGAAAATCAGCCGTTTTTGCTCGAACATTAAATGCCTCCAAATGGTATTTAATTAACTTCCCGAGCCCCTGGAAGCATGAAAATCACTTTAAACATGCTAATTTTAGCTCTAACACTGATGATCCACCTACAAATGTGAACTGACGTTCAAAAATAAAACATTTGAAAACGGACCATTTTCCACATTTCTGAAGCATGACGTAATGGGGGGGTGTTATCTCTTTTGTCGAAAATCAGCCGTTTTTGCTCGAACATTAAATGCCTCCAAATGGTATTTAATTAACTTCCCGAGCCCCTGGAAGCATGAAAATCACTTTAAACATGCTAATTTTAGCTCTAACACTGATGATCCACCTACAAATGTGAACTGACGTTCAAAAATAAAACATTTGAAAACGGACCATTTTCCACATTTCTGAAGCATGACGTAATGGGGGGGTGTTATCTCTTTTGTCGAAAATCAGCCGTTTTTGCTCGAACATTAAATGCCTCCAAATGGTGTTTAATTAACTTCCCGAGCCCCTGGAAGCATGAAAATCACTTTAAACATGCTAATTTTAGCTCTAACACTGATGATCCACCTACAAATGTGAACTGACGTTCAAAAATAAAACATTTGAAAACGGACCATTTTCCACATTTCTGAAGCATGACGTAATGGGGGGGTGTTATCTCTTTTGTCGAAAATCAGCCGTTTTTGCTCGAACATTAAATGCCTCCAAATGGTATTTAATTAACTTCCCGAGCCCCTGGAAGCATGAAAATCACTTTAAACATGCTAATTTTAGCTCTAACACTGATGATCCACCTACAAATGTGAACTGACGTTCAAAAATAAAACATTTGAAAACGGACCATTTTCCACATTTCTGAAGCATGACGTAATGGGGGGTGTTATCTCTTTTGTCGAAAATCAGCCGTTTTTGCTCGAACATTAAATGCCTCCATATGGTATTTAATTAACTTACCGGGGTGAAGAAACCCTTTTTGAGAACTCAGAGTGAGTAAATTGGCCGTTTTCATGCACTTTTAACCATTCCATAAATCTTGTGTTTTGGGCCCCTGGAAGCATGAAAATCACTTTAAACATGCTAATTTTAGCTCTAACACTGATGATCCACCTACAAATGTGAACTGACGTTCAAAAATAAAACATTTGAAAATGGACCATTTTCCACATTTCTGAAGCATGACGTAATGGGGGGTGTTATCTCTTTTGTTGAAAATCAGCCGTTTTTGCTCGAACATTAAATGCCTCCAAATGGTATTTAATTAACTTCCCGAGCCCCTGGAAGCATGAAAATCACTTTAAACATGCTAATTTTAGCTCTAACACTGATGATCCACCTACAAATGTGAACTGACGTTCAAAAATAAAACATTTGAAAACGGACCATTTTCCACATTTCTGAAGCATGACGTAATAGGGGGGGTGTTATCTCTTTTGTAGAAAATCAGCCGTTTTTGCTCGAACATTAAATGCCTCCAAATGGTATTTAATTAACTTCCCGGGGTGAAGAAACCCTTTTTGAGAACTCAGAGTGAGTAAATTGGCCATTTTCATGCACTTTTAACCATTCCATAAATCTTGTGTTTTGGGCCCCTGGAAGCATGAAAATCACTTTAAACATGCTAATTTTAGCTCTAACACTGATGATCCACCTACAAATGTGAACTGACGTTCAAAAATAAAACATTTGAAAACGGACCATTTTCCACATTTCTGAAGCATGACGTAATGGGGGGTGTTATCTCTTTTGTCGAAAATCAGCCGTTTTTGCTCGAACATTAAATGCCTCCAAATGGTATTTATTTCACTTCCCGAGCCCCTGGAAGCATAAAAATCACTTTAAACATGCTAATTTTAGCTCTAACACTGATGATCCACCTACAAATGTGAACTGACGTTCAAAAATAAAACATTTGAAAACGGACCATTTTCCACATTTCTGAAGCATGACGTAATGGGGGGGTGTTATCTCTTTTGTCGAAAATCAGCCGTTTTTGCTCGAACATTAAATGCCTCCAAATGGTATTTAATTAACTTCCCGAGCCCCTGGAAGCATGAAAATCACTTTAAACATGCTAATTTTAGCTCTAACACTGATGATCCACCTACAAATGTGAACTGACGTTCAAAAATAAAACATTTGAAAACGGACCATTTTCCACATTTCTGAAGCATGACGTAATGGGGGGGTGTTATCTCTTTTGTCGAAAATCAGCCGTTTTTGCTCGAACATTAAATGCCTCCAAATGGTATTTAATTAACTTCCCGAGCCCCTGGAAGCATGAAAATCACTTTAAACATGCTAATTTTAGCTCTAACACTGATGATCCACCTACAAATGTGAACTGACGTTCAAAAATAAAACATTTGAAAACGGACCATTTTCCACATTTCTGAAGCATGACGTAATGGGGGGGTGTTATCTCTTTTGTCGAAAATCAGCCGTTTTTGCTCGAACATTAAATGCCTCCATATGGTATTTAATTAACTTACCGGGGTGAAGAAACCCTTTTTGAGAACTCAGAGTGAGTAAATTGGCCGTTTTCATGCACTTTTAACCATTCCATAAATCTTGTGTTTTGGGCCCCTGGAAGCATGAAAATCACTTTAAACATGCTAATTTTAGCTCTAACACTGATGATCCACCTACAAATGTGAACTGACGTTCAAAAATAAAACATTTGAAAATGGACCATTTTCCACATTTCTGAAGCATGACGTAATGGGGGGTGTTATCTCTTTTGTCGAAAATCAGCCGTTTTTGCTCGAACATTAAATGCCTCCAAATGGTATTTAATTAACTTCCCGAGCCCCTGGAAGCATGAAAATCACTTTAAACATGCTAATTTTAGCTCTAACACTGATGATCCACCTACAAATGTGAACTGACGTTCAAAAATAAAACATTTGAAAACGGACCATTTTCCACATTTCTGAAGCATGACGTAATGGGGGGGTGTTATCTCTTTTGTAGAAAATCAGCCGTTTTTGCTCGAACATTAAATGCCTCCAAATGGTATTTAATTAACTTCCCGGGGTGAAGAAACCCTTTTTGAGAACTCAGAGTGAGTAAATTGGCCATTTTCATGCACTTTTAACCATTCCATAAATCTTGTGTTTTGGGCCCCTGGAAGCATGAAAATCACTTTAAACATGCTAATTTTAGCTCTAACACTGATGATCCACCTACAAATGTGAACTGACGTTCAAAAATAAAACATTTGAAAACGGACCATTTTCCACATTTCTGAAGCATGACGTAATGGGGGGTGTTATCTCTTTTGTCGAAAATCAGCCGTTTTTGCTCGAACATTAAATGCCTCCAAATGGTATTTAATTAACTTCCCGAGCCCCTGGAAGCATGAAAATCACTTTAAACATGCTAATTTTAGCTCTAACACTGATGATCCACCTACAAATGTGAACTGACGTTCAAAAATAAAACATTTGAAAACGGACCATTTTCCACATTTCTGAAGCATGACGTAATGGGGGGGTGTTATCTCTTTTGTCGAAAATCAGCCGTTTTTGCTCGAACATTAAATGCCTCCAAATGGTATTTAATTAACTTCCCGAGCCCCTGGAAGCATGAAAATCACTTTAAACATGCTAATTTTAGCTCTAACACTGATGATCCACCTACAAATGTGAACTGACGTTCAAAAATAAAACATTTGAAAACGGACCATTTTCCACATTTCTGAAGCATGACGTAATGGGGGGGTGTTATCTCTTTTGTCGAAAATCAGCCGTTTTTGCTCGAACATTAAATGCCTCCAAATGGTGTTTAATTAACTTCCCGAGCCCCTGGAAGCATGAAAATCACTTTAAACATGCTAATTTTAGCTCTAACACTGATGATCCACCTACAAATGTGAACTGACGTTCAAAAATAAAACATTTGAAAACGGACCATTTTCCACATTTCTGAAGCATGACGTAATGGGGGGGTGTTATCTCTTTTGTCGAAAATCAGCCGTTTTTGCTCGAACATTAAATGCCTCCAAATGGTATTTAATTAACTTCCCGAGCCCCTGGAAGCATGAAAATCACTTTAAACATGCTAATTTTAGCTCTAACACTGATGATCCACCTACAAATGTGAACTGACGTTCAAAAATAAAACATTTGAAAACGGACCATTTTCCACATTTCTGAAGCATGACGTAATGGGGGGGTGTTATCTCTTTTGTCGAAAATCAGCCGTTTTTGCTCGAACATTAAATGCCTCCATATGGTATTTAATTAACTTACCGGGGTGAAGAAACCCTTTTTGAGAACTCAGAGTGAGTAAATTGGCCGTTTTCATGCACTTTTAACCATTCCATAAATCTTGTGTTTTGGGCCCCTGGAAGCATGAAAATCACTTTAAACATGCTAATTTTAGCTCTAACACTGATGATCCACCTACAAATGTGAACTGACGTTCAAAAATAAAACATTTGAAAATGGACCATTTTCCACATTTCTGAAGCATGACGTAATGGGGGGTGTTATCTCTTTTGTCGAAAATCAGCCGTTTTTGCTCGAACATTAAATGCCTCCAAATGGTATTTAATTAACTTCCCGAGCCCCTGGAAGCATGAAAATCACTTTAAACATGCTAATTTTAGCTCTAACACTGATGATCCACCTACAAATGTGAACTGACGTTCAAAAATAAAACATTTGAAAACGGACCATTTTCCACATTTCTGAAGCATGACGTAATGGGGGGGTGTTATCTCTTTTGTAGAAAATCAGCCGTTTTTGCTCGAACATTAAATGCCTCCAAATGGTATTTAATTAACTTCCCGGGGTGAAGAAACCCTTTTTGAGAACTCAGAGTGAGTAAATTGGCCATTTTCATGCACTTTTAACCATTCCATAAATCTTGTGTTTTGGGCCCCTGGAAGCATGAAAATCACTTTAAACATGCTAATTTTAGCTCTAACACTGATGATCCACCTACAAATGTGAACTGACGTTCAAAAATAAAACATTTGAAAACGGACCATTTTCCACATTTCTGAAGCATGACGTAATGGGGGGTGTTATCTCTTTTGTCGAAAATCAGCCGTTTTTGCTCGAACATTAAATGCCTCCAAATGGTATTTATTTCACTTCCCGAGCCCCTGGAAGCATAAAAATCACTTTAAACATGCTAATTTTAGCTCTAACACTGATGATCCACCTACAAATGTGAACTGACGTTCAAAAATAAAACATTTGAAAACGGACCATTTTCCACATTTCTGAAGCATGACGTAATGGGGGGGTGTTATCTCTTTTGTCGAAAATCAGCCGTTTTTGCTCGAACATTAAATGCCTCCAAATGGTATTTAATTAACTTCCCGAGCCCCTGGAAGCATGAAAATCACTTTAAACATGCTAATTTTAGCTCTAACACTGATGATCCACCTACAAATGTGAACTGACGTTCAAAAATAAAACATTTGAAAACGGACCATTTTCCACATTTCTGAAGCATGACGTAATGGGGGGGTGTTATCTCTTTTGTCGAAAATCAGCCGTTTTTGCTCGAACATTAAATGCCTCCAAATGGTATTTAATTAACTTCCCGAGCCCCTGGAAGCATGAAAATCACTTTAAACATGCTAATTTTAGCTCTAACACTGATGATCCACCTACAAATGTGAACTGACGTTCAAAAATAAAACATTTGAAAACGGACCATTTTCCACATTTCTGAAGCATGACATAATGGGGGGGTGTTATCTCTTTTGTCGAAAATCAGCCGTTTTTGCTCGAACATTAAATGCCTCCATATGGTATTTAGTTAACTTACCGGGGTGAAGAAACCCTTTTTGAGAACTCAGAGTGAGTAAATTGGCCGTTTTCATGCACTTTTAACCATTCCATAAATCTTGTGTTTTGGGCCCCTGGAAGCATGAAAATCACTTTAAACATGCTAATTTTAGCTCTAACACTGATGATCCACCTACAAATGTGAACTGACGTTCAAAAATAAAACATTTGAAAATGGACCATTTTCCACATTTCTGAAGCATGACGTAATGGGGGGTGTTATCTCTTTTGTCGAAAATCAGCCGTTTTTGCTCGAACATTAAATGCCTCCAAATGGTATTTAATTAACTTCCCGAGCCCCTGGAAGCATGAAAATCACTTTAAACATGCTAATTTTAGCTCTAACACTGATGATCCACCTACAAATGTGAACTGACGTTCAAAAATAAAACATTTGAAAACGGACCATTTTCCACATTTCTGAAGCATGACGTAATGGGGGGGTGTTATCTCTTTTGTCGAAAATCAGCCGTTTTTGCTCGAACATTAAATGCCTCCAAATGGTATTTAATTAACTTCCCGAGCCCCTGGAAGCATGAAAATCACTTTAAACATGCTAATTTTAGCTCTAACACTGATGATCCACCTACAAATGTGAACTGACGTTCAAAAATAAAACATTTGAAAACGGACCATTTTCCACATTTCTGAAGCATGACGTAATGGGGGGTGTTATCTCTTTTGTCGAAAATCAGCCGTTTTTGCTCGAACATTAAATGCCTCCAAATGGTATTTAATTAACTTCCCGAGCCCCTGGAAGCATGAAAATCACTTTAAACATGCTAATTTTAGCTCTAACACTGATGATCCACCTACAAATGTGAACTGACGTTCAAAAATAAAACATTTGAAAACGGACCATTTTCCACATTTCTGAAGCATGACGTAATGGGGGGTGTTATCTCTTTTGTCGAAAATCAGCCGTTTTTGCTCGAACATTAAATGCCTCCAAATGGTATTTATTTCACTTCCCGAGCCCCTGGAAGCATAAAAATCACTTTAAACATGCTAATTTTAGCTCTAACACTGATGATCCACCTACAAATGTGAACTGACGTTCAAAAATAAAACATTTGAAAACGGACCATTTTCCACATTTCTGAAGCATGACGTAATGGGGGGGTGTTATCTCTTTTGTCGAAAATCAGCCGTTTTTGCTCGAACATTAAATGCCTCCAAATGGTATTTAATTAACTTCCCGAGCCCCTGGAAGCATGAAAATCACTTTAAACATGCTAATTTTAGCTCTAACACTGATGATCCACCTACAAATGTGAACTGACGTTCAAAAATAAAACATTTGAAAACGGACCATTTTCCACATTTCTGAAGCATGACGTAATGGGGGGGTGTTATCTCTTTTGTCGAAAATCAGCCGTTTTTGCTCGAACATTAAATGCCTCCAAATGGTATTTAATTAACTTCCCGAGCCCCTGGAAGCATGAAAATCACTTTAAACATGCTAATTTTAGCTCTAACACTGATGATCCACCTACAAATGTGAACTGACGTTCAAAAATAAAACATTTGAAAACGGACCATTTTCCACATTTCTGAAGCATGACGTAATGGGGGGGTGTTATCTCTTTTGTCGAAAATCAGCCGTTTTTGCTCGAACATTAAATGCCTCCATATGGTATTTAATTAACTTACCGGGGTGAAGAAACCCTTTTTGAGAACTCAGAGTGAGTAAATTGGCCGTTTTCATGCACTTTTAACCATTCCATAAATCTTGTGTTTTGGGCCCCTGGAAGCATGAAAATCACTTTAAACATGCTAATTTTAGCTCTAACACTGATGATCCACCTACAAATGTGAACTGACGTTCAAAAATAAAACATTTGAAAATGGACCATTTTCCACATTTCTGAAGCATGACGTAATGGGGGGTGTTATCTCTTTTGTCGAAAATCAGCCGTTTTTGCTCGAACATTAAATGCCTCCAAATGGTATTTAATTAACTTCCCGAGCCCCTGGAAGCATGAAAATCACTTTAAACATGCTAATTTTAGCTCTAACACTGATGATCCACCTACAAATGTGAACTGACGTTCAAAAATAAAACATTTGAAAACGGACCATTTTCCACATTTCTGAAGCATGACGTAATGGGGGGGTGTTATCTCTTTTGTAGAAAATCAGCCGTTTTTGCTCGAACATTAAATGCCTCCAAATGGTATTTAATTAACTTCCCGGGGTGAAGAAACCCTTTTTGAGAACTCAGAGTGAGTAAATTGGCCATTTTCATGCACTTTTAACCATTCCATAAATCTTGTGTTTTGGGCCCCTGGAAGCATGAAAATCACTTTAAACATGCTAATTTTAGCTCTAACACTGATGATCCACCTACAAATGTGAACTGACGTTCAAAAATAAAACATTTGAAAACGGACCATTTTCCACATTTCTGAAGCATGACGTAATGGGGGGTGTTATCTCTTTTGTCGAAAATCAGCCGTTTTTGCTCGAACATTAAATGCCTCCAAATGGTATTTAATTAACTTCCCGAGCCCCTGGAAGCATGAAAATCACTTTAAACATGCTAATTTTAGCTCTAACACTGATGATCCACCTACAAATGTGAACTGACGTTCAAAAATAAAACATTTGAAAACGGACCATTTTCCACATTTCTGAAGCATGACGTAATGGGGGGGTGTTATCTCTTTTGTCGAAAATCAGCCGTTTTTGCTCGAACATTAAATGCCTCCAAATGGTATTTAATTAACTTCCCGAGCCCCTGGAAGCATGAAAATCACTTTAAACATGCTAATTTTAGCTCTAACACTGATGATCCACCTACAAATGTGAACTGACGTTCAAAAATAAAACATTTGAAAACGGACCATTTTCCACATTTCTGAAGCATGACGTAATGGGGGGGTGTTATCTCTTTTGTCGAAAATCAGCCGTTTTTGCTCGAACATTAAATGCCTCCAAATGGTGTTTAATTAACTTCCCGAGCCCCTGGAAGCATGAAAATCACTTTAAACATGCTAATTTTAGCTCTAACACTGATGATCCACCTACAAATGTGAACTGACGTTCAAAAATAAAACATTTGAAAACGGACCATTTTCCACATTTCTGAAGCATGACGTAATGGGGGGGTGTTATCTCTTTTGTCGAAAATCAGCCGTTTTTGCTCGAACATTAAATGCCTCCAAATGGTATTTAATTAACTTCCCGAGCCCCTGGAAGCATGAAAATCACTTTAAACATGCTAATTTTAGCTCTAACACTGATGATCCACCTACAAATGTGAACTGACGTTCAAAAATAAAACATTTGAAAACGGACCATTTTCCACATTTCTGAAGCATGACGTAATGGGGGGGTGTTATCTCTTTTGTCGAAAATCAGCCGTTTTTGCTCGAACATTAAATGCCTCCATATGGTATTTAATTAACTTACCGGGGTGAAGAAACCCTTTTTGAGAACTCAGAGTGAGTAAATTGGCCGTTTTCATGCACTTTTAACCATTCCATAAATCTTGTGTTTTGGGCCCCTGGAAGCATGAAAATCACTTTAAACATGCTAATTTTAGCTCTAACACTGATGATCCACCTACAAATGTGAACTGACGTTCAAAAATAAAACATTTGAAAATGGACCATTTTCCACATTTCTGAAGCATGACGTAATGGGGGGTGTTATCTCTTTTGTCGAAAATCAGCCGTTTTTGCTCGAACATTAAATGCCTCCAAATGGTATTTAATTAACTTCCCGAGCCCCTGGAAGCATGAAAATCACTTTAAACATGCTAATTTTAGCTCTAACACTGATGATCCACCTACAAATGTGAACTGACGTTCAAAAATAAAACATTTGAAAACGGACCATTTTCCACATTTCTGAAGCATGACGTAATGGGGGGGTGTTATCTCTTTTGTAGAAAATCAGCCGTTTTTGCTCGAACATTAAATGCCTCCAAATGGTATTTAATTAACTTCCCGGGGTGAAGAAACCCTTTTTGAGAACTCAGAGTGAGTAAATTGGCCATTTTCATGCACTTTTAACCATTCCATAAATCTTGTGTTTTGGGCCCCTGGAAGCATGAAAATCACTTTAAACATGCTAATTTTAGCTCTAACACTGATGATCCACCTACAAATGTGAACTGACGTTCAAAAATAAAACATTTGAAAACGGACCATTTTCCACATTTCTGAAGCATGACGTAATGGGGGGTGTTATCTCTTTTGTCGAAAATCAGCCGTTTTTGCTCGAACATTAAATGCCTCCAAATGGTATTTATTTCACTTCCCGAGCCCCTGGAAGCATAAAAATCACTTTAAACATGCTAATTTTAGCTCTAACACTGATGATCCACCTACAAATGTGAACTGACGTTCAAAAATAAAACATTTGAAAACGGACCATTTTCCACATTTCTGAAGCATGACGTAATGGGGGGGTGTTATCTCTTTTGTCGAAAATCAGCCGTTTTTGCTCGAACATTAAATGCCTCCATATGGTATTTAATTAACTTACCGGGGTGAAGAAACCCTTTTTGAGAACTCAGAGTGAGTAAATTGGCCGTTTTCATGCACTTTTAACCATTCCATAAATCTTGTGTTTTGGGCCCCTGGAAGCATGAAAATCACTTTAAACATGCTAATTTTAGCTCTAACACTGATGATCCACCTACAAATGTGAACTGACGTTCAAAAATAAAACATTTGAAAATGGACCATTTTCCACATTTCTGAAGCATGACGTAATGGGGGGTGTTATCTCTTTTGTCGAAAATCAGCCGTTTTTGCTCGAACATTAAATGCCTCCAAATGGTATTTAATTAACTTCCCGAGCCCCTGGAAGCATGAAAATCACTTTAAACATGCTAATTTTAGCTCTAACACTGATGATCCACCTACAAATGTGAACTGACGTTCAAAAATAAAACATTTGAAAACGGACCATTTTCCACATTTCTGAAGCATGACGTAATGGGGGGGTGTTATCTCTTTTGTAGAAAATCAGCCGTTTTTGCTCGAACATTAAATGCCTCCAAATGGTATTTAATTAACTTCCCGGGGTGAAGAAACCCTTTTTGAGAACTCAGAGTGAGTAAATTGGCCATTTTCATGCACTTTTAACCATTCCATAAATCTTGTGTTTTGGGCCCCTGGAAGCATGAAAATCACTTTAAACATGCTAATTTTAGCTCTAACACTGATGATCCACCTACAAATGTGAACTGACGTTCAAAAATAAAACATTTGAAAACGGACCATTTTCCACATTTCTGAAGCATGACGTAATGGGGGGTGTTATCTCTTTTGTCGAAAATCAGCCGTTTTTGCTCGAACATTAAATGCCTCCAAATGGTATTTATTTCACTTCCCGAGCCCCTGGAAGCATAAAAATCACTTTAAACATGCTAATTTTAGCTCTAACACTGATGATCCACCTACAAATGTGAACTGACGTTCAAAAATAAAACATTTGAAAACGGACCATTTTCCACATTTCTGAAGCATGACGTAATGGGGGGGTGTTATCTCTTTTGTCGAAAATCAGCCGTTTTTGCTCGAACATTAAATGCCTCCAAATGGTATTTAATTAACTTCCCGAGCCCCTGGAAGCATGAAAATCACTTTAAACATGCTAATTTTAGCTCTAACACTGATGATCCACCTACAAATGTGAACTGACGTTCAAAAATAAAACATTTGAAAACGGACCATTTTCCACATTTCTGAAGCATGACGTAATGGGGGGGTGTTATCTCTTTTGTCGAAAATCAGCCGTTTTTGCTCGAACATTAAATGCCTCCAAATGGTATTTAATTAACTTCCCGAGCCCCTGGAAGCATGAAAATCACTTTAAACATGCTAATTTTAGCTCTAACACTGATGATCCACCTACAAATGTGAACTGACGTTCAAAAATAAAACATTTGAAAACGGACCATTTTCCACATTTCTGAAGCATGACATAATGGGGGGGTGTTATCTCTTTTGTCGAAAATCAGCCGTTTTTGCTCGAACATTAAATGCCTCCATATGGTATTTAATTAACTTACCGGGGTGAAGAAACCCTTTTTGAGAACTCAGAGTGAGTAAATTGGCCGTTTTCATGCACTTTTAACCATTCCATAAATCTTGTGTTTTGGGCCCCTGGAAGCATGAAAATCACTTTAAACATGCTAATTTTAGCTCTAACACTGATGATCCACCTACAAATGTGAACTGACGTTCAAAAATAAAACATTTGAAAATGGACCATTTTCCACATTTCTGAAGCATGACGTAATGGGGGGTGTTATCTCTTTTGTCGAAAATCAGCCGTTTTTGCTCGAACATTAAATGCCTCCAAATGGTATTTAATTAACTTCCCGAGCCCCTGGAAGCATGAAAATCACTTTAAACATGCTAATTTTAGCTCTAACACTGATGATCCACCTACAAATGTGAACTGACGTTCAAAAATAAAACATTTGAAAACGGACCATTTTCCACATTTCTGAAGCATGACGTAATGGGGGGGTGTTATCTCTTTTGTCGAAAATCAGCCGTTTTTGCTCGAACATTAAATGCCTCCAAATGGTATTTAATTAACTTCCCGAGCCCCTGGAAGCATGAAAATCACTTTAAACATGCTAATTTTAGCTCTAACACTGATGATCCACCTACAAATGTGAACTGACGTTCAAAAATAAAACATTTGAAAACGGACCATTTTCCACATTTCTGAAGCATGACGTAATGGGGGGTGTTATCTCTTTTGTCGAAAATCAGCCGTTTTTGCTCGAACATTAAATGCCTCCAAATGGTATTTAATTAACTTCCCGAGCCCCTGGAAGCATGAAAATCACTTTAAACATGCTAATTTTAGCTCTAACACTGATGATCCACCTACAAATGTGAACTGACGTTCAAAAATAAAACATTTGAAAACGGACCATTTTCCACATTTCTGAAGCATGACGTAATGGGGGGTGTTATCTCTTTTGTCGAAAATCAGCCGTTTTTGCTCGAACATTAAATGCCTCCAAATGGTATTTATTTCACTTCCCGAGCCCCTGGAAGCATAAAAATCACTTTAAACATGCTAATTTTAGCTCTAACACTGATGATCCACCTACAAATGTGAACTGACGTTCAAAAATAAAACATTTGAAAACGGACCATTTTCCACATTTCTGAAGCATGACGTAATGGGGGGGTGTTATCTCTTTTGTCGAAAATCAGCCGTTTTTGCTCGAACATTAAATGCCTCCAAATGGTATTTAATTAACTTCCCGAGCCCCTGGAAGCATGAAAATCACTTTAAACATGCTAATTTTAGCTCTAACACTGATGATCCACCTACAAATGTGAACTGACGTTCAAAAATAAAACATTTGAAAACGGACCATTTTCCACATTTCTGAAGCATGACGTAATGGGGGGGTGTTATCTCTTTTGTCGAAAATCAGCCGTTTTTGCTCGAACATTAAATGCCTCCAAATGGTATTTAATTAACTTCCCGAGCCCCTGGAAGCATGAAAATCACTTTAAACATGCTAATTTTAGCTCTAACACTGATGATCCACCTACAAATGTGAACTGACGTTCAAAAATAAAACATTTGAAAACGGACCATTTTCCACATTTCTGAAGCATGACGTAATGGGGGGGTGTTATCTCTTTTGTCGAAAATCAGCCGTTTTTGCTCGAACATTAAATGCCTCCATATGGTATTTAATTAACTTACCGGGGTGAAGAAACCCTTTTTGAGAACTCAGAGTGAGTAAATTGGCCGTTTTCATGCACTTTTAACCATTCCATAAATCTTGTGTTTTGGGCCCCTGGAAGCATGAAAATCACTTTAAACATGCTAATTTTAGCTCTAACACTGATGATCCACCTACAAATGTGAACTGACGTTCAAAAATAAAACATTTGAAAATGGACCATTTTCCACATTTCTGAAGCATGACGTAATGGGGGGTATCTCTTTTGTCGAAAATCAGCCGTTTTTGCTCGAACATTAAATGCCTCCAAATGGTATTTAATTAACTTCCCGAGCCCCTGGAAGCATGAAAATCACTTTAAACATGCTAATTTTAGCTCTAACACTGATGATCCACCTACAAATGTGAACTGACGTTCAAAAATAAAACATTTGAAAACGGACCATTTTCCACATTTCTGAAGCATGACGTAATGGGGGGGTGTTATCTCTTTTGTAGAAAATCAGCCGTTTTTGCTCGAACATTAAATGCCTCCAAATGGTATTTAATTAACTTCCCGGGGTGAAGAAACCCTTTTTGAGAACTCAGAGTGAGTAAATTGGCCATTTTCATGCACTTTTAACCATTCCATAAATCTTGTGTTTTGGGCCCCTGGAAGCATGAAAATCACTTTAAACATGCTAATTTTAGCTCTAACACTGATGATCCACCTACAAATGTGAACTGACGTTCAAAAATAAAACATTTGAAAACGGACCATTTTCCACATTTCTGAAGCATGACGTAATGGGGGGTGTTATCTCTTTTGTCGAAAATCAGCCGTTTTTGCTCGAACATTAAATGCCTCCAAATGGTATTTAATTAACTTCCCGAGCCCCTGGAAGCATGAAAATCACTTTAAACATGCTAATTTTAGCTCTAACACTGATGATCCACCTACAAATGTGAACTGACGTTCAAAAATAAAACATTTGAAAACGGACCATTTTCCACATTTCTGAAGCATGACGTAATGGGGGGGTGTTATCTCTTTTGTCGAAAATCAGCCGTTTTTGCTCGAACATTAAATGCCTCCAAATGGTATTTAATTAACTTCCCGAGCCCCTGGAAGCATGAAAATCACTTTAAACATGCTAATTTTAGCTCTAACACTGATGATCCACCTACAAATGTGAACTGACGTTCAAAAATAAAACATTTGAAAACGGACCATTTTCCACATTTCTGAAGCATGACGTAATGGGGGGGTGTTATCTCTTTTGTCGAAAATCAGCCGTTTTTGCTCGAACATTAAATGCCTCCAAATGGTGTTTAATTAACTTCCCGAGCCCCTGGAAGCATGAAAATCACTTTAAACATGCTAATTTTAGCTCTAACACTGATGATCCACCTACAAATGTGAACTGACGTTCAAAAATAAAACATTTGAAAACGGACCATTTTCCACATTTCTGAAGCATGACGTAATGGGGGGGTGTTATCTCTTTTGTCGAAAATCAGCCGTTTTTGCTCGAACATTAAATGCCTCCAAATGGTATTTAATTAACTTCCCGAGCCCCTGGAAGCATGAAAATCACTTTAAACATGCTAATTTTAGCTCTAACACTGATGATCCACCTACAAATGTGAACTGACGTTCAAAAATAAAACATTTGAAAACGGACCATTTTCCACATTTCTGAAGCATGACGTAATGGGGGGGTGTTATCTCTTTTGTCGAAAATCAGCCGTTTTTGCTCGAACATTAAATGCCTCCATATGGTATTTAATTAACTTACCGGGGTGAAGAAACCCTTTTTGAGAACTCAGAGTGAGTAAATTGGCCGTTTTCATGCACTTTTAACCATTCCATAAATCTTGTGTTTTGGGCCCCTGGAAGCATGAAAATCACTTTAAACATGCTAATTTTAGCTCTAACACTGATGATCCACCTACAAATGTGAACTGACGTTCAAAAATAAAACATTTGAAAATGGACCATTTTCCACATTTCTGAAGCATGACGTAATGGGGGGTGTTATCTCTTTTGTCGAAAATCAGCCGTTTTTGCTCGAACATTAAATGCCTCCAAATGGTATTTAATTAACTTCCCGAGCCCCTGGAAGCATGAAAATCACTTTAAACATGCTAATTTTAGCTCTAACACTGATGATCCACCTACAAATGTGAACTGACGTTCAAAAATAAAACATTTGAAAACGGACCATTTTCCACATTTCTGAAGCATGACGTAATGGGGGGGTGTTATCTCTTTTGTAGAAAATCAGCCGTTTTTGCTCGAACATTAAATGCCTCCAAATGGTATTTAATTAACTTCCCGGGGTGAAGAAACCCTTTTTGAGAACTCAGAGTGAGTAAATTGGCCATTTTCATGCACTTTTAACCATTCCATAAATCTTGTGTTTTGGGCCCCTGGAAGCATGAAAATCACTTTAAACATGCTAATTTTAGCTCTAACACTGATGATCCACCTACAAATGTGAACTGACGTTCAAAAATAAAACATTTGAAAACGGACCATTTTCCACATTTCTGAAGCATGACGTAATGGGGGGTGTTATCTCTTTTGTCGAAAATCAGCCGTTTTTGCTCGAACATTAAATGCCTCCAAATGGTATTTATTTCACTTCCCGAGCCCCTGGAAGCATAAAAATCACTTTAAACATGCTAATTTTAGCTCTAACACTGATGATCCACCTACAAATGTGAACTGACGTTCAAAAATAAAACATTTGAAAACGGACCATTTTCCACATTTCTGAAGCATGACGTAATGGGGGGGTGTTATCTCTTTTGTCGAAAATCAGCCGTTTTTGCTCGAACATTAAATGCCTCCAAATGGTATTTAATTAACTTCCCGAGCCCCTGGAAGCATGAAAATCACTTTAAACATGCTAATTTTAGCTCTAACACTGATGATCCACCTACAAATGTGAACTGACGTTCAAAAATAAAACATTTGAAAACGGACCATTTTCCACATTTCTGAAGCATGACGTAATGGGGGGGTGTTATCTCTTTTGTCGAAAATCAGCCGTTTTTGCTCGAACATTAAATGCCTCCAAATGGTATTTAATTAACTTCCCGAGCCCCTGGAAGCATGAAAATCACTTTAAACATGCTAATTTTAGCTCTAACACTGATGATCCACCTACAAATGTGAACTGACGTTCAAAAATAAAACATTTGAAAACGGACCATTTTCCACATTTCTGAAGCATGACATAATGGGGGGGTGTTATCTCTTTTGTCGAAAATCAGCCGTTTTTGCTCGAACATTAAATGCCTCCATATGGTATTTAATTAACTTACCGGGGTGAAGAAACCCTTTTTGAGAACTCAGAGTGAGTAAATTGGCCGTTTTCATGCACTTTTAACCATTCCATAAATCTTGTGTTTTGGGCCCCTGGAAGCATGAAAATCACTTTAAACATGCTAATTTTAGCTCTAACACTGATGATCCACCTACAAATGTGAACTGACGTTCAAAAATAAAACATTTGAAAATGGACCATTTTCCACATTTCTGAAGCATGACGTAATGGGGGGTGTTATCTCTTTTGTCGAAAATCAGCCGTTTTTGCTCGAACATTAAATGCCTCCAAATGGTATTTAATTAACTTCCCGAGCCCCTGGAAGCATGAAAATCACTTTAAACATGCTAATTTTAGCTCTAACACTGATGATCCACCTACAAATGTGAACTGACGTTCAAAAATAAAACATTTGAAAACGGACCATTTTCCACATTTCTGAAGCATGACGTAATGGGGGGGTGTTATCTCTTTTGTCGAAAATCAGCCGTTTTTGCTCGAACATTAAATGCCTCCAAATGGTATTTAATTAACTTCCCGAGCCCCTGGAAGCATGAAAATCACTTTAAACATGCTAATTTTAGCTCTAACACTGATGATCCACCTACAAATGTGAACTGACGTTCAAAAATAAAACATTTGAAAACGGACCATTTTCCACATTTCTGAAGCATGACGTAATGGGGGGTGTTATCTCTTTTGTCGAAAATCAGCCGTTTTTGCTCGAACATTAAATGCCTCCAAATGGTATTTAATTAACTTCCCGAGCCCCTGGAAGCATGAAAATCACTTTAAACATGCTAATTTTAGCTCTAACACTGATGATCCACCTACAAATGTGAACTGACGTTCAAAAATAAAACATTTGAAAACGGACCATTTTCCACATTTCTGAAGCATGACGTAATGGGGGGTGTTATCTCTTTTGTCGAAAATCAGCCGTTTTTGCTCGAACATTAAATGCCTCCAAATGGTATTTATTTCACTTCCCGAGCCCCTGGAAGCATAAAAATCACTTTAAACATGCTAATTTTAGCTCTAACACTGATGATCCACCTACAAATGTGAACTGACGTTCAAAAATAAAACATTTGAAAACGGACCATTTTCCACATTTCTGAAGCATGACGTAATGGGGGGGTGTTATCTCTTTTGTCGAAAATCAGCCGTTTTTGCTCGAACATTAAATGCCTCCAAATGGTATTTAATTAACTTCCCGAGCCCCTGGAAGCATGAAAATCACTTTAAACATGCTAATTTTAGCTCTAACACTGATGATCCACCTACAAATGTGAACTGACGTTCAAAAATAAAACATTTGAAAACGGACCATTTTCCACATTTCTGAAGCATGACGTAATGGGGGGGTGTTATCTCTTTTGTCGAAAATCAGCCGTTTTTGCTCGAACATTAAATGCCTCCAAATGGTATTTAATTAACTTCCCGAGCCCCTGGAAGCATGAAAATCACTTTAAACATGCTAATTTTAGCTCTAACACTGATGATCCACCTACAAATGTGAACTGACGTTCAAAAATAAAACATTTGAAAACGGACCATTTTCCACATTTCTGAAGCATGACGTAATGGGGGGGTGTTATCTCTTTTGTCGAAAATCAGCCGTTTTTGCTCGAACATTAAATGCCTCCATATGGTATTTAATTAACTTACCGGGGTGAAGAAACCCTTTTTGAGAACTCAGAGTGAGTAAATTGGCCGTTTTCATGCACTTTTAACCATTCCATAAATCTTGTGTTTTGGGCCCCTGGAAGCATGAAAATCACTTTAAACATGCTAATTTTAGCTCTAACACTGATGATCCACCTACAAATGTGAACTGACGTTCAAAAATAAAACATTTGAAAATGGACCATTTTCCACATTTCTGAAGCATGACGTAATGGGGGGTGTTATCTCTTTTGTCGAAAATCAGCCGTTTTTGCTCGAACATTAAATGCCTCCAAATGGTATTTAATTAACTTCCCGAGCCCCTGGAAGCATGAAAATCACTTTAAACATGCTAATTTTAGCTCTAACACTGATGATCCACCTACAAATGTGAACTGACGTTCAAAAATAAAACATTTGAAAACGGACCATTTTCCACATTTCTGAAGCATGACGTAATGGGGGGGTGTTATCTCTTTTGTAGAAAATCAGCCGTTTTTGCTCGAACATTAAATGCCTCCAAATGGTATTTAATTAACTTCCCGGGGTGAAGAAACCCTTTTTGAGAACTCAGAGTGAGTAAATTGGCCATTTTCATGCACTTTTAACCATTCCATAAATCTTGTGTTTTGGGCCCCTGGAAGCATGAAAATCACTTTAAACATGCTAATTTTAGCTCTAACACTGATGATCCACCTACAAATGTGAACTGACGTTCAAAAATAAAACATTTGAAAACGGACCATTTTCCACATTTCTGAAGCATGACGTAATGGGGGGGTGTTATCTCTTTTGTCGAAAATCAGCCGTTTTTGCTCGAACATTAAATGCCTCCAAATGGTATTTAATTAACTTCCCGGGGTGAAGAAACCCTTTTTGAGAACTCAGAGTGAGTAAATTGGCCATTTTCATGCACTTTTAACCATTCCATTAATCTTGTGTTTTGGGCCCCTGGTAGCATGAAAATCACTTTAAACATGCTAATTTTAGCTCTAACACTGATGATCCACCTACAAATGTGAACTGACGTTCAAAAATAAAACATTTGAAAACGGACCATTTTCCACATTTCTGAAGCATGACGTAATGGGGGGGTGTTATCTCTTTTGTCGAAAATCAGCCGTTTTTGCTCGAACATTAAATGCCTCCAAATGGTATTTAATTAACTTACCGAGCCCCTGGAAGCATTAAAATCACTTTAAACATGCTAATTTTAGCTCTAACACTGATGATCCACCTACAAATGTGAACTGACGTTCAAAAATAAAACATTTGAATACGGACCATTTTCCACATTTCTGAAGCATGACGTAATGGGGGGTGTTATCTCTTTTGTCGAAAATCAGCCGTTTTTGCTCGAACATTAAATGCCTCCAAATGGTATTTAATTAACTTCCCGAGCCCCTGGAAGCATGAAAATCACTTTAAACATGCTAATTTTAGCTCTAACACTGATGATCCACCTACAAATGTGAACTGACGTTCAAAAATAAAACATTTGAAAACGGACCATTTTCCACATTTCTGAAGCATGACGTAATGGGGGGGTGTTATCTCTTTTGTCGAAAATCAGCCGTTTTTGCTCGAACATTAAATGCCTCCAAATGGTATTTAATTAACTTCCCGAGCCCCTGGAAGCATGAAAATCACTTTAAACATGCTAATTTTAGCTCTAACACTGATGATCCACCTACAAATGTGAACTGACGTTCAAAAATAAAACATTTGAAAACGGACCATTTTCCACATTTCTGAAGCATGACGTAATGGGGGGGTGTTATCTCTTTTGTCGAAAATCAGCCGTTTTTGCTCGAACATTAAATGCCTCCAAATGGTATTTAATTAATTTCCCGAGCCCCTGGGAGCATGAAAATCACTTTAAACATGCTAATTTTAGCTCTAACACTGATGATCCACCTACAAATGTGAACTGACGTTCAAAAATAAAACATTTGAAAACGGACCATTTTCCACATTTCTGAAGCATGACGTAATGGGGGGGTGTTATCTCTTTTGTCGAAAATCAGCCGTTTTTGCTCGAACATTAAATGCCTCCATATGGTATTTAATTAACTTCCCGGGGTGAAGAAACCCTTTTTGAGAACTCAGAGTGAGTAAATTGGCCGTTTTCATGCACTTTTAACCATTCCATAAATCTTGTGTTTTGGGCCCCTGGAAGCATGAAAATCACTTTAAACATGCTAATTTTAGCTCTAACACTGATGATCCACCTACAAATGTGAACTGACGTTCAAAAATAAAACATTTGAAAATGGACCATTTTCCACATTTCTGAAGCATGACGTAATGGGGGGTGTTATCTCTTTTGTCGAAAATCAGCCGTTTTTGCTCGAACATTAAATGCCTCCAAATGGTATTTAAATAACTTCCCGAGCCCCTGGAAGCATGAAAATCACTTTAAACATGCTAATTTTAGCTCTAACACTGATGATCCACCTACAAATGTGAACTGACGTTCAAAAATAAAACATTTGAAAACGGACCATTCTCCACATTTCTGAAGCATGACGTAATGGGGGGGTGTTATCTCTTTTGTCGAAAATCAGCCGTTTTTGCTCGAACATTAAATGCCTCCAAATGGTATTTAATTAACTTCCCGGGTGAAGAAACCCTTTTTGAGAACTCAGAGTGAGTAAATTGGCCATTTTCATGCACTTTTAACCATTCCATAAATCTTGTGTTTTGGGCCCCTGGAAGCATGAAAATCACTTTAAACATGCTAATTTTAGCTCTAACACTGATGATCCACCTACAAATGTGAACTGACGTTCAAAAATAAAACATTTGAAAACGGACCATTTTCCACATTTCTGAAGCATGACGTAATGGGGGGGTGTTATCTCTTTTGTCGAAAATCAGCCGTTTTTGCTCGAACATTAAATGCCTCCAAATGGTATTTAATTAACTTCCCGGGGTGAAGAAACCCTTTTTGAGAACTCAGAGTGAGTAAATTGGCCATTTTCATGCACTTTTAACCATTCCATTAATCTTGTGTTTTGGGCCCCTGGTAGCATGAAAATCACTTTAAACATGCTAATTTTAGCTCTAACACTGATGATCCACCTACAAATGTGAACTGACGTTCAAAAATAAAACATTTGAAAACGGACCATTTTCCACATTTCTGAAGCATGACGTAATGGGGGGGTGTTATCTCTTTTGTCGAAAATCAGCCGTTTTTGCTCGAACATTAAATGCCTCCAAATGGTATTTAATTAACTTCCCGAGCCCCTGGAAGCATGAAAATCACTTTAAACATGCTAATTTTAGCTCTAACACTGATGATCCACCTACAAATGTGAACTGACGTTCAAAAATAAAACATTTGAAAACGGACCATTTTCCACATTTCTGAAGCATGACGTAATGGGGGGGTGTTATCTCTTTTGTCGAAAATCAGCCGTTTTTGCTCGAACATTAAATGCCTCCAAATGGTATTTAATTAACTTCCCGAGCCCCTGGAAGCATGAAAATCACTTTAAACATGCTAATTTTAGCTCTAACACTGATGATCCACCTACAAATGTGAACTGACGTTCAAAAATAAAACATTTGAAAACGGACCATTTTCCACATTTCTGAAGCATGACGTAATGGGGGGGTGTTATCTCTTTTGTCGAAAATCAGCCGTTTTTGCTCGAACATTAAATGCCTCCAAATGGTATTTAATTAACTTCCCGAGCCCCTGGGAGCATGAAAATCACTTTAAACATGCTAATTTTAGCTCTAACACTGATGATCCACCTACAAATGTGAACTGACGTTCAAAAATAAAACATTTGAAAACGGACCATTTTCCACATTTCTGAAGCATGACGTAATGGGGGGGTGTTATCTCTTTTGTCGAAAATCAGCCGTTTTTGCTCGAACATTAAATGCCTCCATATGGTATTTAATTAACTTCCCGGGGTGAAGAAACCCTTTTTGAGAACTCAGAGTGAGTAAATTGGCCGTTTTCATGCACTTTTAACCATTCCATAAATCTTGTGTTTTGGGCCCCTGGAAGCATGAAAATCACTTTAAACATGCTAATTTTAGCTCTAACACTGATGATCCACCTACAAATGTGAACTGACGTTCAAAAATAAAACATTTGAAAATGGACCATTTTCCACATTTCTGAAGCATGACGTAATGGGGGTGTTATCTCTTTTGTCGAAAATCAGCCGTTTTTGCTCGAACATTAAATGCCTCCAAATGGTATTTAAATAACTTCCCGAGCCCCTGGAAGCATGAAAATCACTTTAAACATGCTAATTTTAGCTCTAACACTGATGATCCACCTACAAATGTGAACTGACGTTCAAAAATAAAACATTTGAAAACGGACCATTCTCCACATTTCTGAAGCATGACGTAATGGGGGGGTGTTATCTCTTTTGTCGAAAATCAGCCGTTTTTGCTCGAACATTAAATGCCTCCAAATGGTATTTAATTAACTTCCCGGGTGAAGAAACCCTTTTTGAGAACTCAGAGTGAGTAAATTGGCCATTTTCATGCACTTTTAACCATTCCATAAATCTTGTGTTTTGGGCCCCTGGAAGCATGAAAATCACTTTAAACATGCTAATTTTAGCTCTAACACTGATGATCCACCTACAAATGTGAACTGACGTTCAAAAATAAAACATTTGAAAACGGACCATTTTCCACATTTCTGAAGCATGACGTAATGGGGGGGTGTTATCTCTTTTGTCGAAAATCAGCCGTTTTTGCTCGAACATTAAATGCCTCCAAATGGTATTTAATTAACTTCCCGGGGTGAAGAAACCCTTTTTGAGAACTCAGAGTGAGTAAATTGGCAATTTTCATGCACTTTTAACCATTCCATTAATCTTGTGTTTTGGGCCCCTGGAAGCATGAAAATCACTTTAAACATGCTAATTTTAGCTCTAACACTGATGATCCACCTACAAATGTGAACTGACGTTCAAAAATAAAACATTTGAAAACGGACCATTTTCCACATTTCTGAAGCATGACGTAATGGGGGGGTGTTATCTCTTTTGTCGAAAATCAGCCGTTTTTGCTCGAACATTAAATGCCTCCAAATGGTATTTAATTAACTTCCCGAGCCCCTGGAAGCATGAAAATCACTTTAAACATGCTAATTTTAGCTCTAACACTGATGATCCACCTACAAATGTGAACTGACGTTCAAAAATAAAACATTTGAAAACGGACCATTTTCCACATTTCTGAAGCATGACGTAATGGGGGGGTGTTATCTCTTTTGTCGAAAATCAGCCGTTTTTGCTCGAACATTAAATGCCTCCATATGGTATTTAATTAACTTCCCGGGGTGAAGAAACCCTTTTTGAGAACTCAGAGTGAGTAAATTGGCCGTTTTCATGCAATTTTAACCATTCCATAAATCTTGTGTTTTGGGCCCCTGGAAGCATGAAAATCACTTTAAACATGCTAAGATTAGCTCTAACACTGATGGACCAACTACAAATGTGAACTGACGTTCAAAAATAAAACATTTGAAAACGGACCATTTTCCACATTTCTGAAGCATGACGTAATGGGGGGTGTTATCTCTTTTGTCGAAAATCAGCCGTTTTTGCTCGAACATTAAATGCCTCCAAATGGTATTTAATTAACTTCCCGAGCCCCTGGAAGCATGAAAATCACTTTAAACATGCTAATTTTAGCTCTAACACTGATGATCCACCTACAAATGTGAACTGACGTTCAAAAATAAAACATTTGAAAACGGACCATTTTCCACATTTCTGAAGCATGACGTAATGGGGGGGTGTTATCTCTTTTGTCGAAAATCAGCCGTTTTTGCTCGAACATTAAATGCCTCCAAATGGTATTTAATTAACTTCCCGGGGTGAAGAAACCCTTTTTGAGAACTCAGAGTGAGTAAATTGGCCATTTTCATGCACTTTTAACCATTCCATAAATCTTGTGTTTTGGGCCCCTGGAAGCATGAAAATCACTTTAAACATGCTAATTTTAGCTCTAACACTGATGATCCACCTACAAATGTGAACTGACGTTCAAAAATAAAACATTTGAAAATGGACCATTTTCCACATTTCTGAAGCATGACGTAATGGGGGGGTGTTATCTCTTTTGTCGAAAATCAGCCGTTTTTGCTCGAACATTAAATGCCTCCAAATGGTATTTATTTCACTTCCCGGGGTGAAGAAACCCTTTTTGAGAACTCAGAGTGAGTAAATTGGCCATTTTCATGCACTTTTAACCATTCCATTAATCTTGTGTTTTGGGCCCCTGGAAGCATGAAAATCACTTTAAACATGCTAATTTTAGCTCTAACACTGATGATCCACCTACAAATGTGAACTGACGTTCAAAAAGAAAACATTTGAAAACGGACCATTTTCCACATTTCAGAAGCATGACGTAATGGGGGGGTGTTATCTCTTTTGTCGAAAATCAGCCGTTTTTGCTCGAACATTAAATGCCTCCAAATGGTATTTAATTAACTTCCCGAGCCCCTGGAAGCATGAAAATCACTTTAAACATGCTAATTTTAGCTCTAACACTGATGATCCACCTACAAATGTGAACTGACGTTCAAAAATAAAACATTTGAAAACGGACCATTTTCCACATTTCTGAAGCATGACGTAATGGGGGGGTGTTATCTCTTTTGTCGAAAATCAGCCGTTTTTGCTCGAACATTAAATGCCTCCAAATGGTATTTAATTAACTTCCCGAGCCCCTGGAAGCATGAAAATCACTTTAAACATGCTAATTTTAGCTCTAACACTGATGATCCACCTACAAATGTGAACTGACGTTCAAAAATAAAACATTTGAAAACGGACCATTTTCCACATTTCTGAAGCATGACGTAATGGGGGGGTGTTATCTCTTTTGTCGAAAATCAGCCGTTTTTGCTCGAACATTAAATGCCTCCAAATGGTGTTTAATTAACTTCCCGAGCCCCTGGAAGCATGAAAATCACTTTAAACATGCTAATTTTAGCTCTAACACTGATGATCCACCTACAAATGTGAACTGACGTTCAAAAATAAAACATTTGAAAACGGACCATTTTCCACATTTCTGAAGCATGACGTAATGGGGGGGTGTTATCTCTTTTGTCGAAAATCAGCCGTTTTTGCTCGAACATTAAATGCCTCCAAATGGTATTTAATTAACTTCCCGAGCCCCTGGAAGCATGAAAATCACTTTAAACATGCTAATTTTAGCTCTAACACTGATGATCCACCTACAAATGTGAACTGACGTTCAAAAATAAAACATTTGAAAACGGACCATTTTCCACATTTCTGAAGCATGACGTAATGGGGGGGTGTTATCTCTTTTGTCGAAAATCAGCCGTTTTTGCTCGAACATTAAATGCCTTCATATGGTATTTAATTAACTTACCGGGGTGAAGAAACCCTTTTTGAGAACTCAGAGTGAGTAAATTGGCCGTTTTCATGCACTTTTAACCATTCCATAAATCTTGTGTTTTGGGCCCCTGGAAGCATGAAAATCACTTTAAACATGCTAATTTTAGCTCTAACACTGATGATCCACCTACAAATGTGAACTGACGTTCAAAAATAAAACATTTGAAAATGGACCATTTTCCACATTTCTGAAGCATGACGTAATGGGGGGTGTTATCTCTTTTGTCGAAAATCAGCCGTTTTTGCTCGAACATTAAATGCCTCCAAATGGTATTTAATTAACTTCCCGAGCCCCTGGAAGCATGAAAATCACTTTAAACATGCTAATTTTAGCTCTAACACTGATGATCCACCTACAAATGTGAACTGACGTTCAAAAATAAAACATTTGAAAACGGACCATTTTCCACATTTCTGAAGCATGACGTAATAGGGGGGGTGTTATCTCTTTTGTAGAAAATCAGCCGTTTTTGCTCGAACATTAAATGCCTCCAAATGGTATTTAATTAACTTCCCGGGGTGAAGAAACCCTTTTTGAGAACTCAGAGTGAGTAAATTGGCCATTTTCATGCACTTTTAACCATTCCATAAATCTTGTGTTTTGGGCCCCTGGAAGCATGAAAATCACTTTAAACATGCTAATTTTAGCTCTAACACTGATGATCCACCTACAAATGTGAACTGACGTTCAAAAATAAAACATTTGAAAACGGACCATTTTCCACATTTCTGAAGCATGACGTAATGGGGGGTGTTATCTCTTTTGTCGAAAATCAGCCGTTTTTGCTCGAACATTAAATGCCTCCAAATGGTATTTATTTCACTTCCCGAGCCCCTGGAAGCATAAAAATCACTTTAAACATGCTAATTTTAGCTCTAACACTGATGATCCACCTACAAATGTGAACTGACGTTCAAAAATAAAACATTTGAAAACGGACCATTTTCCACATTTCTGAAGCATGACGTAATGGGGGGGTGTTATCTCTTTTGTCGAAAATCAGCCGTTTTTGCTCGAACATTAAATGCCTCCAAATGGTATTTAATTAACTTCCCGAGCCCCTGGAAGCATGAAAATCACTTTAAACATGCTAATTTTAGCTCTAACACTGATGATCCACCTACAAATGTGAACTGACGTTCAAAAATAAAACATTTGAAAACGGACCATTTTCCACATTTCTGAAGCATGACGTAATGGGGGGGTGTTATCTCTTTTGTCGAAAATCAGCCGTTTTTGCTCGAACATTAAATGCCTCCAAATGGTATTTAATTAACTTCCCGAGCCCCTGGAAGCATGAAAATCACTTTAAACATGCTAATTTTAGCTCTAACACTGATGATCCACCTACAAATGTGAACTGACGTTCAAAAATAAAACATTTGAAAACGGACCATTTTCCACATTTCTGAAGCATGACGTAATGGGGGGGTGTTATCTCTTTTGTCGAAAATCAGCCGTTTTTGCTCGAACATTAAATGCCTCCATATGGTATTTAATTAACTTACCGGGGTGAAGAAACCCTTTTTGAGAACTCAGAGTGAGTAAATTGGCCGTTTTCATGCACTTTTAACCATTCCATAAATCTTGTGTTTTGGGCCCCTGGAAGCATGAAAATCACTTTAAACATGCTAATTTTAGCTCTAACACTGATGATCCACCTACAAATGTGAACTGACGTTCAAAAATAAAACATTTGAAAATGGACCATTTTCCACATTTCTGAAGCATGACGTAATGGGGGGTGTTATCTCTTTTGTCGAAAATCAGCCGTTTTTGCTCGAACATTAAATGCCTCCAAATGGTATTTAATTAACTTCCCGAGCCCCTGGAAGCATGAAAATCACTTTAAACATGCTAATTTTAGCTCTAACACTGATGATCCACCTACAAATGTGAACTGACGTTCAAAAATAAAACATTTGAAAACGGACCATTTTCCACATTTCTGAAGCATGACGTAATGGGGGGGTGTTATCTCTTTTGTAGAAAATCAGCCGTTTTTGCTCGAACATTAAATGCCTCCAAATGGTATTTAATTAACTTCCCGGGGTGAAGAAACCCTTTTTGAGAACTCAGAGTGAGTAAATTGGCCATTTTCATGCACTTTTAACCATTCCATAAATCTTGTGTTTTGGGCCCCTGGAAGCATGAAAATCACTTTAAACATGCAAATTTTAGCTCTAACACTGATGATCCACCTACAAATGTGAACTGACGTTCAAAAATAAAACATTTGAAAACGGACCATTTTCCACATTTCTGAAGCATGACGTAATGGGGGGTGTTATCTCTTTTGTCGAAAATCAGCCGTTTTTGCTCGAACATTAAATGCCTCCAAATGGTATTTAATTAACTTCCCGAGCCCCTGGAAGCATGAAAATCACTTTAAACATGCTAATTTTAGCTCTAACACTGATGATCCACCTACAAATGTGAACTGACGTTCAAAAATAAAACATTTGAAAACGGACCATTTTCCACATTTCTGAAGCATGACGTAATGGGGGGGTGTTATCTCTTTTGTCGAAAATCAGCCGTTTTTGCTCGAACATTAAATGCCTCCAAATGGTATTTAATTAACTTCCCGAGCCCCTGGAAGCATGAAAATCACTTTAAACATGCTAATTTTAGCTCTAACACTGATGATCCACCTACAAATGTGAACTGACGTTCAAAAATAAAACATTTGAAAACGGACCATTTTCCACATTTCTGAAGCATGACGTAATGGGGGGGTGTTATCTCTTTTGTCGAAAATCAGCCGTTTTTGCTCGAACATTAAATGCCTCCAAATGGTGTTTAATTAACTTCCCGAGCCCCTGGAAGCATGAAAATCACTTTAAACATGCTAATTTTAGCTCTAACACTGATGATCCACCTACAAATGTGAACTGACGTTCAAAAATAAAACATTTGAAAACGGACCATTTTCCACATTTCTGAAGCATGACGTAATGGGGGGGTGTTATCTCTTTTGTCGAAAATCAGCCGTTTTTGCTCGAACATTAAATGCCTCCAAATGGTATTTAATTAACTTCCCGAGCCCCTGGAAGCATGAAAATCACTTTAAACATGCTAATTTTAGCTCTAACACTGATGATCCACCTACAAATGTGAACTGACGTTCAAAAATAAAACATTTGAAAACGGACCATTTTCCACATTTCTGAAGCATGACGTAATGGGGGGGTGTTATCTCTTTTGTCGAAAATCAGCCGTTTTTGCTCGAACATTAAATGCCTCCATATGGTATTTAATTAACTTACCGGGGTGAAGAAACCCTTTTTGAGAACTCAGAGTGAGTAAATTGGCCGTTTTCATGCACTTTTAACCATTCCATAAATCTTGTGTTTTGGGCCCCTGGAAGCATGAAAATCACTTTAAACATGCTAATTTTAGCTCTAACACTGATGATCCACCTACAAATGTGAACTGACGTTCAAAAATAAAACATTTGAAAATGGACCATTTTCCACATTTCTGAAGCATGACGTAATGGGGGGTGTTATCTCTTTTGTCGAAAATCAGCCGTTTTTGCTCGAACATTAAATGCCTCCAAATGGTATTTAATTAACTTCCCGAGCCCCTGGAAGCATGAAAATCACTTTAAACATGCTAATTTTAGCTCTAACACTGATGATCCACCTACAAATGTGAACTGACGTTCAAAAATAAAACATTTGAAAACGGACCATTTTCCACATTTCTGAAGCATGACGTAATGGGGGGGTGTTATCTCTTTTGTAGAAAATCAGCCGTTTTTGCTCGAACATTAAATGCCTCCAAATGGTATTTAATTAACTTCCCGGGGTGAAGAAACCCTTTTTGAGAACTCAGAGTGAGTAAATTGGCCATTTTCATGCACTTTTAACCATTCCATAAATCTTGTGTTTTGGGCCCCTGGAAGCATGAAAATCACTTTAAACATGCTAATTTTAGCTCTAACACTGATGATCCACCTACAAATGTGAACTGACGTTCAAAAATAAAACATTTGAAAACGGACCATTTTCCACATTTCTGAAGCATGACGTAATGGGGGGTGTTATCTCTTTTGTCGAAAATCAGCCGTTTTTGCTCGAACATTAAATGCCTCCAAATGGTATTTATTTCACTTCCCGAGCCCCTGGAAGCATAAAAATCACTTTAAACATGCTAATTTTAGCTCTAACACTGATGATCCACCTACAAATGTGAACTGACGTTCAAAAATAAAACATTTGAAAACGGACCATTTTCCACATTTCTGAAGCATGACGTAATGGGGGGGTGTTATCTCTTTTGTCGAAAATCAGCCGTTTTTGCTCGAACATTAAATGCCTCCAAATGGTATTTAATTAACTTCCCGAGCCCCTGGAAGCATGAAAATCACTTTAAACATGCTAATTTTAGCTCTAACACTGATGATCCACCTACAAATGTGAACTGACGTTCAAAAATAAAACATTTGAAAACGGACCATTTTCCACATTTCTGAAGCATGACGTAATGGGGGGGTGTTATCTCTTTTGTCGAAAATCAGCCGTTTTTGCTCGAACATTAAATGCCTCCAAATGGTATTTAATTAACTTCCCGAGCCCCTGGAAGCATGAAAATCACTTTAAACATGCTAATTTTAGCTCTAACACTGATGATCCACCTACAAATGTGAACTGACGTTCAAAAATAAAACATTTGAAAACGGACCATTTTCCACATTTCTGAAGCATGACATAATGGGGGGGTGTTATCTCTTTTGTCGAAAATCAGCCGTTTTTGCTCGAACATTAAATGCCTCCATATGGTATTTAATTAACTTACCGGGGTGAAGAAACCCTTTTTGAGAACTCAGAGTGAGTAAATTGGCCGTTTTCATGCACTTTTAACCATTCCATAAATCTTGTGTTTTGGGCCCCTGGAAGCATGAAAATCACTTTAAACATGCTAATTTTAGCTCTAACACTGATGATCCACCTACAAATGTGAACTGACGTTCAAAAATAAAACATTTGAAAATGGACCATTTTCCACATTTCTGAAGCATGACGTAATGGGGGGTGTTATCTCTTTTGTCGAAAATCAGCCGTTTTTGCTCGAACATTAAATGCCTCCAAATGGTATTTAATTAACTTCCCGAGCCCCTGGAAGCATGAAAATCACTTTAAACATGCTAATTTTAGCTCTAACACTGATGATCCACCTACAAATGTGAACTGACGTTCAAAAATAAAACATTTGAAAACGGACCATTTTCCACATTTCTGAAACATGACGTAATGGGGGGGTGTTATCTCTTTTGTAGAAAATCAGCCGTTTTTGCTCGAACATTAAATGCCTCCAAATGGTATTTAATTAACTTCCCGGGGTGAAGAAACCCTTTTTGAGAACTCAGAGTGAGTAAATTGGCCATTTTCATGCACTTTTAACCATTCCATAAATCTTGTGTTTTGGGCCCCTGGAAGCATGAAAATCACTTTAAACATGCTAATTTTAGCTCTAACACTGATGATCCACCTACAAATGTGAACTGACGTTCAAAAATAAAACATTTGAAAATGGACCATTTTCCACATTTCTGAAGCATGACGTAATGGGGGGTGTTATCTCTTTTGTCGAAAATCAGCCGTTTTTGCTCGAACATTAAATGCCTCCAAATGGTATTTATTTCACTTCCCGAGCCCCTGGAAGCATAAAAATCACTTTAAACATGCTAATTTTAGCTCTAACACTGATGATCCACCTACAAATGTGAACTGACGTTCAAAAATAAAACATTTGAAAACGGACCATTTTCCACATTTCTGAAGCATGACGTAATGGGGGGGTGTTATCTCTTTTGTCGAAAATCAGCCGTTTTTGCTCGAACATTAAATGCCTCCAAATGGTATTTAATTAACTTCCCGAGCCCCTGGAAGCATGAAAATCACTTTAAACATGCTAATTTTAGCTCTAACACTGATGATCCACCTACAAATGTGAACTGACGTTCAAAAATAAAACATTTGAATACGGACCATTTTCCACATTTCTGAAGCATGACGTAATGGGGGGGTGTTATCTCTTTTGTCGAAAATCAGCCGTTTTTGCTCGAACATTAAATGCCTCCAAATGGTATTTAATTAACTTCCCGAGCCCCTGGAAGCATGAAAATCACTTTAAACATGCTAATTTTAGCTCTAACACTGATGATCCACCTACAAATGTGAACTGACGTTCAAAAATAAAACATTTGAAAACGGACCATTTTCCACATTTCTGAAGCATGACGTAATGGGGGGGTGTTATCTCTTTTGTCGAAAATCAGCCGTTTTTGCTCGAACATTAAATGCCTCCAAATGGTATTTAATTAACTTCCCGAGCCCCGGGAAGCATGAAAATCACTTTAAACATGCTAATTTTAGCTCTAACACTGATGATCCACCTACAAATGTGAACTGACGTTCAAAAATAAAACATTTGAAAACGGACCATTTTCCACATTTCTGAAGCATGCCGTAATGGGGGGGTGTTATCTCTTTTGTCGAAAATCAGCCGTTTTTGCTCGAACATTAAATGCCTCCAAATGGTATTTAATTAACTTCCCGAGCCCCTGGAAGCATGAAAATCACTTTAAACATGCTAATTTTAGCTCTAACACTGATGATCCACCTACAAATGTGAACTGACGTTCAAAAATAAAACATTTGAAAACGGACCATTTTCCACATTTCTGAAGCATGACGTAATGGGGGGGTGTTATCTCTTTTGTCGAAAATCAGCCGTTTTTGCTCGAACATTAAATGCCTCCATATGGTATTTAATTAACTTCCCGGGGTGAAGAAACCCTTTTTGAGAACTCAGAGTGAGTAAATTGGCCGTTTTCATGCACTTTTAACCATTCCATAAATCTTGTGTTTTGGGCCCCTGGAAGCATGAAAATCACTTTAAACATGCTAATTTTAGCTCTAACACTGATGATCCACCTACAAATGTGAACTGACGTTCAAAAATAAAACATTTGAAAACGGACCATTTTCCACATTTCTGAAGCATGACGTAATGGGGGGGTGTTATCTCTTTTGTCGAAAATCAGCCGTTTTTGCTCGAACATTAAATGCCTCCAAATGGTATTTAATTAACTTCCCGGGGTGAAGAAACCCTTTTTGAGAACTCAGAGTGAGTAAATTGGCCATTTTCATGCACTTTTAACCATTCCATAAATCTTGTGTTTTGGGCCCCTGGAAGCATGAAAATCACTTTAAACATGCTAATTTTAGCTCTAACACTGATGATCCACCTACAAATGTGAACTGACGTTCAAAAATAAAACATTTGAAAACGGACCATTTTCCACATTTCTGAAGCATGACGTAATGGGGGGTGTTATCTCTTTTGTCGAAAATCAGCCGTTTTTGCTCGAACATTAAATGCCTCCAAATGGTATTTATTTCACTTCCCGAGCCCCTGGAAGCATAAAAATCACTTTAAACATGCTAATTTTAGCTCTAACACGGATGATCCACCTACAAATGTGAACTGACGTTCAAAAATAAAACATTTGAAAACGGACCATTTTCCACATTTCTGAAGCATGACGTAATGGGGGGGTGTTATCTCTTTTGTCGAAAATCAGCCGTTTTTGCTCGAACATTAAATGCCTCCAAATGGTATTTATTTCACTTCCCGATCCCCTGGAAGCATGAAAATCACTTTAAACATGCTAATTTTAGCTGTAACACTGATGATCCACCTACAAATGTGAACTGACGTTCAAAAATAAAACATTTGAAAACGGACCATTTTCCACATTTCTGAAGCATGACGTAATGGGGGGTGTTATCTCTTTTGTCGAAAATCAGCCGTTTTTGCTCGAACATTAAATGCCTCCAAATGGTATTTAATTAACTTCCCGGGGTGAAGAAACCCTTTTTGAGAACTCAGAGTGAGTAAATTGGTCATTTTCATGCACTTTTAACCATTCCATGAATCTTGTGTTTTGGGCCCCTGGAAGCATGAAAATCACTTTAAACATGCTAATTTTAGCTCTAACACTGATGATCCACCTACAAATGTGAACTGACGTTCAAAAATAAAACATTTGAAAACGGACCATTTTCCACATTTCTGAAGCATGACGTAATGGGGGGGTGTTATCTCTTTTGTCGAAAATCAGCCGTTTTTGCTCGAACATTAAATGCCTCCAAATGGTATTTAATTAACTTCCCGAGCCCCTGGAAGCATGAAAATCACTTTAAACATGCTAATTTTAGCTCTAACACTGATGATCCACCTACAAATGTGAACTGACGTTCAAAAATAAAACATTTGAAAACGGACCATTTTCCACATTTCTGAAGCATGACGTAATGGGGGGGTGTTATCTCTTTTGTCGAAAATCAGCCGTTTTTGCTCGAACATTAAATGCCTCCAAATGGTATTTAATTAACTTCCCGGGGTGAAGAAACCCTTTTTGAGAACTCAGAGTGAGTAAATTGGCCATTTTCATGCACTTTTAACCATTCCATAAATCTTGTGTTTTGGGCCCCTGGAAGCATGAAAATCACTTTAAACATGCTAATTTTAGCTCTAACACTGATGATCCACCTACAAATGTGAACTGACGTTCAAAAATAAAACATTTGAAAACGGACCATTTTCCACATTTCTGAAGCATGACGTAATGGGGAGGTGTTATCTCTTTTGTCGAAAATCAGCCGTTTTTGCTCGAACATTAAATGCCTCCAAATGGTATTTATTTCACTTCCCGGGGTGAAGAAACCCTTTTTGAGAACTCAGAGTGAGTAAATTGGCCATTTTCATGCACTTTTAACCATTCCATTAATCTTGTGTTTTGGGCCCCTGGAAGCATGAAAATCACTTTAAACATGCTAATTTTAGCTCTAACACTGATGATCCACCTACAAATGTGAACTGACGTTCAAAAATAAAACATTTGAAAACGGACCATTTTCCACATTTCAGAAGCATGACGTAATGGGGGGGTGTTATCTCTTTTGTCGAAAATCAGCCGTTTTTGCTCGAACATTAAATGCCTCCAAATGGTATTTAATTAACTTCCCGAGCCCCTGGAAGCATGAAAATCACTTTAAACATGCTAATTTTAGCTCTAACACTGATGATCCACCTACAAATGTGAACTGACGTTCAAAAATAAAACATTTGAAAACGGACCATTTTCCACATTTCTGAAGCATGACGTAATGGGGGGGTGTTATCTCTTTTGTCGAAAATCAGCCGTTTTTGCTCGAACATTAAATGCCTCCAAATGGTATTTAATTAACTTCCCGAGCCCCTGGAAGCATGAAAATCACTTTAAACATGCTAATTTTAGCTCTAACACTGATGATCCACCTACAAATGTGAACTGACGTTCAAAAATAAAACATTTGAAAACGGACCATTTTCCACATTTCTGAAGCATGACGTAATGGGGGGGTGTTATCTCTTTTGTCGAAAATCAGCCGTTTTTGCTCGAACATTAAATGCCTCCAAATGGTGTTTAATTAACTTCCCGAGCCCCTGGAAGCATGAAAATCACTTTAAACATGCTAATTTTAGCTCTAACACTGATGATCCACCTACAAATGTGAACTGACGTTCAAAAATAAAACATTTGAAAACGGACCATTTTCCACATTTCTGAAGCATGACGTAATGGGGGGGTGTTATCTCTTTTGTCGAAAATCAGCCGTTTTTGCTCGAACATTAAATGCCTCCAAATGGTATTTAATTAACTTCCCGAGCCCCTGGAAGCATGAAAATCACTTTAAACATGCTAATTTTAGCTCTAACACTGATGATCCACCTACAAATGTGAACTGACGTTCAAAAATAAAACATTTGAAAACGGACCATTTTCCACATTTCTGAAGCATGACGTAATGGGGGGGTGTTATCTCTTTTGTCGAAAATCAGCCGTTTTTGCTCGAACATTAAATGCCTCCAAATGGTATTTATTTCACTTCCCGGGGTGAAGAAACCATTTTTGAGAACTCAGAGTGAGTAAATTGGCCATTTTCATGCACTTTTAACCATTCCATAAATCTTGTGTTTTGGGCCCCTGGAAGCATGAAAATCACTTTCAACATGCTAATTTTAGCTCTAACACTGATGATCCACCTACAAATGTGAACTGACATTCAAAAATAAAACATTTGAAAACGGACCATTTTCCACATTTCTGAAGCATGACGTAATGGGGGGGTGTTATCTCTTTTGTCGAAAATCAGCCGTTTTTGCTCGAACATTAAATGCCTCCAAATGGTATTTAATTAACTTCCCGGGGTGAAGAAACCCTTTTTGAGAACTCAGAGTGAGTAAATTGGCCATTTTCATGCACTTTTAACCATTCCATAAATCTTGTGTTTTGGGCCCCTGGAAGCATGAAAATCACTTTAAACATGCTAATTTTAGCTCTAACACTGATGATCCACCTACAAATGTGAACTGACGTTCAAAAATAAAACATTTGAAAACGGACCATTTTCCACATTTCTGAAGCATGACGTAATGGGGGGTGTTATCTCTTTTGTCGAAAATCAGCCGTTTTTGCTCGAACATTAAATGCCTCCAAATGGTATTTATTTCACTTCCCGAGCCCCTGGAAGCATAAAAATCACTTTAAACATGCTAATTTTAGCTCTAACACTGATGATCCACCTACAAATGTGAACTGACGTTCAAAAATAAAACATTTGAAAACGGACCATTTTCCACATTTCTGAAGCATGACGTAATGGGGGGGTGTTATCTCTTTTGTCGAAAATCAGCCGTTTTTGCTCGAACATTAAATGCCTCCAAATGGTATTTATTTCACTTCCCGAGCCCCTGGAAGCATGAAAATCACTTTAAACATGCTAATTTTAGCTCTAACACTGATGATCCACCTACAAATGTGAACTGACGTTCAAAAATAAAACATTTGAAAACGGACCATTTTCCACATTTCTGAAGCATGACGTAATGGGGGGTGTTATCTCTTTTGTCGAAAATCAGCCGTTTTTGCTCGAACATTAAATGCCTCCAAATGGTATTTAATTAACTTCCCGGGGTGAAGAAACCCTTTTTGAGAACTCAGAGTGAGTAAATTGGTCATTTTCATGCACTTTTAACCATTCCATGAATCTTGTGTTTTGGGCCCCTGGAAGCATGAAAATCACTTTAAACATGCTAATTTTAGCTCTAACACTGATGATCCACCTACAAATGTGAACTGACGTTCAAAAATAAAACATTTGAAAACGGACCATTTTCCACATTTCTGAAGCATGACGTAATGGGGGGGTGTTATCTCTTTTGTCGAAAATCAGCCGTTTTTGCTCGAACATTAAATGCCTCCAAATGGTATTTAATTAACTTCCCGAGCCCTTGGAAGCATGAAAATCACTTTAAACATGCTAATTTTAGCTCTAACACTGATGATCCACCTACAAATGTGAACTGACGTTCAAAAATAAAACATTTGAAAACGGACCATTTTCCACATTTCTGAAGCATGACGTAATGGGGGGGTGTTATCTCTTTTGTCGAAAATCAGCCGTTTTTGCTCGAACATTAAATGCCTCCAAATGGTATTTAATTAACTTCCCGGGGTGAAGAAACCCTTTTTGAGAACTCAGAGTGAGTAAATTGGCCATTTTCATGCACTTTTAACCATTCCATAAATCTTGTGTTTTGGGCCCCTGGAAGCATGAAAATCACTTTAAACATGCTAATTTTAGCTCTAACACTGATGATCCACCTACAAATGTGAACTGACGTTCAAAAATAAAACATTTGAAAACGGACCATTTTCCACATTTCTGAAGCATGACGTAATGGGGGGGTGTTATCTCTTTTGTCGAAAATCAGCCGTTTTTGCTCGAACATTAAATGCCTCCAAATGGTATTTATTTCACTTCCCGAGCCCCTGGAAGCATAAAAATCACTTTAAACATGCTAATTTTAGCTCTAACACTGATGATCCACCTACAAATGTGAACTGACGTTCAAAAATAAAACATTTGAAAACGGACCATTTTCCACATTTCTGAAGCATGACGTAATGGGGGGGTGTTATCTCTTTTGTCGAAAATCAGCCGTTTTTGCTCGAACATTAAATGCCTCCAAATGGTATTTAATTAACTTCCCGAGCCCCTGGAAGCATGAAAATCACTTTAAACATGCTAATTTTAGCTCTAACACTGATGATCCACCTACAAATGTGAACTGACGTTCAAAAATAAAACATTTGAATACGGACCATTTTCCACATTTCTGAAGCATGACGTAATGGGGGGTGTTATCTCTTTTGTCGAAAATCAGCCGTTTTTGCTCGAACATTAAATGCCTCCAAATGGTATTTAATTAACTTCCCGAGCCCCTGGAAGCATGAAAATCACTTTAAACATGCTAATTTTAGCTCTAACACTGATGATCCACCTACAAATGTGAACTGACGTTCAAAAATAAAACATTTGAAAACGGACCATTTTCCACATTTCTGAAGCATGACGTAATGGGGGGGTGTTATCTCTTTTGTCGAAAATCAGCCGTTTTTGCTCGAACATTAAATGCCTCCAAATGGTATTTAATTAACTTCCCGAGCCCCTGGAAGCATGAAAATCACTTTAAACATGCTAATTTTAGCTCTAACACTGATGATCCACCTACAAATGTGAACTGACGTTCAAAAATAAAACATTTGAAAACGGACCATTTTCCACATTTCTGAAGCATGCCGTAATGGGGGGGTGTTATCTCTTTTGTCGAAAATCAGCCGTTTTTGCTCGAACATTAAATGCCTCCAAATGGTATTTAATTAACTTCCCGAGCCCCTGGAAGCATGAAAATCACTTTAAACATGCTAATTTTAGCTCTAACACTGATGATCCACCTACAAATGTGAACTGACGTTCAAAAATAAAACATTTGAAAACGGACCATTTTCCACATTTCTGAAGCATGACGTAATGGGGGGGTGTTATCTCTTTTGTCGAAAATCAGCCGTTTTTGCTCGAACATTAAATGCCTCCATATGGTATTTAATTAACTTCCCGGGGTGAAGAAACCCTTTTTGAGAACTCAGAGTGAGTAAATTGGCCGTTTTCATGCACTTTTAACCATTCCATAAATCTTGTGTTTTGGGCCCCTGGAAGCATGAAAATCACTTTAAACATGCTAATTTTAGCTCTAACACTGATGATCCACCTACAAATGTGAACTGACGTTCAAAAATAAAACATTTGAAAACGGACCATTTTCCACATTTCTGAAGCATGACGTAATGGGGGGTGTTATCTCTTTTGTCGAAAATCAGCCGTTTTTGCTCGAACATTAAATGCCTCCAAATGGTATTTAATTAACTTCCCGAGCCCCTGGAAGCATGAAAATCACTTTAAACATGCTAATTTTAGCTCTAACACTGATGATCCACCTACAAATGTGAACTGACGTTCAAAAATAAAACATTTGAAAACGGACCATTTTCCACATTTCTGAAGCATGACGTAATGGGGGGGTGTTATCTCTTTTGTCGAAAATCAGCCGTTTTTTCTCGAACATTAAATGCCTCCAAATGGTATTTAATTAACTTCCCGGGGTGAAGAAACCCTTTTTGAGAACTCAGAGTGAGTAAATTGGCCATTTTCATGCACTTTTAACCATTCCATAAATCTTGTGTTTTGGGCCCCTGGAAGCATGAAAATCACTTTAAACATGCTAATTTTAGCTCTAACACTGATGATCCACCTACAAATGTGAACTGACGTTCAAAAATAAAACATTTGAAAACGGACCATTTTCCACATTTCTGAAGCATGACGTAATGGGGGGGTGTTATCTCTTTTGTCGAAAATCAGCCATTTTTGCTCGAACATTAAATGCCTCCAAATGGTATTTAATTAACTTCCCGGGGTGAAGAAACCCTTTTTGAGAACTCAGAGTGAGTAAATTGGCCATTTTCATGCACTTTTAACCATTCCATTAATCTTGTGTTTTGGGCCCCTGGTAGCATGAAAATCACTTTAAACATGCTAATTTTAGCTCTAACACTGATGATCCACCTACAAATGTGAACTGACGTTCAAAAATAAAACATTTGAAAACGGACCATTTTCCACATTTCTGAAGCATGACGTAATGGGGGGGTGTTATCTCTTTTGTCGAAAATCAGCCGTTTTTGCTCGAACATTAAATGCCTCCAAATGGTATTTAATTAACTTCCCGAGCCCCTGGAAGCATGAAAATCACTTTAAACATGCTAATTTTAGCTCTAACACTGATGATCCACCTACAAATGTGAACTGACGTTCAAAAATAAAACATTTGAAAACGGACCATTTTCCACATTTCTGAAGCATGACGTAATGGGGGGGTGTTATCTCTTTTGTCGAAAATCAGCCGTTTTTGCTCGAACATTAAATGCCTCCAAATGGTGTTTAATTAACTTCCCGAGCCCCTGGAAGCATGAAAATCACTTTAAACATGCTAATTTTAGCTCTAACACTGATGATCCACCTACAAATGTGAACTGACGTTCAAAAATAAAACATTTGAAAACGGACCATTTTCCACATTTCTGAAGCATGACGTAATGGGGGGGTGTTATCTCTTTTGTCGAAAATCAGCCGTTTTTGCTCGAACATTAAATGCCTCCAAATGGTATTTAATTAACTTCCCGAGCCCCTGGAAGCATGAAAATCACTTTAAACATGCTAATTTTAGCTCTAACACTGATGATCCACCTACAAATGTGAACTGACGTTCAAAAATAAAACATTTGAAAACGGACCATTTTCCACATTTCTGAAGCATGACGTAATGGGGGGGTGTTATCTCTTTTGTCGAAAATCAGCCGTTTTTGCTCGAACATTAAATGCCTCCAAATGGTATTTATTTCACTTCCCGGGGTGAAGAAACCATTTTTGAGAACTCAGAGTGAGTAAATTGGCCATTTTCATGCACTTTTAACCATTCCATAAATCTTGTGTTTTGGGCCCCTGGAAGCATGAAAATCACTTTAAACATGCTAATTTTAGCTCTAACACTGATGATCCACCTACAAATGTGAACTGACATTCAAAAATAAAACATTTGAAAACGGACCATTTTCCACATTTCTGAAGCATGACGTAATGGGGGGGTGTTATCTCTTTTGTCGAAAATCAGCCGTTTTTGCTCGAACATTAAATGCCTCCAAATGGTATTTAATTAACTTCCCGGGGTGAAGAAACCCTTTTTGAGAACTCAGAGTGAGTAAATTGGCCATTTTCATGCACTTTTAACCATTCCATAAATCTTGTGTTTTGGGCCCCTGGAAGCATGAAAATCACTTTAAACATGCTAATTTTAGCTCTAACACTGATGATCCACCTACAAATGTGAACTGACGTTCAAAAATAAAACATTTGAAAACGGACCATTTTCCACATTTCTGAAGCATGACGTAATGGGGGGTGTTATCTCTTTTGTCGAAAATCAGCCGTTTTTGCTCGAACATTAAATGCCTCCAAATGGTATTTATTTCACTTCCCGAGCCCCTGGAAGCATAAAAATCACTTTAAACATGCTAATTTTAGCTCTAACACTGATGATCCACCTACAAATGTGAACTGACGTTCAAAAATAAAACATTTGAAAACGGACCATTTTCCACATTTCTGAAGCATGACGTAATGGGGGGGTGTTATCTCTTTTGTCGAAAATCAGCCGTTTTTGCTCGAACATTAAATGCCTCCAAATGGTATTTATTTCACTTCCCGAGCCCCTGGAAGCATGAAAATCACTTTAAACATGCTAATTTTAGCTCTAACACTGATGATCCACCTACAAATGTGAACTGACGTTCAAAAATAAAACATTTGAAAACGGACCATTTTCCACATTTCTGAAGCATGACGTAATGGGGGGTGTTATCTCTTTTGTCGAAAATCAGCCGTTTTTGCTCGAACATTAAATGCCTCCAAATGGTATTTAATTAACTTCCCGGGGTGAAGAAACCCTTTTTGAGAACTCAGAGTGAGTAAATTGGTCATTTTCATGCACTTTTAACCATTCCATGAATCTTGTGTTTTGGGCCCCTGGAAGCATGAAAATCACTTTAAACATGCTAATTTTAGCTCTAACACTGATGATCCACCTACAAATGTGAACTGACGTTCAAAAATAAAACATTTGAAAACGGACCATTTTCCACATTTCTGACGCATGACGTAATGGGGGGGTGTTATCTCTTTTGTCGAAAATCAGCCGTTTTTGCTCGAACATTAAATGCCTCCAAATGGTATTTAATTAACTTCCCGGGGTGAAGAAACCCTTTTTGAGAACTCAGAGTGAGTAAATTGGCCATTTTCATGCACTTTTAACCATTCCATAAATCTTGTGTTTTGGGCCCCTGGAAGCATGAAAATCACTTTAAACATGCTAATTTTAGCTCTAACACTGACGATCCACCTACAAATGTGAACTGACGTTCAAAAATAAAACATTTGAAAACGGACCATTTTCCACATTTCTGAAGCATGACGTAATGGGGGGTGTTATCTCTTTTGTCGAAAATCAGCCGTTTTTGCTCGAACATTAAATGCCTCCAAATGGTATTTATTTCACTTCCCGAGCCCCTGGAAGCATAAAAATCACTTTAAACATGCTAATTTTAGCTCTAACACTGATGATCCACCTACAAATGTGAACTGACGTTCAAAAATAAAACATTTGAAAACGGACCATTTTCCACATTTCTGAAGCATGACGTAATGGGGGGGTGTTATCTCTTTTGTCGAAAATCAGCCGTTTTTGCTCGAACATTAAATGCCTCCAAATGGTATTTAATTAACTTCCCGAGCCCCTGGAAGCATGAAAATCACTTTAAACATGCTAATTTTAGCTCTAACACTGATGATCCACCTACAAATGTGAACTGACGTTCAAAAATAAAACATTTGAATACGGACCATTTTCCACATTTCTGAAGCATGACGTAATGGGGGGGTGTTATCTCTTTTGTCGAAAATCAGCCGTTTTTGCTCGAACATTAAATGCCTCCAAATGGTATTTAATTAACTTCCCGAGCCCCTGGAAGCATGAAAATCACTTTAAACATGCTAATTTTAGCTCTAACACTGATGATCCACCTACAAATGTGAACTGACGTTCAAAAATAAAACATTTGAAAACGGACCATTTTCCACATTTCTGAAGCATGACGTAATGGGGGGGTGTTATCTCTTTTGTCGAAAATCAGCCGTTTTTGCTCGAACATTAAATGCCTCCAAATGGTATTTAATTAACTTCCCGAGCCCCTGGAAGCATGAAAATCACTTTAAACATGCTAATTTTAGCTCTAACACTGATGATCCACCTACAAATGTGAACTGACGTTCAAAAATAAAACATTTGAAAACGGACCATTTTCCACATTTCTGAAGCATGCCGTAATGGGGGGGTGTTATCTCTTTTGTCGAAAATCAGCCGTTTTTGCTCGAACATTAAATGCCTCCAAATGGTATTTAATTAACTTCCCGAGCCCCTGGAAGCATGAAAATCACTTTAAACATGCTAATTTTAGCTCTAACACTGATGATCCACCTACAAATGTGAACTGACGTTCAAAAATAAAACATTTGAAAACGGACCATTTTCCACATTTCTGAAGCATGACGTAATGGGGGGGTGTTATCTCTTTTGTCGAAAATCAGCCGTTTTTGCTCGAACATTAAATGCCTCCATATGGTATTTAATTAACTTCCCGGGGTGAAGAAACCCTTTTTGAGAACTCAGAGTGAGTAAATTGGCCGTTTTCATGCACTTTTAACCATTCCATAAATCTTGTGTTTTGGGCCCCTGGAAGCATGAAAATCACTTTAAACATGCTAATTTTAGCTCTAACACTGATGATCCACCTACAAATGTGAACTGACGTTCAAAAATAAAACATTTGAAAACGGACCATTTTCCACATTTCTGAAGCATGACGTAATGGGGGGTGTTATCTCTTTTGTCGAAAATCAGCCGTTTTTGCTCGAACATTAAATGCCTCCAAATGGTATTTAATTAACTTCCCGAGCCCCTGGAAGCATGAAAATCACTTTAAACATGCTAATTTTACCTCTAACACTGATGATCCACCTACAAATGTGAACTGACGTTCAAAAATAAAACATTTGAAAACGGACCATTTTCCACATTTCTGAAGCATGACGTAATGGGGGGGTGTTATCTCTTTTGTCGAAAATCAGCCGTTTTTGCTCGAACATTAAATGCCTCCAAATGGTATTTAATTAACTTCCCGGGGTGAAGAAACCCTTTTTGAGAACTCAGAGTGAGTAAATTGGCCATTTTCATGCACTTTTAACCATTCCATTAATCTTGTGTTTTGGGCCCCTGGTAGCATGAAAATCACTTTAAACATGCTAATTTTAGCTCTAACACTGATGATCCACCTACAAATGTGAACTGACGTTCAAAAATAAAACATTTGAAAACGGACCATTTTCCACATTTCTGAAGCATGACGTAATGGGGGGGTGTTATCTCTTTTGTCGAAAATCAGCCGTTTTTGCTCGAACATTAAATGCCTCCAAATGGTATTTAATTAACTTCCCGAGCCCCTGGAAGCATGAAAATCACTTTAAACATGCTAATTTTAGCTCTAACACTGATGATCCACCTACAAATGTGAACTGACGTTCAAAAATAAAACATTTGAATACGGACCATTTTCCACATTTCTGAAGCATGACGTAATGGGGGGTGTTATCTCTTTTGTCGAAAATCAGCCGTTTTTGCTCGAACATTAAATGCCTCCAAATGGTATTTAATTAACTTCCCGAGCCCCTGGAAGCATGAAAATCACTTTAAACATGCTAATTTTAGCTCTAACACTGATGATCCACCTACAAATGTGAACTGACGTTCAAAAATAAAACATTTGAAAACGGACCATTTTCCACATTTCTGAAGCATGACGTAATGGGGGGGTGTTATCTCTTTTGTCGAAAATCAGCCGTTTTTGCTCGAACATTAAATGCCTCCAAATGGTATTTAATTAACTTCCCGAGCCCCTGGAAGCATGAAAATCACTTTAAACATGCTAATTTTAGCTCTAACACTGATGATCCACCTACAAATGTGAACTGACGTTCAAAAATAAAACATTTGAAAACGGACCATTTTCCACATTTCTGAAGCATGACGTAATGGGGGGGTGTTATCTCTTTTGTCGAAAATCAGCCGTTTTTGCTCGAACATTAAATGCCTCCAAATGGTATTTAATTAACTTCCCGAGCCCCTGGAAGCATGAAAATCACTTTAAACATGCTAATTTTAGCTCTAACACTGATGATCCACCTACAAATGTGAACTGACGTTCAAAAATAAAACATTTGAAAACGGACCATTTTCCACATTTCTGAAGCATGACGTAATGGGGGGGTGTTATCTCTTTTGTCGAAAATCAGCCGTTTTTGCTCGAACATTAAATGCCTCCATATGGTATTTAATTAACTTCCCGGGGTGAAGAAACCCTTTTTGAGAACTCAGAGTGAGTAAATTGGCCGTTTTCATGCACTTTTAACCATTCCATAAATCTTGTGTTTTGGGCCCCTGGAAGCATGAAAATCACTTTAAACATGCTAATTTTAGCTCTAACACTGATGATCCACCTACAAATGTGAACTGACGTTCAAAAATAAAACATTTGAAAATGGACCATTTTCCACATTTCTGAAGCATGTCGTAATGGGGGGTGTTATCTCTTTTGTCGAAAATCAGCCGTTTTTGCTCGAACATTAAATGCCTCCAAATGGTATTTAATTAACTTCCCGAGCCCCTGGAAGCATGAAAATCACTTTAAACATGCTAATTTTAGCTCTAACACTGATGATCCACCTACAAATGTGAACTGACGTTCAAAAATAAAACATTTGAAAACGGACCATTCTCCACATTTCTGAAGCATGACGTAATGGGGGGGTGTTATCTCTTTTGTCGAAAATCAGCCGTTTTTGCTCGAACATTAAATGCCTCCAAATGGTATTTAATTAACTTCCCGGGTGAAGAAACCCTTTTTGAGAACTCAGAGTGAGTAAATTGGCCATTTTCATGCACTTTTAACCATTCCATAAATCTTGTGTTTTGGGCCCCTGGAAGCATGAAAATCACTTTAAACATGCTAATTTTAGCTCTAACACTGATGATCCACCTACAAATGTGAACTGACGTTCAAAAATAAAACATTTGAAAACGGACCATTTTCCACATTTCTGAAGCATGACGTAATGGGGGGGTGTTATCTCTTTTGTCGAAAATCAGCCGTTTTTGCTCGAACATTAAATGCCTCCAAATGGTATTTAATTAACTTCCCGGGGTGAAGAAACCCTTTTTGAGAACTCAGAGTGAGTAAATTGGCAATTTTCATGCACTTTTAACCATTCCATTAATCTTGTGTTTTGGGCCCCTGGAAGCATGAAAATCACTTTAAACATGCTAATTTTAGCTCTAACACTGATGATCCACCTACAAATGTGAACTGACGTTCAAAAATAAAACATTTGAAAACGGACCATTTTCCACATTTCTGAAGCATGACGTAATGGGGGGTGTTATCTCTTTTGTCGAAAATCAGCCGTTTTTGCTCGAACATTAAATGCCTCCAAATGGTATTTAATTAACTTCCCGAGCCCCTGGAAGCATGAAAATCACTTTAAACATGCTAATTTTAGCTCTAACACTGATGATCCACCTACAAATGTGAACTGACGTTCAAAAATAAAACATTTGAAAACGGACCATTTTCCACATTTCTGAAGCATGACGTAATGGGGGGGTGTTATCTCTTTTGTCGAAAATCAGCCGTTTTTGCTCGAACATTAAATGCCTCCAAATGGTATTTAATTAACTTCCCGGGGTGAAGAAACCCTTTTTGAGAACTCAGAGTGAGTAAATTGGCCATTTTCATGCACTTTTAACCATTCCATAAATCTTGTGTTTTGGGCCCCTGGAAGCATGAAAATCACTTTAAACATGCTAATTTTAGCTCTAACACTGATGATCCACCTACAAATGTGAACTGACGTTCAAAAATAAAACATTTGAAAACGGACCATTTTCCACATTTCTGAAGCATGACGTAATGGGGGGGTGTTATCTCTTTTGTCGAAAATCAGCCGTTTTTGCTCGAACATTAAATGCCTCCAAATGGTATTTATTTCACTTCCCGGGGTGAAGAAACCCTTTTTGAGAACTCAGAGTGAGTAAATTGGCCATTTTCATGCACTTTTAACCATTCCATTAATCTTGTGTTTTGGGCCCCTGGAAGCATGAAAATCACTTTAAACATGCTAATTTTAGCTCTAACACTGATGATCCACCTACAAATGTGAACTGACGTTCAAAAATAAAACATTTGAAAACGGACCATTTTCCACATTTCAGAAGCATGACGTAATGGGGGGGTGTTATCTCTTTTGTCGAAAATCAGCCGTTTTTGCTCGAACATTAAATGCCTCCAAATGGTATTTAATTAACTTCCCGAGCCCCTGGAAGCATGAAAATCACTTTAAACATGCTAATTTTAGCTCTAACACTGATGATCCACCTACAAATGTGAACTGACGTTCAAAAATAAAACATTTGAAAACGGACCATTTTCCACATTTCTGAAGCATGACGTAATGGGGGGGTGTTATCTCTTTTGTCGAAAATCAGCCGTTTTTGCTCGAACATTAAATGCCTCCAAATGGTATTTAATTAACTTCCCGAGCCCCTGGAAGCATGAAAATCACTTTAAACATGCTAATTTTAGCTCTAACACTGATGATCCACCTACAAATGTGAACTGACGTTCAAAAATAAAACATTTGAAAACGGACCATTTTCCACATTTCTGAAGCATGACGTAATGGGGGGGTGTTATCTCTTTTGTCGAAAATCAGCCGTTTTTGCTCGAACATTCAATGCCTCCAAATGGTGTTTAATTAACTTCCCGAGCCCCTGGAAGCATGAAAATCACTTTAAACATGCTAATTTTAGCTCTAACACTGATGATCCACCTACAAATGTGAACTGACGTTCAAAAATAAAACATTTGAAAACGGACCATTTTCCACATTTCTGAAGCATGACGTAATGGGGGGGTGTTATCTCTTTTGTCGAAAATCAGCCGTTTTTGCTCGAACATTAAATGCCTCCATATGGTATTTAATTAACTTACCGGGGTGAAGAAACCCTTTTTGAGAACTCAGAGTGAGTAAATTGGCCGTTTTCATGCACTTTTAACCATTCCATAAATCTTGTGTTTTGGGCCCCTGGAAGCATGAAAATCACTTTAAACATGCTAATTTTAGCTCTAACACTGATGATCCACCTACAAATGTGAACTGACGTTCAAAAATAAAACATTTGAAAACGGACCATTTTCCACATTTCTGAAGCATGACGTAATGGGGGGGTGTTATCTCTTTTGTCGAAAATCAGCCATTTTTGCTCGAACATTAAATGCCTCCAAATGGTATTTAATTAACTTCCCGAGCCCCTGGAAGCATGAAAATCACTTTAAACATGCTAATTTTAGCTCTAACACTGATGATCCACCTACAAATGTGAACTGACGTTCAAAAATAAAACATTTGAAAACGGACCATTTTCCACATTTCTGAAGCATGACGTAATGGGGGGGTGTTATCTCTTTTGTCGAAAATCAGCCGTTTTTGCTCGAACATTAAATGCCTCCAAATGGTGTTTAATTAACTTCCCGAGCCCCTGGAAGCATGAAAATCACTTTAAACATGCTAATTTTAGCTCTAACACTGATGATCCACCTACAAATGTGAACTGACGTTCAAAAATAAAACATTTGAAAACGGACCATTTTCCACATTTCTGAAGCATGACGTAATGGGGGGGTGTTATCTCTTTTGTCGAAAATCAGCCGTTTTTGCTCGAACATTAAATGCCTCCATATGGTATTTAATTAACTTACCGGGGTGAAGAAACCCTTTTTGAGAACTCAGAGTGAGTAAATTGGCCGTTTTCATGCACTTTTAACCATTCCATAAATCTTGTGTTTTGGGCCCCTGGAAGCATGAAAATCACTTTAAACATGCTAATTTTAGCTCTAACACTGATGATCCACCTACAAATGTGAACTGACGTTCAAAAATAAAACATTTGAAAATGGACCATTTTCCACATTTCTGAAGCATGACGTAATGGGGGGTGTTATCTCTTTTGTCGAAAATCAGCCGTTTTTGCTCGAACATTAAATGCCTCCAAATGGTATTTAATTAACTTCCCGAGCCCCTGGAAGCATGAAAATCACTTTAAACATGCTAATTTTAGCTCTAACACTGATGATCCACCTACAAATGTGAACTGACGTTCAAAAATAAAACATTTGAAAACGGACCATTTTCCACATTTCTGAAGCATGACGTAATGGGGGGGTGTTATCTCTTTTGTCGAAAATCAGCCATTTTTGCTCGAACATTAAATGCCTCCAAATGGTATTTAATTAACTTCCCGGGGTGAAGAAACCCTTTTTGAGAACTCAGAGTGAGTAAATTGGCCATTTTCATGCACTTTTAACCATTCCATTAATCTTGTGTTTTGGGCCCCTGGAAGCATGAAAATCACTTTAAACATGCTAATTTTAGCTCTAACACTGATGATCCACCTACAAATGTGAACTGACGTTCAAAAATAAAACATTTGAAAACGGACCATTTTCCACATTTCTGAAGCATGACGTAATGGGGGGGTGTTATCTCTTTTGTCGAAAATCAGCCGTTTTTGCTCGAACATTAAATGCCTCCAAATGGTATTTAATTAACTTCCCGAGCCCCTGGAAGCATGAAAATCACTTTAAACATGCTAATTTTAGCTCTAACACTGATGATCCACCTACAAATGTGAACTGACGTTCAAAAATAAAACATTTGAAAACGGACCATTTTCCACATTTCTGAAGCATGACGTAATGGGGGGGTGTTATCTCTTTTGTCGAAAATCAGCCGTTTTTGCTCGAACATTAAATGCCTCCATATGGTATTTAATTAACTTCCCGGGGTGAAGAAACCCTTTTTGAGAACTCAGAGTGAGTAAATTGGCCGTTTTCATGCACTTTTAACCATTCCATAAATCTTGTGTTTTGGGCCCCTGGAAGCATGAAAATCACTTTAAACATGCTAATTTTAGCTCTAACACTGATGATCCACCTACAAATGTGAACTGACGTTCAAAAATAAAACATTTGAAAACGGACCATTTTCCACATTTCTGAAGCATGACGTAATGGGGGGTGTTATCTCTTTTGTCGAAAATCAGCCGTTTTTGCTCGAACATTAAATGCCTCCAAATGGTATTTAATTAACTTCCCGAGCCCCTGGAAGCATGAAAATCACTTCAAACATGCTAATTTTAGCTCTAACACTGATGATCCACCTACAAATGTGAACTGACGTTCAAAAATAAAACATTTGAAAACGGACCATTTTCCACATTTCTGAAGCATGACGTAATGGGGGGGTGTTATCTCTTTTGTCGAAAATCAGCCGTTTTTGCTCGAACATTAAATGCCTCCAAATGGTATTTAATTAACTTCCCGGGGTGAAGAAACCCTTTTTGAGAACTCAGAGTGAGTAAATTGGCCATTTTCATGCACTTTTAACCATTCCATAAATCTTGTGTTTTGGGCCCCTGGAAGCATGAAAATCACTTTAAACATGCTAATTTTAGCTCTAACACTGATGATCCACCTACAAATGTGAACTGACGTTCAAAAATAAAACATTTGAAAACGGACCATTTTCCACATTTCTGAAGCATGACGTAATGGGGGGGTGTTATCTCTTTTGTCGAAAATCAGCAGTTTTTGCTCGAACATTAAATGCCTCCAAATGGTATTTAATTAACTTCCCGAGCCCCTGGAAGCATGAAAATCACTTTAAACATGCTAATTTTAGCTCTAACACTGATGATCCACCTACAAATGTGAACTGACGTTCAAAAATAAAACATTTGAAAACGGACCATTTTCCACATTTCTGAAGCATGACGTAATGGGGGGGTGTTATCTCTTTTATCGAAAATCAGCCGTTTTTGCTCGAACATTAAATGCCTCCAAATGGTGTTTAATTAACTTCCCGAGCCCCTGGAAGCATGAAAATCACTTTAAACATGCTAATTTTAGCTCTAACACTGATGATCCACCTACAAATGTGAACTGACGTTCAAAAATAAAACATTTGAAAACGGACCATTTTCCACATTTCTGAAGCATGACGTAATGGGGGGGTGTTATCTCTTTTGTCGAAAATCAGCCGTTTTTGCTCGAACATTAAATGCCTCCAAATGGTATTTAATTAACTTCCCGAGCCCCTGGAAGCATGAAAATCACTTTAAACATGCTAATTTTAGCTCTAACACTGATGATCCACCTACAAATGTGAACTGACGTTCAAAAATAAAACATTTGAAAACGGACCATTTTCCACATTTCTGAAGCATGACGTAATGGGGGGGTGTTATCTCTTTTGTCGAAAATCAGCCGTTTTTGTTCGAACATTAAATGCCTCCATATGGTATTTAATTAACTTCCCGGGGTGAAGAAACCCTTTTTGAGAACTCAGAGTGAGTAAATTGGCCGTTTTCATGCACTTTTAACCATTCCATAAATCTTGTGTTTTGGGCCCCTGGAAGCATGAAAATCACTTTAAACATGCTAATTTTAGCTCTAACACTGATGATCCACCTACAAATGTGAACTGACGTTCAAAAATAAAACATTTGAAAATGGACCATTTTCCACATTTCTGAAGCATGACGTAATGGGGGGTGTTATCTCTTTTGTCGAAAATCAGCCGTTTTTGCTCGAACATTAAATGCCTCCAAATGGTATTTAATTAACTTCCCGAGCCCCTGGAAGCATGAAAATCACTTTAAACATGCTAATTTTAGCTCTAACACTGATGATCCACCTACAAATGTGAACTGACGTTCAAAAATAAAACATTTGAAAACGGACCATTTTCCACATTTCTGAAGCATGACGTAATGGGGGGGTGTTATCTCTTTTGTCGAAAATCAGCCGTTTTTGCTCGAACATTAAATAACTCCAAATGGTATTTAATTAACTTCCCGGGGTGAAGAAACCCTTTTTGAGAACTCAGAGTGAGTAAATTGGCCATTTTCATGCACTTTTAACCATTCCATAAATCTTGTGTTTTGGGCACCTGGAAGCATGAAAATCACTTTAAACATGCTAATTTTAGCTCTAACACTGATGATCCACCTACAAATGTGAACTGACGTTCAAAAATAAAACATTTGAAAACTGACCATTTTCCACATTTCTGAAGCATGACGTAATGGGGGGGTGTTATCTCTTTTGTCGAAAATCAGCCGTTTTTGCTCGAACATTAAATGCCTCCAAATGGTATTTAATTAACTTCCCGGGGTGAAGAAACCCTTTTTGAGAACTCAGAGTGAGTAAATTGGCCATTTTCATGCACTTTTAACCATTCCATTAATCTTGTGTTTTGGGCCCCTGGAAGCATGAAAATCACTTTAAACATGCTAATTTTAGCTCTAACACTGATGATCCACCTACAAATGTGAACTGACGTTCAAAAATAAAACATTTGAAAACGGACCATTTTCCACATTTCTGAAGCATGACGTAATGGGGGGTGTTATCTCTTTTGTCGAAAATCAGCCGTTTTTGCTCGAACATTAAATGCCTCCAAATGGTATTTAATTAACTTCCCGAGCCCCTGGAAGCATGAAAATCACTTTAAACATGCTAATTTTAGCTCTAACACTGATGATCCACCTACAAATGTGAACTGACGTTCAAAAATAAAACATTTGAAAACGGACCATTTTCCACATTTCTGAAGCATGACGTAATGGGGGGGTGTTATCTCTTTTGTCGAAAATCAGCCGTTTTTGCTCGAACATTAAATGCCTCCATATGGTATTTAATTAACTTCCCGGGGTGAAGAAACCCTTTTTGAGAACTCAGAGTGAGTAAATTGGCCGTTTTCATGCACTTTTAACCATTCCATAAATCTTGTGTTTTGGGCCCCTGGAAGCATGAAAATCACTTTAAACATGCTAATTTTAGCTCTAACACTGATGATCCACCTACAAATGTGAACTGACGTTCAAAAATAAAGCATTTGAAAACGGACCATTTTCCACATTTCTGAAGCATGACGTAATGGGGGGTGTTATCTCTTTTGTCGAAAATCAGCCGTTTTTGCTCGAACATTAAATGCCTCCAAATGGTATTTAATTAACTTCCCGAGCCCCTGGAAGCATGAAAATCACTTTAAACATGCTAATTTTAGCTCTAACACTGATGATCCACCTACAAATGTGAACTGACGTTCAAAAATAAAACATTTGAAAACGGACCATTTTCCACATTTCTGAAGCATGACGTAATGGGGGGGTGTTATCTCTTTTGTCGAAAATCAGCCGTTTTTGCTCGAACATTAAATGCCTCCAAATGGTATTTAATTAACTTCCCGGGGTGAAGAAACCCTTTTTGAGAACTCAGAGTGAGTAAATTGGCCATTTTCATGCACTTTTAACCATTCCATAAATCTTGTGTTTTGGGCCCCTGGAAGCATGAAAATCACTTTAAACATGCTAATTTTAGCTCTAACACTGATGATCCACCTACAAATGTGAACTGACGTTCAAAAATAAAACATTTGAAAACGGACCATTTTCCACATTTCTGAAGCATGACGTAATGGGGGGGTGTTATCTCTTTTGTCGAAAATCAGCCGTTTTTGCTCGAACATTAAATGCCTCCAAATGGTATTTATTTCACTTCCCGGGGTGAAGAAACCCTTTTTGAGAACTCAGAGTGAGTAAATTGGCCATTTTCATGCACTTTTAACCATTCCATTAATCTTGTGTTTTGGGCCCCTGGAAGCATGAAAATCACTTTAAACATGCTAATTTTAGCCCTAACACTGATGATCCACCTACAAATGTGAACTGACGTTCAAAAATAAAACATTTGAAAACGGACCATTTTCCACATTTCAGAAGCATGACGTAATGGGGGGGTGTTATCTCTTTTTTTGAAAATCAGCCGTTTTTGCTCGAACATTAAATGCCTCCAAATGGTATTTAATTAACTTCCCGAGCCCCTGGAAGCATGAAAATCACTTTAAACATGCTAATTTTAGCTCTAACACTGATGATCCACCTACAAATGTGAACTGACGTTCAAAAATAAAACATTTGAAAACGGACCATTTTCCACATTTCTGAAGCATGACGTAATGGGGGGGTGTTATCTCTTTTGTCGAAAATCAGCCGTTTTTGCTCGAACATTAAATGCCTCCAAATGGTATTTAATTAACTTCCCGAGCCCCTGGAAGCATGAAAATCACTTTAAACATGCTAATTTTAGCTCTAACACTGATGATCCACCTACAAATGTGAACTGACGTTCAAAAATAAAACATTTGAAAACGGACCATTTTCCACATTTCTGAAGCATGACGTAATGGGGGGGTGTTATCTCTTTTGTCGAAAATCAGCCGTTTTTGCTCGAACATTAAATGCCTCCAAATGGTGTTTAATTAACTTCCCGAGCCCCTGGAAGCATGAAAATCACTTTAAACATGCTAATTTTAGCTCTAACACTGATGATCCACCTACAAATGTGAACTGACGTTCAAAAATAAAACATTTGAAAACGGACCATTTTCCACATTTCTGAAGCATGACGTAATGGGGGGGTGTTATCTCTTTTGTCGAAAATCAGCCGTTTTTGCTCGAACATTAAATGCCTCCAAATGGTATTTAATTAACTTCCCGAGCCCCTGGAAGCATGAAAATCACTTTAAACATGCTAATTTTAGCTCTAACACTGATGATCCACCTACAAATGTGAACTGACGTTCAAAAATAAAACATTTGAAAACGGACCATTTTCCACATTTCTGAAGCATGACGTAATGGGGGGGTGTTATCTCTTTTGTCGAAAATCAGCCGTTTTTGCTCGAACATTAAATGCCTCCAAATGGTATTTATTTCACTTCCCGGGGTGAAGAAACCATTTTTGAGAACTCAGAGTGAGTAAATTGGCCATTTTCATGCACTTTTAACCATTCCATAAATCTTGTGTTTTGGGCCCCTGGAAGCATGAAAATCACTTTAAACATGCTAATTTTAGCTCCAACACTGATGATCCACCTACAAATGTGAACTGACATTCAAAAATAAAACATTTGAAAACGGACCATTTTCCACATTTCTGAAGCATGACGTAATGGGGGGGTGTTATCTCTTTTGTCGAAAATCAGCCGTTTTTGCTCGAACATTAAATGCCTCCAAATGGTATTTAATTAACTTCCCGGGGTGAAGAAACCCTTTTTGAGAACTCAGAGTGAGTAAATTGGCCATTTTCATGCACTTTTAACCATTCCATAAATCTTGTGTTTTGGGCCCCTGGAAGCATGAAAATCACTTTAAACATGCTAATTTTAGCTCTAACACTGATGATCCACCTACAAATGTGAACTGACGTTCAAAAATAAAACATTTGAAAACGGACCATTTTCCACATTTCTGAAGCATGACGTAATGGGGGGTGTTATCTCTTTTGTCGAAAATCAGCCGTTTTTGCTCGAACATTAAATGCCTCCAAATGGTATTTATTTCACTTCCCGAGCCCCTGGAAGCATAAAAATCACTTTAAACATGCTAATTTTAGCTCTAACACTGATGATCCACCTACAAATTTGAACTGACGTTCAAAAATAAAACATTTGAAAACGGACCATTTTCCACATTTCTGAAGCATGACGTAATGGGGGGGTGTTATCTCTTTTGTCGAAAATCAGCCGTTTTTGCTCGAACATTAAATGCCTCCAAATGGTATTTATTTCACTTCCCGAGCCCCTGGAAGCATGAAAATCACTTTAAACATGCTAATTTTAGCTCTAACACTGATGATCCACCTACAAATGTGAACTGACGTTCAAAAATAAAACATTTGAAAACGGACCATTTTCCACATTTCTGAAGCATGACGTAATGGGGGGTGTTATCTCTTTTGTCGAAAATCAGCCGTTTTTGCTCGAACATTAAATGCCTCCAAATGGTATTTAATTAACTTCCCGGGGTGAAGAAACCCTTTTTGAGAACTCAGAGTGAGTAAATTGGTCATTTTCATGCACTTTTAACCATTCCATGAATCTTGTGTTTTGGGCCCCTGGAAGCATGAAAATCACTTTAAACATGCTAATTTTAGCTCTAACACTGATGATCCACCTACAAATGTGAACTGACGTTCAAAAATAAAACATTTGAAAACGGACCATTTTCCACATTTCTGAAGCATGACGTAATGGGGGGGTGTTATCTCTTTTGTCGAAAATCAGCCGTTTTTGCTCGAACATTAAATGCCTCCAAATGGTATTTAATTAACTTCCCGAGCCCCTGGAAGCATGAAAATCACTTTAAACATGCTAATTTTAGCTCTAACACTGATGATCCACCTACAAATGTGAACTGACGTTCAAAAATAAAACATTTGAAAACGGACCATTTTCCACATTTCTGAAGCATGACGTAATGGGGGGGTGTTATCTCTTTTGTCGAAAATCAGCCGTTTTTGCTCGAACATTAAATGCCTCCAAATGGTATTTAATTAACTTCCCGGGGTGAAGAAACCCTTTTTGAGAACTCAGAGTGAGTAAATTGGCCATTTTCATGCACTTTTAACCATTCCATAAATCTTGTGTTTTGGGCCCCTGGAAGCATGAAAATCACTTTAAACATGCTAATTTTAGCTCTAACACTGATGATCCACCTACAAATGTGAACTGACGTTCAAAAATAAAACATTTGAAAACGGACCATTTTCCACATTTCTGAAGCATGACGTAATGGGGGGGTGTTATCTCTTTTGTCGAAAATCAGCCGTTTTTACTCGAACATTAAATGCCTCCAAATGGTATTTAATTAACTTCCCGAGCCCCTGGAAGCATGAAAATCACTTTAAACATGCTAATTTTAGCTCTAACACTGATGATCCACCTACAAATGTGAACTGACGTTCAAAAATAAAACATTTGAAAACGGACCATTTTCCACATTTCTGAAGCATGACGTAATGGGGGGGTGTTATCTCTTTTGTCGAAAATCAGCCGTTTTTGCTCGAACATTAAATGCCTCCAAATGGTATTTAATTAACTTCCCGGGGTGAAGAAACCCTTTTTGAGAACTCAGAGTGAGTAAATTGGCCATTTTCATGCACTTTTAACCATTCCATAAATCTTGTGTTTTGGGCCCCTGGAAGCATGAAAATCACTTTAAACATGCTAATTTTAGCTCTAACACTGATGATCCACCTACAAATGTGAACTGACGTTCAAAAATAAAACATTTGAAAACGGACCATTTTCCACATTTCTGAAGCATGACGTAATGGGGGGTGTTATCTCTTTTGTCGAAAATCAGCCGTTTTTGCTCGAACATTAAATGCCTCCAAATGGTATTTAATTAACTTCCCGGGGTGAAGAAACCCTTTTTGAGAACTCAGAGTGAGTAAATTGGTCATTTTCATGCACTTTTAACCATTCCATGAATCTTGTGTTTTGGGCCCCTGGAAGCATGAAAATCACTTTAAACATGCTAATTTTAGCTCTAACACTGATGATCCACCTACAAATGTGAACTGACGTTCAAAAATAAAACATTTGAAAACGGACCATTTTCCACATTTCTGAAGCATGACGTAATGGGGGGGTGTTATCTCTTTTGTCGAAAATCAGCCGTTTTTGCTCGAACATTAAATGCCTCCAAATGGTATTTAATTAACTTCCCGAGCCCCTGGAAGCATGAAAATCACTTTAAACATGCTAATTTTAGCTCTAACACTGATGATCCACCTACAAATGTGAACTGACGTTCAAAAATAAAACATTTGAAAACGGACCATTTTCCACATTTCTGAAGCATGACGTAATGGGGGGTGTTATCTCTTTTGTCGAAAATCAGCTGTTTTTGCTCGAACATTAAATGCCTCCTAATGGTATTTAATTAACTTCCCGGGGTGAAGAAACCCTTTTTGAGAACTCAGAGTGAGTAAATTGGCCATTTTCATGCACTTTTAACCATTCCATAAATCTTGTGTTTTGGGCCCCTGGAAGCATGAAAATCACTTTAAACATGCTAATTTTAGCTCTAACACTGATGATCCACCTACAAATGTGAACTGACGTTCAAAAATAAAACATTTGAAAACGGACCATTTTCCACATTTCTGAAGCATGACGTAATGGGGGGGTGTTATCTCTTTTGTCGAAAATCTGCCGTTTTTGCTCGAACATTAAATGCCTCCAAATGGTATTTAATTAACTTCCCGAGCCCCTGGAAGCATGAAAATCACTTTAAACATGCTAATTTTAGCTCTAACACTGATGATCCACCTACAAATGTGAACTGACGTTCAAAAATAAAACATTTGAAAACGGACCATTTTCCACATTTCTGAAGCATGACGTAATGGGGGGGTGTTATCTCTTTTGTCGAAAATCAGCCGTTTTTGCTCGAACATTAAATGCCTCCAAATGGTATTTAATTAACTTCCCGGGGTGAGGAAACCCTTTTTGAGAACTCAGAGTGAGTAAATTGGCCATTTTCATGCACTTTTAACCATTCCATAAATCTTGTGTTTTGGGCCCCTGGAAGCATGAAAATCACTTTAAACATGCTAATTTTAGCTCTAACACTGATGATCCACCTACAAATGTGAACTGACGTTCAAAAATAAAACATTTGAAAACGGACCATTTTCCACATTTCTGAAGCATGACGTAATGGGGGGGTGTTATCTCTTTTGTCGAAAATCAGCCGTTTTTGCTCGAACATTAAATGCCTCCAAATGGTATTTAATTAACTTCCCGAGCCCCTGGAAGCATGAAAATCACTTTAAACATGCTAATTTTAGCTCTAACACTGATGATCCACCTACAAATGTGAACTGACGTTCAAAAATAAAACATTTGAAAACGGACCATTTTCCACATTTCTGAAGCATGACGTAATGGGGGGGTGTTATCTCTTTTGTCGAAAATCAGCCGTTTTTGCTCGAACATTAAATGCCTCCAAATGGTATTTAATTAACTTCCCGGGGTGAAGAAACCCTTTTTGAGAACTCAGAGTGAGTAAATTGGCCATTTTCATGCACTTTTAACCATTCCATAAATTTTGTGTTTTGGGCCCCTGGAAGCATGAAAATCACTTTAAACATGCTAATTTTAGCTCTAACACTGATGATCCACCTACAAATGTGAACTGACGTTCAAAAATAAAACATTTGAAAACGGACCATTTTCCACATTTCTGAAGCAGACCTTAATGGGGGGGTGTTATCTCTTTTGTCGAAAATCAGCCGTTTTTGCTCGAACATTAAATGCCTCCAAATGGTATTTATTTCACTTCCCGAGCCCCTGGAAGCATAAAAATCACTTTAAACATGCTAATTTTAGCTCTAACACTGATGATCCACCTACAAATGTGAACTGACGTTCAAAAATAAAACATTTGAAAACGGACCATTTTCCACATTTCTGAAGCATGACGTAATGGGGGGGTGTTATCTCTTTTGTCGAAAATCAGCCGTTTTTGCTCGAACATTAAATGCCTCCAAATGGTATTTATTTCACTTCCCGAGCCCCTGGAAGCATGAAAATCACTTTAAACATGCTAATTTTAGCTCTAACACTGATGATCCACCTACAAATGTGAACTGACGTTCAAAAATAAAACATTTGAAAACGGACCATTTTCCACATTTCTGAAGCATGACGTAATGGGGGGGTGTTATCTCTTTTGTCGAAAATCAGCCGTTTTTGCTCGAACATTAAATGCCTCCAAATGGTATTTAATTAACTTCCCGAGCCCCTGGAAGCATGAAAATCACTTTAAACATGCTAATTTTAGCTCTAACACTGATGATCCACCTACAAATGTGAACTGACGTTCAAAAATAAAACATTTGAAAACGGACCATTTTCCACATTTCTGAAGCATGACGTAATGGGGGGGTGTTATCTCTTTTGTCGAAAATCAGCCGTTTTTGCTCGAACATTAAATGCCTCCAAATGGTATTTAATTAACTTCCCGGGGTGAAGAAACCCTTTTTGAGAACTCAGAGTGAGTGAATTGGCCATTTTCATGCACTTTTAACCATTCCATAAATCTTGTGTTTTGGGCCCCTGGAAGCATGAAAATCACTTTAAACATGCTAATTTTAGCTCTAACACTGATGATCCACCTACAAATGTGAACTGACGTTCAAAAATAAAACATTTGAAAACGGACCATTTTCCACATTTCTGAAGCATGACGTAATGGGGGGTGTTATCTCTTTTGTCGAAAATCAGCCGTTTTTGCTCGAACATTAAATGCCTCCAAATGGTATTTAATTAACTTCCCGAGCCCCTGGAAGCATGAAAATCACTTTAAACATGCTAATTTTAGCTCTAACACTGATGATCCACCTACAAATGTGAACTGACGTTCAAAAATAAAACATTTGAAAACGGACCATTTTCCACATTTCTGAAGCATGACGTAATGGGGGGGTGTTATCTCTTTTGTCGAAAATCAGCCGTTTTTGCTCGAACATTAAATGCCTCCAAATGGTATTTAATTAACTTCCCGGGGTGAAGAAACCCTTTTTGAGAACTCAGAGTGAGTAAATTGGCCATTTTCATGCACTTTTAACCATTCCATAAATCTTGTGTTTTGGGCCCCTGGAAGCATGAAAATCACTTTAAACATGCTAATTTTAGCTCTAACACTGATGATCCACCTACAAATGTGAACTGACGTTCAAAAATAAAACATTTGAAAACGGACCATTTTCCACATTTCTGAAGCATGACGTAATGGGGGGGTGTTATCTCTTTTGTCGAAAATCAGCCGTTTTTGCTCAAACATTAAATGCCTCCAAATGGTATTTAATTAACTTCCCGAGCCCCTGGAAGCATGAAAATCACTTTAAACATGCTAATTTTAGCTCTAACACTGATGATCCACCTACAAATGTGAACTGACGTTCAAAAATAAAACATTTGAAAACGGACCATTTTCCACATTTCTGAAGCATGACGTAATGGGGGGGTGTTATCTCTTTTGTCGAAAATCAGCCATTTTTGCTCGAACATTAAATGCCTCCAAATGGTATTTAATTAACTTCCCGGGGTGAAGAAACCCTTTTTGAGAACTCAGAGTGAGTAAATTGGCCATTTTCATGCACTTTTAACCATTCCATAAATTTTGTGTTTTGGGCCCCTGGAAGCATGAAAATCACTTTAAACATGCTAATTTTAGCTCTAACACTGATGATCCACCTACAAATGTGAACTGACGTTCAAAAATAAAACATTTGAAAACGGACCATTTTCCACATTTCTGAAGCATGACGTAATGGGGGGGTGTTATCTCTTTTGTCGAAAATCAGCCGTTTTTGCTCGAACATTAAATGCCTCCAAATGGTATTTATTTCACTTCCCGAGCCCCTGGAAGCATAAAAATCACTTTAAACATGCTAATTTTAGCTCTAACACTGATGATCCACCTACAAATGTGAACTGACGTTCAAAAATAAAACATTTGAAAACGGACCATTTTCCACATTTCTGAAGCATGACGTAATGGGGGGGTGTTATCTCTTTTGTCGAAAATCAGCCGTTTTTGCTCGAACATTAAATGCCTCCAAATGGTATTTATTTCACTTCCCGAGCCCCTGGAAGCATGAAAATCACTTTAAACATGCTAATTTTAGCTCTAACACTGATGATCCACCTACAAATGTGAACTGACGTTCAAAAATAAAACATTTGAAAACTGACCATTTTCCACATTTCTGAAGCATGACGTAATGGGGGGGTGTTATCTCTTTTGTCGAAAATCAGCCGTTTTTGCTCGAACATTAAATGCCTCCAAATGGTATTTAATTAACTTCCCGGGGTGAAGAAACCCTTTTTGAGAACTCAGAGTGAGTAAATTGGCCATTTTCATGCACTTAACCATTCCATAAATCTTGTGTTTTGGGCCCCTGGAAGCATGAAAATCACTTTAAACATGCTAATTTTAGCTCTAACACTGATGATCCACCTACAAATGTGAACTGACGTTCAAAAATAAAACATTTGAAAACGGACCATTTTCCACATTTCTGAAGCATGAAGTAATGGGGGGGTGTTATCTCTTTTGTCGAAAATCAGCCGTTTTTGCTCGAACATTAAATGCCTCCAAATGGTATTTAATTAACTTCCCGAGCCCCTGGAAGCATGAAAATCACTTTAAACATGCTAATTTTAGCTCTAACACTGATGATCCACCTACAAATGTGAACTGACGTTCAAAAATAAAACATTTGAAAACGGACCATTTTCCACATTTCTGAAGCATGACGTAATGGGGGGGTGTTATCTCTTTTGTCGAAAAGCAGCTGTTTTTGCTCGAACATTAAATGCCTCCAAATGGTATTTAATTAACTTCCCGGGGTGAAGAAACCCTTTTTGAGAACTCAGAGTGAGTAAATTGGCCATTTTCATGCACTTTTAACCATTCCATAAATCTTGTGTTTTGGGCCCCTGGAAGCATGAAAATCACTTTAAACATGCTAATTTTAGCTCTAACACTGATGATCCACCTACAAATGTGAACTGACGTTCAAAAATAAAACATTTGAAAACGGACCATTTTCCACATTTCTGAAGCATGACGTAATGGGGGGTGTTATCTCTTTTGTCGAAAATCAGCCGTTTTTGCTCGAACATTAAATGCCTCCAAATGGTATTTAATTAACTTCCCGAGCCCCTGGAAGCATGAAAATCACGTTAAACATGCTAATTTTAGCTCTAACACTGATGATCCACCTACAAATGTGAACTGACGTTCAAAAATAAAACATTTGAAAACGGACCATTTTCCACATTTCTGAAGCATGACGTAATGGGGGGGTGTTATCTCTTTTGTCGAAAATTAGCCGTTTTTGCTCGAACATTAAATGCCTCCAAATGGTATTTAATTAACTTCCCGGGGTGAAGAAACCCTTTTTGAGAACTCAGAGTAAGTAAATTGGCCATTTTCATGCACTTTTAACCATTCCATAAATCTTGTGTTTTGGGCCCCTGGAAGCATGAAAATCACTTTAAACATGCTAATTTTAGCTCTAACACTGATGATCCACCTACAAATGTGAACTGACGTTCAAAAATAAAACATTTGAAAACTGACCATTTTCCACATTTCTGAAGCATGAAGTAATGGGGGGGTGTTATCTCTTTTGTCGAAAATCAGCCGTTTTTGCTCGAACATTAAATGCCTCCAAATGGTATTTAATTAACTTCCCGAGCCCCTGGAAGCATGAAAATCACTTTAAACATGCTAATTTTAGCTCTAACACTGATGATCCACCTACAAATGTGAACTGACGTTCAAAAATAAAACATTTGAAAACGGACCATTTTCCACATTTCTGAAGCATGACGTAATGGGGGGGTGTTATCTCTTTTGTCGAAAATCAGCCGTTTTTGCTCGAACATTAAATGCCTCCAAATGGTATTTAATTAACTTCCCGAGCCCCTGGAAGCATGAAAATCACTTTAAACATGCTAATTTTAGCTCTAACACTGATGATCCACCTACAAATGTGAACTGACGTTCAAAAATAAAACATTTGAAAATGGACCCTTTTCCACATTTCTGAAGCATGACGTAATGGGGGGGTGTTATCTCTTTTGTCGAAAATCAGCCGTTTTTGCTCGAACATTAAATGCCTCCAAATGGTATTTAATTAACTTCCCGAGCCCCTGGAAGCATGAAAATCACTTTAAACATGCTAATTTTAGCTCTAACACTGATGATCCACCTACAAATGTGAACTGACGTTCAAAAATAAAACATTTGAAAACGGACCATTTTCCACATTTCTGAAGCATGACGTAATGGGGGGGTGTTATCTCTTTTGTCGAAAATCAGCCGTTTTTGCTCGAACATTAAATGCCTCCAAATGGTATTTAATTAACTTCCCGGGGTGAAGAAACCCTTTTTGAGAACTCAGAGTGAGTAAATTGGCCATTTTCATGCACTTTTAACCATTCCATAAATCTTGTGTTTTGGGCCCCTGGAAGCATGAAAATCACTTTAAACATGCTAATTTTAGCTCTAACACTGATGATCCACCTACAAATGTGAACTGACGTTCAAAAATAAAACATTTGAAAACGGACCATTTTCCACATTTCTGAAGCATGACGTAATGGGGGGTGTTATCTCTTTTGTCGAAAATCAGCCATTTTTGCTCGAACATTAAATGCCTCCAAATGGTATTTAATTAACTTCCCGAGCCCCTGGAAGCATGAAAATCACTTTAAACATGCTAATTTTAGCTCTAACACTGATGATCCACCTACAAATGTGAACTGACGTTCAAAAATAAAACATTTGAAAACGGACCATTTTCCACATTTCTGAAGCATGACGTAATGGGGGGGTGTTATCTCTTTTGTCGAAAATCAGCCGTTTTTGCTCGAACATTAAATGCCTCCAAATGGTATTTAATTAACTTCCCGGGGTGAAGAAACCCTTTTTGAGAACTCAGAGTGAGTAAATTGGCCATTTTCATGCACTTTTAACCATTCCATAAATCTTGTGTTTTGGGCCCCTGGAAGCATGAAAATCACTTTAAACATGCTAATTTTAGCTCTAACACTGATGATCCACCTACAAATGTGAACTGACGTTCAAAAATAAAACATTTGAAAACGGACCATTTTCCACATTTCTGAAGCATGACGTAATGGGGGGGTGTTATCTCTTTTGTCGAAAATCAGCCGTTTTTGCTCGAACATTAAATGCCTCCAAATGGTATTTAATTAACTTCCCGAGCCCCTGGAAGCCTGAAAATCACTTTAAACATGCTAATTTTAGCTCTAACACTGATGATCCACCTACAAATGTGAACTGACGTTCAAAAATAAAACATTTGAAAACGGACCATTTTCCACATTTCTGAAGCATGACGTAATGGGGGGGTGTTATCTCTTTTGTCGAAAATCAGCCGTTTTTGCTCGAACATTAAATGCCTCCAAATGGTATTTATTTCACTTCCCGAGCCCCTGGAAGCATAAAAATCACTTTAAACATGCTAATTTTAACTCTAACACTGATGATCCACCTACAAATGTGAACTGACGTTCAAAAATAAAACATTTGAAAACGGACCATTTTCCACATTTCTGAAGCATGACGTAATGGGGGGGTGTTATCTCTTTTGTCGAAAATCAGCCGTTTTTGCTCGAACATTAAATGCCTCCAAATGGTATTTATTTCACTTCCCGAGCCCCTGGAAGCATGAAAATCACTTTAAACATGCTAATTTTAGCTCTAACACTGATGATCCACCTACAAATGTGAACTGACGTTCAAAAATAAAACATTTGAAAACGGACCATTTTCCACATTTCTGAAGCATGACGTAATGGGGGGGTGTTATCTCTTTTGTCGAAAATCAGCCGTTTTTGCTCGAACATTAAATGCCTCCAAATGGTATTTAATTAACTTCCCGGGGTGAAGAAACCCTTTTTGAGAACTCAGAGTGAGTAAATTGGCCATTTTCATGCACTTTTAACCATTCCATAAATCTTGTGTTTTGGGCCCCTGGAAGCATGAAAATCACTTTAAACATGCTAATTTTAGCTCTAACACTGATGATCCACCTACAAATGTGAACTGACGTTCAAAAATAAAACATTTGAAAACGGACCATTTTCCACATTTCTGAAGCATGAAGTAATGGGGGGGTGTTATCTCTTTTGTCGAAAATCAGCCGTTTTTGCTCGAACATTAAATGCCTCCAAATGGTATTTAATTAACTTCCCGAGCCCCTGGAAGCATGAAAATCACTTTAAACATGCTAATTTTAGCTCTAACACTGATGATCCACCTACAAATGTGAACTGACGTTCAAAAATAAAACATTTGAAAACGGACCATTTTCCACATTTCTGAAGCATGACGTAATGGGGGGGTGTTATCTCTTTTGTCGAAAATCAGCCGTTTTTGCTCGAACATTAAATGCCTCCAAATGGTATTTAATTAACTTCCCGGGGTGAAGAAACCCTTTTTGAGAACTCAGAGTGAGTAAATTGGCCATTTTCATGCACTTTTAACCATTCCATAAATCTTGTGTTTTGGGCCCCTGGAAGCATGAAAATCACTTTAAACATGCTAATTTTAGCTCTAACACTGATGATCCACCTACAAATGTGAACTGACGTTCAAAAATAAAACATTTGAAAACGGACCATTTTCCACATTTCTGAAGCATGACGTAATGGGGGGTGTTATCTCTTTTGTCGAAAATCAGCCGTTTTTGCTCGAACATTAAATGCCTCCAAATGGTATTTAATTAACTTCCCGAGCCCCTGGAAGCATGAAAATCACTTTAAACATGCTAATTTTAGCTCTAACACTGATGATCCACCTACAAATGTGAACTGACGTTCAAAAATAAAACATTTGAAAACGGACCATTTTCCACATTTCTGAAGCATGACGTAATGGGGGGGTGTTATCTCTTTTGTCGAAAATCAGCCGTTTTTGCTCGAACATTAAATGCCTCCAAATGGTATTTAATTAACTTCCCGGGGTGAAGAAACCCTTTTTGAGAACTCAGAGTGAGTAAATTGGCCATTTTCATGCACTTTTAACCATTCCATAAATCTTGTGTTTTGGGCCCCTGGAAGCATGAAAATCACTTTAAACATGCTAATTTTAGCTCTAACACTGATGATCCACCTACAAATGTGAACTGACGTTCAAAAATAAAACATTTGAAAATGGACCCTTTTCCACATTTCTGAAGCATGACGTAATGGGGGGGTGTTATCTCTTTTGTCGAAAATCAGCCGTTTTTGCTTGAACATTAATTATTATTATTTATTAAAGGGGCTTATAAAGCGCCTGGTGACGCCTCCCGGCGTGTCCCCGCGCTGTGTGGAGAGAGAGTCTTGGCCAGAGATCAGAGAGACTGTACATTATAAAGTAAATAAATGAGTTTTCAGCAGCTTCCTGAAGGAAGCCTCATTTTGTTCTAATCTGATGGCTGCAGGGAGGGCATTCCATTTCCTAGCCGCAAGGGTGCGGAAGGACTTTCCACCCATCCTGGCTTTTTTTATGCGCGAGGTTTTAAGCAGCCCCATTCCCCTAGAGCGTAGGGTCCTGTTCGGCTCATATGGTATGGCTAAGTCAGACAAATAAGACGGGGCTTTTAGATGAATGATCCTGTGACACCATAGGAGGGCTTTAAATAGTATCCTATGTCGGATGGGTAGCCAATGAAGGGAGGCAAGGGAAGGTTTAGACGGAGCCCTGCGAGGAAGTCTCAGCACAAGGCGAGCCGCTGAGTTTTGCAGGACTTGCAGCTTTCTAATGTTTTTATCCGATGTTCCCAGCAGAAGTACATTGCCGTAGTCTATACGGGAAGTGATAAGTGCCTGAGTCATTGTGCGTCTGGAATTCAGGGGAAGCAGATCTAGGGTGCGGTTAAGAGTTTTCATAACTCCAAAACATTTGCCCACCGTTTTTTTGATATGGCTGTCATATGATAGCTTGTTGTCTATCCAGACACCCAAGTTTTTAGCTTCTTGACTAGGAGTAGGTACAGGTCCCAAACTAGTGGGCCACCAATCTTTTGTCCACAGAGAGTCTCCTCCACCTATTACCAGTACCTCCGTTTTAGTGCCATTTAATTTGAGGCAATTTTCATTCATCCAGACAGCCAGTTTACTCATACAAGATTTGAAGTTTTCAGCCTCTGCGGATGGGGATTGTGAGAGGGAGATCAGTAGTTGGGTATCGTCGGCGTAAGAGACCAGCTCTACGCCGAACGATTGTACCACCTCTGCCAGCGGAGCCATGTACAGGTTGAACAGGGTGGGACTCAGGGCAGAGCCCTGAGGTACCCCCTGTGCAAGTGTCATGTTATCTGAGAGGAAAGTCCCTCTTTGGACCTGAAAGCTTCTGTTGGTAAGAAAAGCTTTCAACCAACCCAGAGCCTCTTTGATGACACCTGCTCGGTTTAGACACTGTAGCAAGATGTGATGAGCTACAGTGTCAAACGCGGCACTGAGGTCTAGCATAATGAGGGCCATAGTTTTGCCATCATCGGCTCCTTCCCTCATAGTTTCGGTGGCTCTCAGGAGAGCTGTTTCAGTAGAGAATCTGGGTCTGAAACCGGACTGAGATGTATGAAAGGCATTATGGGCTTCCAGATGTGCCATAAGTTGGACATTGGCAATTTTCTCTGCCAGCTTGGCCAAGTAAGGTAGCAGGGAGATGGGACGTAGATTCTCTAACAGATCCTGACTAACATTGGGGTTTTTTTTGATGGGGAGGACTATGGCTTTCTTCCAGGCTGCGGGTAGGCAGGCAGTAGAGAAGGAAAGTTGCAGGATGTGCCTAAAATGGGGCTCCAGAACTGACAGACTAGCTGCTAAGATTTTAGGAGGGGCTGGGTCACTAGGAGAGCCGGATTTAATGCTTTTGCAAGTAGATATTAGAATGTCGGCAGAGGGAACAGAGAAGGCGTCTAAGCAATATTGAGTGCTAGTACGATCTTTATATTCTACAAAGTCAGAGCCAGACATTTTACTACCAGAAAAGCTGGCATATATCTTCTCGATTTTACCAGAGAAGTAATTTGCGATTTTGTTGCAGGTTTCCACAGAATCAGTGTGGGAGACAGGGCTGGAGTCAATTATTGATATTTCCTTAAATATCTGGAAGAGCTCCTTAGAGGAGTTCTCGGCTTCTTGAATCCGGTCGTTATAGTGAGAGGCTTTAGACGCACGTATCAATTTATTATATTCTTTTTGTGCGGCTTTATAATGGATTTTTTTTATCCGGACAAAAGTTTAGGCGCCATTCCCTTTCAAGCTTTTTGCAAGCAGTCTTGGCTTTTTGTAGCTCCTGACTAAACCAAGGGGCCGATTTAGTTTTCCTCGTGGCACTAGTCATGACGCGTTTGGGGGCAGTGCTGTCAAGGGCCTTAGTGATGCAGGTTTGAAGGTGATTATATGCTGTGTCACAATCCCGACCTTTAGGCGGTCCAGCCTCTTGAAGGATTTTACTAAAGGAATCAATAGAAAATTGTTTCCATTTCCTGTAAGTGTATTGTTGTACACTTTGTTTGTGACGTTCATTGCCGTCCATTTGGAGTCTTATCGGGATGACAAAATGGTCAGACCAAGGTAGTGGCTGGTGAGGAAGGACTTGTACTCCCTTCCAGTTCCCAAAAACAGGATCTAATAGATGTCCTTGTTGGTGTGAGGGTTCGGAGTTTTTTAACTCTAATTGTATGGAGAGTAGCTCCACTATAATATCAGCTGCCTCCTTGTCTGTGGAATCCTCAAAACGGACATTGAGGTCGCCTAGTACCAGTAGGCGATTTCTCCTGAGAGCGAGATGAGTTAGGGACTCCATGAGAGTGGGAATAAAGTCGTAAATCCTGCCCGGGGGGCGATACATAAGGATACCCGAGAGAGAATGATTAGGCCCTGTAGTAATTGTGAAGGATCCAGCTTCACAGTGGTCAACAGATATGGTAGTTAGGGTGCATTCGAAAGGTGTTTTAGTAGCGACAGCGATTCCGCCTCCTCTACCATTCTGTCTATCCAGTCGTGATAGGGAGTACCCAGGTGGTAGGGCCTGAATAATATCTGGGTCTGAATGACTGTCCAGCCAGGTTTCTGTGAGAAACAAGATATCAATATTGTCATCCTCAAGTAGATGAAATATCTCTACACAATGTTTTCGCATGGATCTACAATTCAGTAATGCTGCTTTTACTGCGCTTAAGGTTTTGCCAGAAGTCATGTTAATAAGGGGCGTAAACATACATAATTTACATTTCTTCAGTGATAGAGCGCTCATGGCATGGTTGCAACACAAGGGAGTGTGGTGCTGTAAGTCTAACAGTTCCTGTCTGCCATACCTTATAGTGTCAGGTGTAAGAGAGCCAAGGGTTTGTGCCCCATGCCCCGTCCTGTCGCGGACGGGCGCAGACGGGCAGGACTTAGGCTCGACTTCGGCTCGCTTCCGGCGCGCCCGCTGCACGCGTCCGCTGCGCGGACGCTGACCCAAGCACATTTATAGAGGGGGGAAGGGGTCGCCAGAGCGCTGCGCTGTGAGCCCTGAACCCGGAAGTGCTGGGCTCCTCCTCACCCTCCGCTCAAACGCCCAGGATTGGACGCGGCGGACCAGGGCGGGAGTGGGCGGACTATGTAGATTCCCTAAGCTCTGACTCAGCCTGGAAATGCCTCCAAATGGTATTTAATTAACTTCCCGAGCCCCTGGAAGCATGAAAATCACTTTAAACATGCTAATTTTAGCTCTAACACTGATGATCCACCTACAAATGTGAACTGACGTTCAAAAATAAAACATTTGAAAACGGACCATTTTCCACATTTCTGAAGCATGACGTAATGGGGGGGTGTTATCTCTTTTGTCGAAAATCAGCCGTTTTTGCTCGAACATTAAATGCCTCCAAATGGTATTTAATTAACTTCCCGGGGTGAAGAAACCCTTTTTGAGAACTCAGAGTGAGTAAATTGGCCATTTTCATGCACTTTTAACCATTCCATAAATCTTGTGTTTTGGGCCCCTGGAAGCATGAAAATCACTTTAAACATGCTAATTTTAGCTCTAACACTGATGATCCACCTACAAATGTGAACTGACGTTCAAAAATAAAACATTTGAAAACGGACCATTTTCCACATTTCTGAAGCATGACGTAATGGGGGGTGTTATCTCTTTTGTCGAAAATCAGCCGTTTTTGCTCGAACATTAAATGCCTCCAAATGGTATTTAATTAACTTCCCGAGCCCCTGGAAGCATGAAAATCACGTTAAACATGCTAATTTTAGCTCTAACACTGATGATCCACCTACAAATGTGAACTGACGTTCAAAAATAAAACATTTGAAAACGGACCATTTTCCACATTTCTGAAGCATGACGTAATGGGGGGGTGTTATCTCTTTTGTCGAAAATCAGCCGTTTTTGCTCGAACATTAAATGCCTCCAAATGGTATTTAATTAACTTCCCGGGGTGAAGAAACCCTTTTTGAGAACTCAGAGTGAGTAAATTGGCCATTTTCATGCACTTTTAACCATTCCATAAATCTTGTGTTTTGGGCCCCTGGAAGCATGAAAATCACTTTAAACATGCTAATTTTAGCTCTAACACTGATGATCCACCTACAAATGTGAACTGACGTTCAAAAATAAAACATTTGAAAACTGACCATTTTCCACATTTCTGAAGCATGAAGTAATGGGGGGGTGTTATCTCTTTTGTCGAAAATCAGCCGTTTTTGCTCGAACATTAAATGCCTCCAAATGGTATTTAATTAACTTCCCGAGCCCCTGGAAGCATGAAAATCACTTTAAACATGCTAATTTTAGCTCTAACACTGATGATCCACCTACAAATGTGAACTGACGTTCAAAAATAAAACATTTGAAAATGGACCCTTTTCCACATTTCTGAAGCATGACGTAATGGGGGGGTGTTATCTCTTTTGTCGAAAATCAGCCGTTTTTGCTCGAACATTAAATGCCTCCAAATGGTATTTAATTAACTTCCCGAGCCCCTGGAAGCATGAAAATCACTTTAAACATGCTAATTTTAGCTCTAACACTGATGATCCACCTACAAATGTGAACTGACGTTCAAAAATAAAACATTTGAAAACGGACCATTTTCCACATTTCTGAAGCATGACGTAATGGGGGGGTGTTATCTCTTTTGTCGAAAATCAGCCGTTTTTGCTCGAACATTAAATGCCTCCAAATGGTATTTAATTAACTTCCTGGGGTGAAGAAACCCTTTTTGAGAACTCGGAGTGAGTAAATTGGCCATTTTCATGCACTTTTAACCATTCCATAAATCTTGTGTTTTGGGCCCCTGGAAGCATAAAAATCACTTTAAACATGCTAATTTTAGCTCTAACACTGATGATCCACCTACAAATGTGAACTGACGTTCAAAAATAAAACATTTGAAAACTGACCATTTTCCACATTTCTGAAGCATGAAGTAATGGGGGGGTGTTATCTCTTTTGTCGAAAATCAGCCGTTTTTGCTCGAACATTAAATGCCTCCAAATGGTATTTAATTAACTTCCCGAGCCCCTGGAAGCATGAAAATCACTTTAAACATGCTAATTTTAGCTCTAACACTGATGATCCACCTACAAATGTGAACTGACGTTCAAAAATAAAACATTTGAAAACGGACCATTTTCCACATTTCTGAAGCATGACGTAATGGGGGGGTGTTATCTCTTTTGTCGAAAATCAGCCGTTTTTGCTCGAACATTAAATGCCTCCAAATGGTATTTAATTAACTTCCCGAGCCCCTGGAAGCATGAAAATCACGTTAAACATGTTAATTTTAGCTCTAACACTGATGATCCACCTACAAATGTGAACTGACGTTCAAAAATAAAACATTTGAAAACGGACCATTTTCCACATTTCTGAAGCATGACGTAATGGGGGGTGTTATCTCTTTTGTCGAAAATCAGCCGTTTTTGCACGAACATTAAATGCCTCCAAATGGTATTTAATTAACTTCCCGAGCCCCTGGAAGCATGAAAATCACGTTAAACATGCTAATTTTAGCTCTAACACTGATGATCCACCTACAAATGTGAACTGACGTTCAAAAATAAAACATTTGAAAACGGACCATTTTCCACATTTCTGAAGCATGACGTAATGGGGGGGTGTTATCTCTTTTGTCGAAAATCAGCCGTTTTTGCTCGAACATTAAATGCCTCCAAATGGTATTTAATTAACTTCCCGGGGTGAAGAAACCCTTTTTGAGAACTCAGAGTGAGTAAATTGGCCATTTTCATGCACTTCTAACCATTCCATAAATCTTGTGTTTTGGGCCCCTGGAAGCATGAAAATCACTTTAAACATGCTAATTTTAGCTCTAACACTGATGATCCACCTACAAATGTGAACTGACGTTCAAAAATAAAACATTTGAAAACTGACCATTTTCCACATTTCTGAAGCATGAAGTAATGGGGGGGTGTTATCTCTTTTGTCGAAAATCAGCCGTTTTTGCTCGAACATTAAATGCCTCCAAATGGTATTTAATTAACTTCCCGAGCCCCTGGAAGCATGAAAATCACTTTAAACATGCTAATTTTAGCTCTAACACTGATGATCCACCTACAAATGTGAACTGACGTTCAAAAATAAAACATTTGAAAACGGACCATTTTCCACATTTCTGAAGCATGACGTAATGGGGGGGTGTTATCTCTTTTGTCGAAAATCAGCCGTTTTTGCTCGAACATTAAATGCCTCCAAATGGTATTTAATTAACTTCCCGGGGTGAAGAAACCCTTTTTGAGAACTCAGAGTGAGTAAATTGGCCATTTTCATGCACTTTTAACCATTCCATAAATCTTGTGTTTTGGGCCCCTGGAAGCATGAAAATCACTTTAAACATGCTAATTTTAGCTATAACACTGATGATCCACCTACAAATGTGAACTGACGTTCAAAAATAAAACATTTGAAAACGGACCATTTTCCACATTTCTGAAGCATGACGTAATGGGGGGGTGTTATCTCTTTTGTCGAAAATCAGCCGTTTTTGCTCGAACATTAAATGCCTCCAAATGGTATTTAATTAACTTCCCGAGCCCCTGGAAGCATGAAAATCACTTTAAACATGCTAATTTTAGCTCTAACACTGATGATCCACCTACAAATGTGAACTGACGTTCAAAAATAAAACATTTGAAAACGGACCATTTTCCACATTTCTGAAGCATGACGTAATGGGGGGGTGTTATCTCTTTTGTCGAAAATCAGCCGTTTTTGCTCGAACATTAAATGCCTCCAAATGGTATTTAATTAACTTCCCGGGGTGAAGAAACCCTTTTTGAGAACTCAGAGTGAGTAAATTGGCCATTTTCATGCACTTTTAACCATTCCATAAATCTTGTGTTTTGGGCCCCTGGAAGCATGAAAATCACTTTAAACATGCTAATTTTAGCTCTAACACTGATGATCCACCTACAAATGTGAACTGACGTTCAAAAATAAAACATTTGAAAACGGACCATTTTCCACATTTCTGAAGCATGACGTAATGGGGGGGTGTTATCTCTTTTGTCGAAAATCAGCCGTTTTTGCTCGAACATTAAATGCCTCCAAATGGTATTTAATTAACTTCCCGGGGTGAAGAAACCCTTTTTGAGAACTCAGAGTGAGTAAATTGGCCATTTTCATGCACTTTTAACAATTCCATTAATCTTGTGTTTTGGGCCCCTGGAAGCATGAAAATCACTTTAAACATGCTAATTTTAGCTCTAACACTGATGATCCACCTACAAATGTGAACTGACGTTCAAAAATAAAACATTTGAAAACGGACCATTTTCCACATTTCTGAAGCATGACGTAATGGGGGGGTGTTATCTCTTTTGTCGAAAATCAGCCGTTTTTGCTCGAACATTAAATGCCTCCAAATGGTATTTAATTAACTTCCCGAGCCCCTGGAAGCATGAAAATCACTTTAAACATGCTAATTTTAGCTCTAACACTGATGATCCACCTACAAATGTGAACTGACGTTCAAAAATAAAACATTTGAAAACGGACCATTTTCCACATTTCTGAAGCATGACGTAATGGGGGGGTGTTATCTCTTTTGTCGAAAATTAGCCGTTTTTGCTCGAACATTAAATGCCTCCAAATGGTATTTAATTAACTTCCCGGGGTGAAGAAACCCTTTTTGAGAACTCAGAGTAAGTAAATTGGCCATTTTCATGCACTTTTAACCATTCCATAAATCTTGTGTTTTGGGCCCCTGGAAGCATGAAAATCACTTTAAACATGCTAATTTTAGCTCTAACACTGATGATCCACCTACAAATGTGAACTGACGTTCAAAAATAAAACATTTGAAAACTGACCATTTTCCACATTTCTGAAGCATGAAGTAATGGGGGGGTGTTATCTCTTTTGTCGAAAATCAGCCGTTTTTGCTCGAACATTAAATGCCTCCAAATGGTATTTAATTAACTTCCCGAGCCCCTGGAAGCATGAAAATCACTTTAAACATGCTAATTTTAGCTCTAACACTGATGATCCACCTACAAATGTGAACTGACGTTCAAAAATAAAACATTTGAAAACGGACCATTTTCCACATTTCTGAAGCATGACGTAATGGGGGGGTGTTATCTCTTTTGTCGAAAATCAGCCGTTTTTGCTCGAACATTAAATGCCTCCAAATGGTATTTAATTAACTTCCCGAGCCCCTGGAAGCATGAAAATCACTTTAAACATGCTAATTTTAGCTCTAACACTGATGATCCACCTACAAATGTGAACTGACGTTCAAAAATAAAACATTTGAAAATGGACCCTTTTCCACATTTCTGAAGCATGACGTAATGGGGGGGTGTTATCTCTTTTGTCGAAAATCAGCCGTTTTTGCTCGAACATTAAATGCCTCCAAATGGTATTTAATTAACTTCCCGAGCCCCTGGAAGCATGAAAATCACTTTAAACATGCTAATTTTAGCTCTAACACTGATGATCCACCTACAAATGTGAACTGACGTTCAAAAATAAAACATTTGAAAACGGACCATTTTCCACATTTCTGAAGCATGACGTAATGGGGGGGTGTTATCTCTTTTGTCGAAAATCAGCCGTTTTTGCTCGAACATTAAATGCCTCCAAATGGTATTTAATTAACTTCCCGGGGTGAAGAAACCCTTTTTGAGAACTCAGAGTGAGTAAATTGGCCATTTTCATGCACTTTTAACCATTCCATAAATCTTGTGTTTTGGGCCCCTGGAAGCATGAAAATCACTTTAAACATGCTAATTTTAGCTCTAACACTGATGATCCACCTACAAATGTGAACTGACGTTCAAAAATAAAACATTTGAAAACGGACCATTTTCCACATTTCTGAAGCATGACGTAATGGGGGGTGTTATCTCTTTTGTCGAAAATCAGCCGTTTTTGCTCGAACATTAAATGCCTCCAAATGGTATTTAATTAACTTCCCGAGCCCCTGGAAGCATGAAAATCACTTTAAACATGCTAATTTTAGCTCTAACACTGATGATCCACCTACAAATGTGAACTGACGTTCAAAAATAAAACATTTGAAAACGGACCATTTTCCACATTTCTGAAGCATGACGTAATGGGGGGGTGTTATCTCTTTTGTCGAAAATCAGCCGTTTTTGCTCGAACATTAAATGCCTCCAAATGGTATTTAATTAACTTCCCGGGGTGAAGAAACCCTTTTTGAGAACTCAGAGTGAGTAAATTGGCCATTTTCATGCACTTTTAACCATTCCATAAATCTTGTGTTTTGGGCCCCTGGAAGCATGAAAATCACTTTAAACATGCTAATTTTAGCTCTAACACTGATGATCCACCTACAAATGTGAACTGACGTTCAAAAATAAAACATTTGAAAACGGACCATTTTCCACATTTCTGAAGCATGACGTAATGGGGGGGTGTTATCTCTTTTGTCGAAAATCAGCCGTTTTTGCTCGAACATTAAATGCCTCCAAATGGTATTTAATTAACTTCCCGAGCCCCTGGAAGCCTGAAAATCACTTTAAACATGCTAATTTTAGCTCTAACACTGATGATCCACCTACAAATGTGAACTGACGTTCAAAAATAAAACATTTGAAAACGGACCATTTTCCACATTTCTGAAGCATGACGTAATGGGGGGGTGTTATCTCTTTTGTCGAAAATCAGCCGTTTTTGCTCGAACATTAAATGCCTCCAAATGGTATTTATTTCACTTCCCGAGCCCCTGGAAGCATAAAAATCACTTTAAACATGCTAATTTTAACTCTAACACTGATGATCCACCTACAAATGTGAACTGACGTTCAAAAATAAAACATTTGAAAACGGACCATTTTCCACATTTCTGAAGCATGACGTAATGGGGGGGTGTTATCTCTTTTGTCGAAAATCAGCCGTTTTTGCTCGAACATTAAATGCCTCCAAATGGTATTTATTTCACTTCCCGAGCCCCTGGAAGCATGAAAATCACTTTAAACATGCTAATTTTAGCTCTAACACTGATGATCCACCTACAAATGTGAACTGACGTTCAAAAATAAAACATTTGAAAACGGACCATTTTCCACATTTCTGAAGCATGACGTAATGGGGGGGTGTTATCTCTTTTGTCGAAAATCAGCCGTTTTTGCTCGAACATTAAATGCCTCCAAATGGTATTTAATTAACTTCCCGGGGTGAAGAAACCCTTTTTGAGAACTCAGAGTGAGTAAATTGGCCATTTTCATGCACTTTTAACCATTCCATAAATCTTGTGTTTTGGGCCCCTGGAAGCATGAAAATCACTTTAAACATGCTAATTTTAGCTCTAACACTGATGATCCACCTACAAATGTGAACTGACGTTCAAAAATAAAACATTTGAAAACGGACCATTTTCCACATTTCTGAAGCATGAAGTAATGGGGGGGTGTTATCTCTTTTGTCGAAAATCAGCCGTTTTTGCTCGAACATTAAATGCCTCCAAATGGTATTTAATTAACTTCCCGAGCCCCTGGAAGCATGAAAATCACTTTAAACATGCTAATTTTAGCTCTAACACTGATGATCCACCTACAAATGTGAACTGACGTTCAAAAATAAAACATTTGAAAACGGACCATTTTCCACATTTCTGAAGCATGACGTAATGGGGGGGTGTTATCTCTTTTGTCGAAAATCAGCCGTTTTTGCTCGAACATTAAATGCCTCCAAATGGTATTTAATTAACTTCCCGGGGTGAAGAAACCCTTTTTGAGAACTCAGAGTGAGTAAATTGGCCATTTTCATGCACTTTTAACCATTCCATAAATCTTGTGTTTTGGGCCCCTGGAAGCATGAAAATCACTTTAAACATGCTAATTTTAGCTCTAACACTGATGATCCACCTACAAATGTGAACTGACGTTCAAAAATAAAACATTTGAAAACGGACCATTTTCCACATTTCTGAAGCATGACGTAATGGGGGGTGTTATCTCTTTTGTCGAAAATCAGCCGTTTTTGCTCGAACATTAAATGCCTCCAAATGGTATTTAATTAACTTCCCGAGCCCCTGGAAGCATGAAAATCACTTTAAACATGCTAATTTTAGCTCTAACACTGATGATCCACCTACAAATGTGAACTGACGTTCAAAAATAAAACATTTGAAAACGGACCATTTTCCACATTTCTGAAGCATGACGTAATGGGGGGGTGTTATCTCTTTTGTCGAAAATCAGCCGTTTTTGCTCGAACATTAAATGCCTCCAAATGGTATTTAATTAACTTCCCGGGGTGAAGAAACCCTTTTTGAGAACTCAGAGTGAGTAAATTGGCCATTTTCATGCACTTTTAACCATTCCATAAATCTTGTGTTTTGGGCCCCTGGAAGCATGAAAATCACTTTAAACATGCTAATTTTAGCTCTAACACTGATGATCCACCTACAAATGTGAACTGACGTTCAAAAATAAAACATTTGAAAATGGACCCTTTTCCACATTTCTGAAGCATGACGTAATGGGGGGGTGTTATCTCTTTTGTCGAAAATCAGCCGTTTTTGCTTGAACATTAATTATTATTATTTATTAAAGGGGCTTATAAAGCGCCTGGTGACGCCTCCCGGCGTGTCCCCGCGCTGTGTGGAGAGAGAGTCTTGGCCAGAGATCAGAGAGACTGTACATTATAAAGTAAATAAATGAGTTTTCAGCAGCTTCCTGAAGGAAGCCTCATTTTGTTCTAATCTGATGGCTGCAGGGAGGGCATTCCATTTCCTAGCCGCAAGGGTGCGGAAGGACTTTCCACCCATCCTGGCTTTTTTTATGCGCGAGGTTTTAAGCAGCCCCATTCCCCTAGAGCGTAGGGTCCTGTTCGGCTCATATGGTATGGCTAAGTCAGACAAATAAGACGGGGCTTTTAGATGAATGATCCTGTGACACCATAGGAGGGCTTTAAATAGTATCCTATGTCGGATGGGTAGCCAATGAAGGGAGGCAAGGGAAGGTTTAGACGGAGCCCTGCGAGGAAGTCTCAGCACAAGGCGAGCCGCTGAGTTTTGCAGGACTTGCAGCTTTCTAATGTTTTTATCCGATGTTCCCAGCAGAAGTACATTGCCGTAGTCTATACGGGAAGTGATAAGTGCCTGAGTCATTGTGCGTCTGGAATTCAGGGGAAGCAGATCTAGGGTGCGGTTAAGAGTTTTCATAACTCCAAAACATTTGCCCACCGTTTTTTTGATATGGCTGTCATATGATAGCTTGTTGTCTATCCAGACACCCAAGTTTTTAGCTTCTTGACTAGGAGTAGGTACAGGTCCCAAACTAGTGGGCCACCAATCTTTTGTCCACAGAGAGTCTCCTCCACCTATTACCAGTACCTCCGTTTTAGTGCCATTTAATTTGAGGCAATTTTCATTCATCCAGACAGCCAGTTTACTCATACAAGATTTGAAGTTTTCAGCCTCTGCGGATGGGGATTGTGAGAGGGAGATCAGTAGTTGGGTATCGTCGGCGTAAGAGACCAGCTCTACGCCGAACGATTGTACCACCTCTGCCAGCGGAGCCATGTACAGGTTGAACAGGGTGGGACTCAGGGCAGAGCCCTGAGGTACCCCCTGTGCAAGTGTCATGTTATCTGAGAGGAAAGTCCCTCTTTGGACCTGAAAGCTTCTGTTGGTAAGAAAAGCTTTCAACCAACCCAGAGCCTCTTTGATGACACCTGCTCGGTTTAGACACTGTAGCAAGATGTGATGAGCTACAGTGTCAAACGCGGCACTGAGGTCTAGCATAATGAGGGCCATAGTTTTGCCATCATCGGCTCCTTCCCTCATAGTTTCGGTGGCTCTCAGGAGAGCTGTTTCAGTAGAGAATCTGGGTCTGAAACCGGACTGAGATGTATGAAAGGCATTATGGGCTTCCAGATGTGCCATAAGTTGGACATTGGCAATTTTCTCTGCCAGCTTGGCCAAGTAAGGTAGCAGGGAGATGAGACGTAGATTCTCTAACAGATCCTGACTAACATTGGGGTTTTTTTTGATTGGGAGGACTATGGCTTTCTTCCAGGCTGCGGGTAGGCAGGCAGTAGAGAAGGAAAGTTGCAGGATGTGCCTAAAATGGGGCTCCAGAACTGACAGACTAGCTGCTAAGATTTTAGGAGGGGCTGGGTCACTAGGAGAGCCGGATTTAATGCTTTTGCAAGTAGATATTAGAATGTCGGCAGAGGGAACAGAGAAGGCGTCTAAGCAATATTGAGTGCTAGTACGATCTTTATATTCTACAAAGTCAGAGCCAGACATTTTACTACCAGAAAAGCTGGCATATATCTTCTCGATTTTACCAGAGAAGTAATTTGCGATTTTGTTGCAGGTTTCCACAGAATCAGTGTGGGAGACAGGGCTGGAGTCAATTATTGATATTTCCTTAAATATCTGGAAGAGCTCCTTAGAGGAGTTCTCGGCTTCTTGAATCCGGTCGTTATAGTGAGAGGCTTTAGACGCACGTATCAATTTATTATATTCTTTTTGTGCGGCTTTATAATGGATTTTTTTTATCCGGACAAAAGTTTAGGCGCCATTCCCTTTCAAGCTTTTTGCAAGCAGTCTTGGCTTTTTGTAGCTCCTGACTAAACCAAGGGGCCGATTTAGTTTTCCTCGTGGCACTAGTCATGACGCGTTTGGGGGCAGTGCTGTCAAGGGCCTTAGTGATGCAGGTTTGAAGGTGATTATATGCTGTGTCACAATCCCGACCTTTAGGCGGTCCAGCCTCTTGAAGGATTTTACTAAAGGAATCAATAGAAAATTGTTTCCATTTCCTGTAAGTGTATTGTTGTACACTTTGTTTGTGACGTTCATTGCCGTCCATTTGGAGTCTTATCGGGATGACAAAATGGTCAGACCAAGGTAGTGGCTGGTGAGGAAGGACTTGTACTCCCTTCCAGTTCCCAAAAACAGGATCTAATAGATGTCCTTGTTGGTGTGAGGGTTCGGAGTTTTTTAACTCTAATTGTATGGAGAGTAGCTCCACTATAATATCAGCTGCCTCCTTGTCTGTGGAATCCTCAAAATGGACATTGAGGTCGCCTAGTACCAGTAGGCGATTTCTCCTGAGAGCGAGATGAGTTAGGGACTCCATGAGAGTGGGAATAAAGTCGTAAATCCTGCCCGGGGGGCGATACATAAGGATACCCGAGAGAGAATGATTAGGCCCTGTAGTAATTGTGAAGGATCCAGCTTCACAGTGGTCAACAGATATGGTAGTTAGGGTGCATTCGAAAGGTGTTTTAGTAGCGACAGCGATTCCGCCTCCTCTACCATTCTGTCTATCCAGTCGTGATAGGGAGTACCCAGGTGGTAGGGCCTGAATAATATCTGGGTCTGAATGACTGTCCAGCCAGGTTTCTGTGAGAAACAAGATATCAATATTGTCATCCTCAAGTAGATGAAATATCTCTACACAATGTTTTCGCATGGATCTACAATTCAGTAATGCTGCTTTTACTGCGCTTAAGGTTTTGCCAGAAGTCATGTTAATAAGGGGCGTAAACATACATAATTTACATTTCTTCAGTGATAGAGCGCTCATGGCATGGTTGCAACACAAGGGAGTGTGGTGCTGTAAGTCTAACAGTTCCTGTCTGCCATACCTTATAGTGTCAGGTGTAAGAGAGCCAAGGGTTTGTGCCCCATGCCCCGTCCTGTCGCGGACGGGCGCAGACGGGCAGGACTTAGGCTCGACTTCGGCTCGCTTCCGGCGCGCCCGCTGCACGCGTCCGCTGCGCGGACGCTGACCCAAGCACATTTATAGAGGGGGGAAGGGGTCGCCAGAGCGCTGCGCTGTGAGCCCTGAACCCGGAAGTGCTGGGCTCCTCCTCACCCTCCGCTCAAACGCCCAGGATTGGACGCGGCGGACCAGGGCGGGAGTGGGCGGACTATGTAGATTCCCTAAGCTCTGACTCAGCCTGGAAATGCCTCCAAATGGTATTTAATTAACTTCCCGAGCCCCTGGAAGCATGAAAATCACTTTAAACATGCTAATTTTAGCTCTAACACTGATGATCCACCTACAAATGTGAACTGACGTTCAAAAATAAAACATTTGAAAACGGACCATTTTCCACATTTCTGAAGCATGACGTAATGGGGGGGTGTTATCTCTTTTGTCGAAAATCAGCCGTTTTTGCTCGAACATTAAATGCCTCCAAATGGTATTTAATTAACTTCCCGGGGTGAAGAAACCCTTTTTGAGAACTCAGAGTGAGTAAATTGGCCATTTTCATGCACTTTTAACCATTCCATAAATCTTGTGTTTTGGGCCCCTGGAAGCATGAAAATCACTTTAAACATGCTAATTTTAGCTCTAACACTGATGATCCACCTACAAATGTGAACTGACGTTCAAAAATAAAACATTTGAAAACGGACCATTTTCCACATTTCTGAAGCATGACGTAATGGGGGGTGTTATCTCTTTTGTCGAAAATCAGCCGTTTTTGCTCGAACATTAAATGCCTCCAAATGGTATTTAATTAACTTCCCGAGCCCCTGGAAGCATGAAAATCACGTTAAACATGCTAATTTTAGCTCTAACACTGATGATCCACCTACAAATGTGAACTGACGTTCAAAAATAAAACATTTGAAAACGGACCATTTTCCACATTTCTGAAGCATGACGTAATGGGGGGGTGTTATCTCTTTTGTCGAAAATCAGCCGTTTTTGCTCGAACATTAAATGCCTCCAAATGGTATTTAATTAACTTCCCGGGGTGAAGAAACCCTTTTTGAGAACTCAGAGTGAGTAAATTGGCCATTTTCATGCACTTTTAACCATTCCATAAATCTTGTGTTTTGGGCCCCTGGAAGCATGAAAATCACTTTAAACATGCTAATTTTAGCTCTAACACTGATGATCCACCTACAAATGTGAACTGACGTTCAAAAATAAAACATTTGAAAACTGACCATTTTCCACATTTCTGAAGCATGAAGTAATGGGGGGGTGTTATCTCTTTTGTCGAAAATCAGCCGTTTTTGCTCGAACATTAAATGCCTCCAAATGGTATTTAATTAACTTCCCGAGCCCCTGGAAGCATGAAAATCACTTTAAACATGCTAATTTTAGCTCTAACACTGATGATCCACCTACAAATGTGAACTGACGTTCAAAAATAAAACATTTGAAAATGGACCCTTTTCCACATTTCTGAAGCATGACGTAATGGGGGGGTGTTATCTCTTTTGTCGAAAATCAGCCGTTTTTGCTCGAACATTAAATGCCTCCAAATGGTATTTAATTAACTTCCCGAGCCCCTGGAAGCATGAAAATCACTTTAAACATGCTAATTTTAGCTCTAACACTGATGATCCACCTACAAATGTGAACTGACGTTCAAAAATAAAACATTTGAAAACGGACCATTTTCCACATTTCTGAAGCATGACGTAATGGGGGGGTGTTATCTCTTTTGTCGAAAATCAGCCGTTTTTGCTCGAACATTAAATGCCTCCAAATGGTATTTAATTAACTTCCCGGGGTGAAGAAACCCTTTTTGAGAACTCAGAGTGAGTAAATTGGCCATTTTCATGCACTTTTAACCATTCCATAAATCTTGTGTTTTGGGCCCCTGGAAGCATGAAAATCACTTTAAACATGCTAATTTTAGCTCTAACACTGATGATCCACCTACAAATGTGAACTGACGTTCAAAAATAAAACATTTGAAAACGGACCATTTTCCACATTTCTGAAGCATGACGTAATGGGGGGTGTTATCTCTTTTGTCGAAAATCAGCCGTTTTTGCTCGAACATTAAATGCCTCCAAATGGTATTTAATTAACTTCCCGAGCCCCTGGAAGCATGAAAATCACGTTAAACATGCTAATTTTAGCTCTAACACTGATGATCCACCTACAAATGTGAACTGACGTTCAAAAATAAAACATTTGAAAACGGACCATTTTCCACATTTCTGAAGCATGACGTAATGGGGGGGTGTTATCTCTTTTGTCGAAAATCAGCCGTTTTTGCTCGAACATTAAATGCCTCCAAATGGTATTTAATTAACTTCCCGGGGTGAAGAAACCCTTTTTGAGAACTCAGAGTGAGTAAATTGGCCATTTTCATGCACTTTTAACCATTCCATAAATCTTGTGTTTTGGGCCCCTGGAAGCATGAAAATCACTTTAAACATGCTAATTTTAGCTCTAACACTGATGATCCACCTACAAATGTGAACTGACGTTCAAAAATAAAACATTTGAAAACTGACCATTTTCCACATTTCTGAAGCATGAAGTAATGGGGGGGTGTTATCTCTTTTGTCGAAAATCAGCCGTTTTTGCTCGAACATTAAATGCCTCCAAATGGTATTTAATTAACTTCCCGAGCCCCTGGAAGCATGAAAATCACTTTAAACATGCTAATTTTAGCTCTAACACTGATGATCCACCTACAAATGTGAACTGACGTTCAAAAATAAAACATTTGAAAACGGACCATTTTCCACATTTCTGAAGCATGACGTAATGGGGGGTGTTATCTCTTTTGTCGAAAATCAGCCGTTTTTGCTCGAACATTAAATGCCTCCAAATGGTATTTAATTAACTTCCCGAGCCCCTGGAAGCATGAAAATCACGTTAAACATGTTAATTTTAGCTCTAACACTGATGATCCACCTACAAATGTGAACTGACGTTCAAAAATAAAACATTTGAAAACGGACCATTTTCCACATTTCTGAAGCATGACGTAATGGGGGGTGTTATCTCTTTTGTCGAAAATCAGCCGTTTTTGCTCGAACATTAAATGCCTCCAAATGGTATTTAATTAACTTCCCGAGCCCCTGGAAGCATGAAAATCACGTTAAACATGCTAATTTTAGCTCTAACACTGATGATCCACCTACAAATGTGAACTGACGTTCAAAAATAAAACATTTGAAAACGGACCATTTTCCACATTTCTGAAGCATGACGTAATGGGGGGGTGTTATCTCTTTTGTCGAAAATCAGCCGTTTTTGCTCGAACATTAAATGCCTCCAAATGGTATTTAATTAACTTCCCGGGGTGAAGAAACCCTTTTTGAGAACTCAGAGTGAGTAAATTGGCCATTTTCATGCACTTCTAACCATTCCATAAATCTTGTGTTTTGGGCCCCTGGAAGCATGAAAATCACTTTAAACATGCTAATTTTAGCTCTAACACTGATGATCCACCTACAAATGTGAACTGACGTTCAAAAATAAAACATTTGAAAACTGACCATTTTCCACATTTCTGAAGCATGAAGTAATGGGGGGGTGTTATCTCTTTTGTCGAAAATCAGCCGTTTTTGCTCGAACATTAAATGCCTCCAAATGGTATTTAATTAACTTCCCGAGCCCCTGGAAGCATGAAAATCACTTTAAACATGCTAATTTTAGCTCTAACACTGATGATCCACCTACAAATGTGAACTGACGTTCAAAAATAAAACATTTGAAAACGGACCATTTTCCACATTTCTGAAGCATGACGTAATGGGGGGGGTGTTATCTCTTTTGTCGAAAATCAGCCGTTTTTGCTCGAACATTAAATGCCTCCAAATGGTATTTAATTAACTTCCCGGGGTGAAGAAACCCTTTTTGAGAACTCAGAGTGAGTAAATTGGCCATTTTCATGCACTTTTAACCATTCCATAAATCTTGTGTTTTGGGCCCCTGGAAGCATGAAAATCACTTTAAACATGCTAATTTTAGCTATAACACTGATGATCCACCTACAAATGTGAACTGACGTTCAAAAATAAAACATTTGAAAACGGACCATTTTCCACATTTCTGAAGCATGACGTAATGGGGGGGTGTTATCTCTTTTGTCGAAAATCAGCCGTTTTTGCTCGAACATTAAATGCCTCCAAATGGTATTTAATTAACTTCCCGAGCCCCTGGAAGCATGAAAATCACTTTAAACATGCTAATTTTAGCTCTAACACTGATGATCCACCTACAAATGTGAACTGACGTTCAAAAATAAAACATTTGAAAACGGACCATTTTCCACATTTCTGAAGCATGACGTAATGGGGGGGTGTTATCTCTTTTGTCGAAAATCAGCCGTTTTTGCTCGAACATTAAATGCCTCCAAATGGTATTTAATTAACTTCCCGGGGTGAAGAAACCCTTTTTGAGAACTCAGAGTGAGTAAATTGGCCATTTTCATGCACTTTTAACCATTCCATAAATCTTGTGTTTTGGGCCCCTGGAAGCATGAAAATCACTTTAAACATGCTAATTTTAGCTCTAACACTGATGATCCACCTACAAATGTGAACTGACGTTCAAAAATAAAACATTTGAAAACGGACCATTTTCCACATTTCTGAAGCATGACGTAATGGGGGGGTGTTATCTCTTTTGTCGAAAATCAGCCGTTTTTGCTCGAACATTAAATGCCTCCAAATGGTATTTAATTAACTTCCCGGGGTGAAGAAACCCTTTTTGAGAACTCAGAGTGAGTAAATTGGCCATTTTCATGCACTTTTAACAATTCCATTAATCTTGTGTTTTGGGCCCCTGGAAGCATGAAAATCACTTTAAACATGCTAATTTTAGCTCTAACACTGATGATCCACCTACAAATGTGAACTGACGTTCAAAAATAAAACATTTGAAAACGGACCATTTTCCACATTTCTGAAGCATGACGTAATGGGGGGGTGTTATCTCTTTTGTCGAAAATCAGCCGTTTTTGCTCGAACATTAAATGCCTCCAAATGGTATTTAATTAACTTCCCGAGCCCCTGGAAGCATGAAAATCACTTTAAACATGCTAATTTTAGCTCTAACACTGATGATCCACCTACAAATGTGAACTGACGTTCAAAAATAAAACATTTGAAAACGGACCATTTTCCACATTTCTGAAGCATGACGTAATGGGGGGGTGTTATCTCTTTTGTCGAAAATCAGCCGTTTTTGCTCGAACATTAAATGCCTCCATATGGTATTTAATTAACTTCCCGGGGTGAAGAAACCCTTTTTGAGAACTCAGAGTGAGTAAATTGGCCGTTTTCATGCACTTTTAACCATTCCATAAATCTTGTGTTTTGGGCCCCTGGAAGCATGAAAATCACTTTAAACATGCTAATTTTAGCTCTAACACTGATGATCCACCTACAAATGTGAACTGACGTTCAAAAATAAAACATTTGAAAACGGACCATTTTCCACATTTCTGAAGCATGACGTAATGGGGGGTGTTATCTCTTTTGTCGAAAATCAGCCGTTTTTGCTCGAACATTAAATGCCTCCAAATGGTATTTAATTAACTTCCCGAGCCCCTGGAAGCATGAAAATCACTTTAGACATGCTAATTTTAGCTCTAACACTGATGATCCACCTACAAATGTGAACTGACGTTCAAAAATAAAACATTTGAAAACGGACCATTTTCCACATTTCTGAAGCATGACGTAATGGGGGGGTGTTATCTCTTTTGTCGAAAATCAGCCGTTTTTGCTCGAACATTAAATGCCTCCAAATGGTATTTAATTAACTTCCCGGGGTGAAGAAACCCTTTTTGAGAACTCAGAGTGAGTAAATTGGCCATTTTCATGCACTTTTAACCATTCCATAAATCTTGTGTTTTGGGCCCCTGGAAGCATGAAAATCACTTTAAACATGCTAATTTTAGCTCTAACACTGATGATCCACCTACAAATGTGAACTGACGTTCAAAAATAAAACATTTGAAAACGGACCATTTTCCACATTTCTGAAGCATGACGTAATGGGGGGGTGTTATCTCTTTTGTCGAAAATCAGCCGTTTTTGCTCGAACATTAAATGCCTCCAAATGGTATTTATTTCACTTCCCGGGGTGAAGAAACCCTTTTTGAGAACTCAGAGTGAGTAAATTGGCCATTTTCATGCACTTTTAACCATTCCATTAATCTTGTGTTTTGGGCCCCTGGAAGCATGAAAATCACTTTAAACATGCTAATTTTAGCTCTAACACTGATGATCCACCTACAAATGTGAACTGACGTTCAAAAATAAAACATTTGAAAACGGACCATTTCCACATTTCTGAAGCATGACGTAATGGGGGGGTGTTATCTCTTTTGTCGAAAATCAGCCGTTTTTGCTCGAACATTAAATGCCTCCAAATGGTATTTAATTAACTTCCCGGGGTGAAGAAACCCTTTTTGAGAACTCAGAGTGAGTAAATTGGCCATTTTCATGCACTTTTAACCATTCCATAAATCTTGTGTTTTGGGCCCCTGGAAGCATGAAAATCACTTTAAACATGCTAATTTTAGCTCTAACATTGATGATCCACCTACAAATGTGAACTGACGTTCAAAAATAAAACATTTGAAAATGGACCCTTTTCCACATTTCTGAAGCATGACGTAATGGGGGGGTGTTATCTCTTTTGTCGAAAATCAGCCGTTTTTGCTCGAACATTAAATGCCTCCAAATGGTATTTAATTAACTTCCCGAGCCCCTGGAAGCATGAAAATCACTTTAAACATGCTAATTTTAGCTCTAACACTGATGATCCACCTACAAATGTGAACTGACGTTCAAAAATAAAACATTTGAAAACGGACCATTTTCCACATTTCTGAAGCATGACGTAATGGGGGGGTGTTATCTCTTTTGTCGAAAATCAGCCGTTTTTGCTCGAACATTAAATGCCTCCAAATGGTATTTAATTAACTTCCCGGGGTGAAGAAACCCTTTTTGAGAACTCAGAGTGAGTAAATTGGCCATTTTCATGCACTTTTAACCATTCCATAAATCTTGTGTTTTGGGCCCCTGGAAGCATGAAAATCACTTTAAACATGCTAATTTTAGCTCTAACACTGATGATCCACCTACAAATGTGAACTGACGTTCAAAAATAAAACATTTGAAAACGGACCATTTTCCACATTTCTGAAGCATGACGTAATGGGGGGTGTTATCTCTTTTGTCGAAAATCAGCCGTTTTTGCTCGAACATTAAATGCCTCCAAATGGTATTTAATTAACTTCCCGAGCCCCTGGAAGCATGAAAATCACTTTAAACATGCTAATTTTAGCTCTAACACTGATGATCCACCTACAAATGTGAACTGACGTTCAAAAATAAAACATTTGAAAACGGACCATTTTCCACATTTCTGAAGCATGACGTAATGGGGGGGTGTTATCTCTTTTGTCGAAAATCAGCCGTTTTTGCTCGAACATTAAATGCCTCCAAATGGTATTTAATTAACTTCCCGGGGTGAAGAAACCCTTTTTGAGAACTCAGAGTGAGTAAATTGGCCATTTTCATGCACTTTTAACCATTCCATAAATCTTGTGTTTTGGGCCCCTGGAAGCATGAAAATCACTTTAAACATGCTAATTTTAGCTCTAACACTGATGATCCACCTACAAATGTGAACTGACGTTCAAAAATAAAACATTTGAAAACGGACCATTTTCCACATTTCTGAAGCATGAAGTAATGGGGGGGTGTTATCTCTTTTGTCGAAAATCAGCCGTTTTTGCTCGAACATTAAATGCCTCCAAATGGTATTTAATTAACTTCCCGAGCCCCTGGAAGCATGAAAATCACTTTAAACATGCTAATTTTAGCTCTAACACTGATGATCCACCTACAAATGTGAACTGACGTTCAAAAATAAAACATTTGAAAACGGACCATTTTCCACATTTCTGAAGCATGACGTAATGGGGGGGTGTTATCTCTTTTGTCGAAAATCAGCCGTTTTTGCTCGAACATTAAATGCCTCCAAATGGTATTTAATTAACTTCCCGGGGTGAAGAAACCCTTTTTGAGAACTCAGAGTGAGTAAATTGGCCATTTTCATGCACTTTTAACCATTCCATAAATCTTGTGTTTTGGGCCCCTGGAAGCATGAAAATCACTTTAAACATGCTAATTTTAGCTCTAACACTGATGATCCACCTACAAATGTGAACTGACGTTCAAAAATAAAACATTTGAAAACGGACCATTTTCCACATTTCTGAAGCATGACGTAATGGGGGGTGTTATCTCTTTTGTCGAAAATCAGCCGTTTTTGCTCGAACATTAAATGCCTCCAAATGGTATTTAATTAACTTCCCGAGCCCCTGGAAGCATGAAAATCACTTTAAACATGCTAATTTTAGCTCTAACACTGATGATCCACCTACAAATGTGAACTGACGTTCAAAAATAAAACATTTGAAAACGGACCATTTTCCACATTTCTGAAGCATGACGTAATGGGGGGGTGTTATCTCTTTTGTCGAAAATCAGCCGTTTTTGCTCGAACATTAAATGCCTCCAAATGGTATTTAATTAACTTCCCGGGGTGAAGAAACCCTTTTTGAGAACTCAGAGTGAGTAAATTGGCCATTTTCATGCACTTTTAACCATTCCATAAATCTTGTGTTTTGGGCCCCTGGAAGCATGAAAATCACTTTAAACATGCTAATTTTAGCTCTAACACTGATGATCCACCTACAAATGTGAACTGACGTTCAAAAATAAAACATTTGAAAATGGACCCTTTTCCACATTTCTGAAGCATGACGTAATGGGGGGGTGTTATCTCTTTTGTCGAAAATCAGCCGTTTTTGCTCGAACATTAAATGCCTCCAAATGGTATTTAATTAACTTCCCGAGCCCCTGGAAGCATGAAAATCACTTTAAACATGATAATTTTAGCTCTAACACTGATGATCCACCTACAAATGTGAACTGACGTTCAAAAATAAAACATTTGAAAACGGACCATTTTCCACATTTCTGAAGCATGACGTAATGGGGGGGTGTTATCTCTTTTGTCGAAAATCAGCCGTTTTTGCTCGAACATTAAATGCCTCCAAATGGTATTTAATTAACTTCCCGGGGTGAAGAAACCCTTTTTGAGAACTCAGAGTGAGTAAATTGGCCATTTTCATGCACTTTTAACCATTCCATAAATCTTGTGTTTTGGGCCCCTGGAAGCATGAAAATCACTTTAAAAATGCTAATTTTAGCTCTAACACTGATGATCCACCTACAAATGTGAACTGACGTTCAAAAATAAAACATTTGAAAACGGACCATTTTCCACATTTCTGAAGCATGACGTAATGGGGGGTGTTATCTCTTTTGTCGAAAATCAGCCGTTTTTGCTCGAACATTAAATGCCTCCAAATGGTATTTAATTAACTTCCCGAGCCCCTGGAAGCATGAAAATCACTTTAAACATGCTAATTTTAGCTCTAACACTGATGATCCACCTACAAATGTGAACTGACGTTCAAAAATAAAACATTTGAAAACGGACCATTTTCCACATTTCTGAAGCATGACGTAATGGGGGGGTGTTATCTCTTTTGTCGAAAATCAGCCGTTTTTGCTCGAACATTAAATGCCTCCAAATGGTATTTAATTAACTTCCCGGGGTGAAGAAACCCTTTTTGAGAACTCAGAGTGAGTAAATTGGCCATTTTCATGCACTTTTAACCATTCCATAAATCTTGTGTTTTGGGCCCCTGGAAGCATGAAAATCACTTTAAACATGCTAATTTTAGCTCTAACACTGATGATCCACCTACAAATGTGAACTGACGTTCAAAAATAAAACATTTGAAAACGGACCATTTTCCACATTTCTGAAGCATGAAGTAATGGGGGGGTGTTATCTCTTTTGTCGAAAATCAGCCGTTTTTGCTCGAACATTAAATGCCTCCAAATGGTATTTAATTAACTTCCTGAGCCCCTGGAAGCATGAAAATCACTTTAAACATGCTAATTTTAGCTCTAACACTGATGATCCACCTACAAATGTGAACTGACGTTCAAAAATAAAACATTTGAAAACGGACCATTTTCCACATTTCTGAAGCATGACGTAATGGGGGGGTGTTATCTCTTTTGTCGAAAATCAGCCGTTTTTGCTCGAACATTAAATGCCTCCAAATGGTATTTGATTAACTTCCCGGGGTGAAGAAACCCTTTTTGAGAACTCAGAGTGAGTAAATTGGCCATTTTCATGCACTTTTAACCATTCCATAAATCTTGTGTTTTGGGCCCCTGGAAGCATGAAAATCACTTTAAACATGCTAATTTTAGCTCTAACACTGATGATCCACCTACAAATGTGAACTGACGTTCAAAAATAAAACATTTGAAAATGGACCCTTTTCCACATTTCTGAAGCATGACGTAATGGGGGGGTGTTATCTCTTTTGTCGAAAATCAGCCGTTTTTGCTCGAACATTAAATGCCTCCAAATGGTATTTAATTAACTTCCCGAGCCCCTGGAAGCATGAAAATCACTTTAAACATGCTAATTTTAGCTCTAACACTGATGATCCACCTACAAATGTGAACTGACGTTCAAAAATAAAACATTTGAAAACGGACCATTTTCCACATTTCTGAAGCATGACGTAATGGGGGGGTGTTATCTCTTTTGTCGAAAATCAGCCGTTTTTGCTCGAACATTAAATGCCTCCAAATGGTATTTAATTAACTTCCCGGGGTGAAGAAACCCTTTTTGAGAACTCAGAGTGAGTAAATTGGCCATTTTCATGCACTTTTAACCATTCCATAAATCTTGTGTTTTGGGCCCCTGGAAGCATGAAAATCACTTTAAACATGCTAATTTTAGCTCTAACACTGATGATCCACCTACAAATGTGAACTGACGTTCAAAAATAAAACATTTGAAAATGGACCATTTTCCACATTTCTGAAGCATGACGTAATGGGGGGGTGTTATCTCTTTTGTCGAAAATCAGCCGTTTTTGCTCGAACATTAAATGCCTCCAAATGGTATTTAATTAACTTCCCGAGCCCCTGGAAGCATGAAAATCACTTTAAACATGCTAATTTTAGCTCTAACACTGATGATCCACCTACAAATGTGAACTGACGTTCAAAAATAAAACATTTGAAAACGGACCATTTTCCACATTTCTGAAGCATGACGTAATGGGGGGGTGTTATCTCTTTTGTCGAAAATCAGCCGTTTTTGCTCGAACATTAAATGCCTCCAAATGGTATTTAATTAACTTCCCGGGGTGAAGAAACCCTTTTTGAGAACTCAGAGTGAGTAAATTGGCCATTTTCATGCACTTTTAACCATTCCATAAATCTTGTGTTTTGGGCCCCTGGAAGCATGAAAATCACTTTAAACATGCTAATTTTAGCTCTAACACTGATGATCCACCTACAAATGTGAACTGACGTTCAAAAATAAAACATTTGAAAACGGACCATTTTCCACATTTCTGAAGCATGACGTAATGGGGGGGTGTTATCTCTTTTGTCGAAAATCAGCCGTTTTTGCTCGAACATTAAATGCCTCCAAATGGTATTTAATTAACTTCCCGAGCTCCTGGAAGCATGAAAATCACTTTAAACATGCTAATTTTAGCTCTAACACTGATGATCCACCTACAAATGTGAACTGACGTTCAAAAATAAAACATTTGAAAACGGACCATTTTCCACATTTCTGAAGCATGACGTAATGGGGGGGTGTTATCTCTTTTGTCGAAAATCAGCCGTTTTTGCTCGAACATTAAATGCCTCCAAATGGTATTTAATTAACTTCCCGGGGTGAAGAAACCCTTTTTGAGAACTCAGAGTGAGTAAATTGGCCATTTTCATGCACTTTTAACCATTCCATAAATCTTGTGTTTTGGGCCCCTGGAAGCATGAAAATCACTTTAAACATGCTAATTTTAGCTCTAACACTGATGATCCACCTACAAATGTGAACTGACGTTCAAAAATAAAACATTTGAAAACGGACAATTTTCCACATTTCTGAAGCATGACGTAATGGGGGGTGTTATCTCTTTTGTCGAAAATCAGCCGTTTTTGCTCGAACATTAAATGCCTCCAAATGGTATTTAATTAACTTCCCGAGCCCCTGGAAGCATGAAAATCACTTTAAACATGCTAATTTTAGCTCTAACACTGATGATCCACCTACAAATGTGAACTGACGTTGAAAAATAAAACATTTGAAAACGGACCATTTTCCACATTTCTGAAGCATGACGTAATGGGGGGGTGTTATCTCTTTTGTCGAAAATCAGCCGTTTTTGCTCGAACATTAAATGCCTCCAAATGGTATTTAATTAACTTCCCGGGGTGAAGAAACCCTTTTTGAGAACTCAGAGTGAGTAAATTGGCCATTTTCATGCACTTTTAACCATTCCATAAATCTTGTGTTTTGGGCCCCTGGAAGCATGAAAATCACTTTAAACATGCTAATTTTAGCTCTAACACTGATGATCCACCTACAAATGTGAACTGACGTTCAAAAATAAAACATTTGAAAACGGACCATTTTCCACATTTCTGAAGCATGACGTAATGGGGGGGTGTTATCTCTTTTGTCGAAAATCAGCCGTTTTTGCTCGAACATTAAATGCCTCCAAATGGTATTTAATTAACTTCCCGAGCCCCTGGAAGCATGAAAATCACTTTAAACATGCTAATTTTAGCTCTAACACTGATGATCCACCTACAAATGTGAACTGACGTTCAAAAATAAAACATTTGAAAACGGACCATTTTCCACATTTCTGAAGCATGACGTAATGGGGGGTGTTATCTCTTTTGTTGAAAATCAGCCGTTTTTGCTCGAACATTAAATGCCTCCAAATGGTATTTAATTAACTTCCCGAGCCCCTGGAAGCATGAAAATCACTTTAAACATGCTAATTTTAGCTCTAACACTGATGATCCACCTACAAATGTGAACTGACGTTCAAAAATAAAACATTTGAAAACGGACCATTTTCCACATTTCTGAAGCATGACGTATTGGGGGGGTGTTATCTCTTTTGTCGAAAATCAGCCGTTTTTGCTCGAACATTAAATGCCTCCAAATGGTATTTAATTAACTTCCCGGGGTGAAGAAACCCTTTTTGAGAACTCAGAGTGAGTAAATTGGCCATTTTCATGCACTTTTAACCATTCCATAAATCTTGTGTTTTGGGCCCCTGGAAGCATGAAAATCACTTTAAACATGCTAATTTTAGCTCTAACACTGATGATCCACCTACAAATGTGAACTGACGTTCAAAAATAAAACATTTGAAAATGGACCCTTTTCCACATTTCTGAAGCATGACGTAATGGGGGGGTGTTATCTCTTTTGTCGAAAATCAGCCGTTTTTGCTCGAACATTAAATGCCTCCAAATGGTATTTAATTAACTTCCCGAGCCCCTGGAAGCATGAAAATCACTTTAAACATGCTAATTTTAGCTCTAACACTGATGATCCACCTACAAATGTGAACTGACGTTCAAAAATAAAACATTTGAAAACGGACCATTTTCCACATTTCTGAAGCATGACGTAATGGGGGGGTGTTATCTCTTTTGTCGAAAATCAGCCGTTTTTGCTCGAACATTAAATGCCTCCAAATGGTATTTAATTAACTTCCCGGGGTGAAGAAACCCTTTTTGAGAACTCAGAGTGAGTAAATTGGCCATTTTCATGCACTTTTAACCATTCCATAAATCTTGTGTTTTGGGCCCCTGGAAGCATGAAAATCACTTTAAACATGCTAATTTTAGCTCTAACACTGATGATCCACCTACAAATGTGAACTGACGTTCAAAAATAAAACATTTGAAAACGGACCATTTTCCACATTTCTGAAGCATGACGTAATGGGGGGTGTTATCTCTTTTGTCGAAAATCAGCCGTTTTTGCTCGAACATTAAATGCCTCCAAATGGTATTTAATTAACTTCCCGAGCCCCTGGAAGCATGAAAATCACGTTAAACATGCTAATTTTAGCTCTAACACTGATGATCCACCTACAAATGTGAACTGACGTTCAAAAATAAAACATTTGAAAACGGACCATTTTCCACATTTCTGAAGCATGACGTAATGGGGGGGTGTTATCTCTTTTGTCGAAAATCAGCCGTTTTTGCTCGAACATTAAATGCCTCCAAATGGTATTTAATTAACTTCCCGGGGTGAAGAAACCCTTTTTGAGAACTCAGAGTGAGTAAATTGGCCATTTTCATGCACTTTTAACCATTCCATAAATCTTGTGTTTTGGGCCCCTGGAAGCATGAAAATCACTTTAAACATGCTAATTTTAGCTCTAACACTGATGATCCACCTACAAATGTGAACTGACGTTCAAAAATAAAACATTTGAAAACTGACCATTTTCCACATTTCTGAAGCATGAAGTAATGGGGGGGTGTTATCTCTTTTGTCGAAAATCAGCCGTTTTTGCTCGAACATTAAATGCCTCCAAATGGTATTTAATTAACTTCCCGAGCCCCTGGAAGCATGAAAATCACTTTAAACATGCTAATTTTAGCTCTAACACTGATGATCCACCTACAAATGTGAACTGACGTTCAAAAATAAAACATTTGAAAACGGACCATTTTCCACATTTCTGAAGCATGACGTAATGGGGGGGTGTTATCTCTTTTGTCGAAAATCAGCCGTTTTTGCTCGAACATTAAATGCCTCCAAATGGTATTTAATTAACTTCCCGGGGTGAAGAAACCCTTTTTGAGAACTCAGAGTGAGTAAATTGGCCATTTTCATGCACTTTTAACCATTCCATAAATCTTGTGTTTTGGGCCCCTGGAAGCATGAAAATCACTTTAAACATGCTAATTTTAGCTCTAACACTGATGATCCACCTACAAATGTGAACTGACGTTCAAAAATAAAACATTTGAAAACGGACCATTTTCCACATTTCTGAAGCATGACGTAATGGGGGGTGTTATCTCTTTTGTCGAAAATCAGCCGTTTTTGCTCGAACATTAAATGCCTCCAAATGGTATTTAATTAACTTCCCGAGCCCCTGGAAGCATGAAAATCACTTTAAACATGCTAATTTTAGCTCTAACACTGATGATCCACCTACAAATGTGAACTGACGTTCAAAAATAAAACATTTGAAAACGGACCATTTTCCACATTTCTGAAGCATGACGTAATGGGGGGGTGTTATCTCTTTTGTCGAAAATCAGCCGTTTTTGCTCGAACATTAAATGCCTCCAAATGGTATTTAATTAACTTCCCGGGGTGAAGAAACCCTTTTTGAGAACTCAGAGTGAGAAAATTGGCCATTTTCATGCACTTTTAACCATTCCATAAATCTTGTGTTTTGGGCCCCTGGAAGCATGAAAATCACTTTAAACATGCTAATTTTAGCTCTAACACTGATGATCCACCTACAAATGTGAAGTGACGTTCAAAAATAAAACATTTGAAAATGGACCCTTTTCCACATTTCTGAAGCATGACGTAATGGGGGGGTGTTATCTCTTTTGTCGAAAATCAGCCGTTTTTGCTCGAACATTAAATGCCTCCAAATGGTATTTAATTAACTTCCCGAGCCCCTGGAAGCATGAAAATCACTTTAAACATGCTAATTTTAGCTCTAACACTGATGATCCACCTACAAATGTGAACTGACGTTCAAAAATAAAACATTTGAAAACGGACCATTTTCCACATTTCTGAAGCATGACGTAATGGGGGGGTGTTATCTCTTTTGTCGAAAATCAGCCGTTTTTGCTCGAACATTAAATGCCTCCAAATGGTATTTAATTAACTTCCCGGGGTGAAGAAACCCTTTTTGAGAACTCAGAGTGAGTAAATTGGCCATTTTCATGCACTTTTAACCATTCCATAAATCTTGTGTTTTGGGCCCCTGGAAGCATGAAAATCACTTTAAACATGCTAATTTTAGCTCTAACACTGATGATCCACCTACAAATGTGAACTGACGTTCAAAAATAAAACATTTGAAAACGGACCATTTTCCACATTTCTGAAGCATGACGTAATGGGGGGTGTTATCTCTTTTGTCGAAAATCAGCCGTTTTTGCTCGAACATTAAATGCCTCCAAATGGTATTTAATTAACTTCCCGAGCCCCTGGAAGCATGAAAATCACTTTAAACATGCTAATTTTAGCTCTAACACTGATGATCCACCTACAAATGTGAACTGACGTTCAAAAATAAAACATTTGAAAACGGACCATTTTCCACATTTCTGAAGCTTGACGTAATGGGGGGGTGTTATCTCTTTTGTCGAAAATCAGCCGTTTTTGCTCGAACATTAAATGCCTCCAAACGGTATTTAATTAACTTCCCGGGGTGAAGAAACCCTGTTTGAGAACTCAGAGTGAGTAAATTGGCCATTTTCATGCACTTTTAACCATTCCATAAATCTTGTGTTTTGGGCCCCTGGAAGCATGAAAATCACTTTAAACATGCTAATTTTAGCTCTAACACTGATGATCCACCTACAAATGTGAACTGACGTTCAAAAATAAAACATTTGAAAACGGACCATTTTCCACATTTCTGAAGCATGAAGTAATGGGGGGGTGTTATCTCTTTTGTCGAAAATCAGCCGTTTTTGCTCGAACATTAAATGCCTCCAAATGGTATTTAATTAACTTCCCGAGCCCCTGGAAGCATGAAAATCACTTTAAACATGCTAATTTTAGCTCTAACACTGATGATCCACCTACAAATGTGAACTGACGTTCAAAAATAAAACATTTGAAAACGGACCATTTTCCACATTTCTGAAGCATGACGTAATGGGGGGGTGTTATCTCTTTTGTCGAAAATCAGCCGTTTTTGCTCGAACATTAAATGCCTCCAAATGGTATTTAATTAACTTCCCGGGGTGAAGAAACCCTTTTTGAGAACTCAGAGTGAGTAAATTGGCCATTTTCATGCACTTTTAACCATTCCATAAATCTTGTGTTTTGGGCCCCTGGAAGCATGAAAATCACTTTAAACATGCTAATTTTAGCTCTAACACTGATGATCCACCTACAAATGTGAACTGACGTTCAAAAATAAAACATTTGAAAACGGACCATTTTCCACATTTCTGAAGCATGACGTAATGGGGGGTGTTATCTCTTTTGTCGAAAATCAGCCGTTTTTGCTCGAACATTAAATGCCTCCAAATGGTATTTAATTAACTTCCCGAGCCCCTGGAAGCATGAAAATCACTTTAAACATGCTAATTTTAGCTCTAACACTGATGATCCACCTACAAATGTGAACTGACGTTCAAAAAAAAAACATTTGAAAACGGACCATTTTCCACATTTCTGAAGCATGACGTAATGGGGGGGTGTTATCTCTTTTGTCGAAAATCAGCCGTTTTTGCTCGAACATTAAATGCCTCCAAATGGTATTTAATTAACTTCCCGGGGTGAAGAAACCCTTTTTGAGAACTCAGAGTGAGTAAATTGGCCATTTTCATGCACTTTTAACCATTCCATAAATCTTGTGTTTTGGGCCCCTGGAAGCATGAAAATCACTTTAAACATGCTAATTTTAGCTCTAACACTGATGATCCACCTACAAATGTGAACTGACGTTCAAAAATAAAACATTTGAAAATGGACCCTTTTCCACATTTCTGAAGCATGACGTAATGGGGGGGTGTTATCTCTTTTGTCGAAAATCAGCCGTTTTTGCTCGAACATTAAATGCCTCCAAATGGTATTTAATTAACTTCCCGAGCCCCTGGAAGCATGAAAATCACTTTAAACATGCTAATTTTAGCTCTAACACTGATGATCCACCTACAAATGTGAACTGACGTTCAAAAATAAAACATTTGAAAACGGACCATTTTCCACATTTCTGAAGCATGACGTAATGGGGGGGTGTTATCTCTTTTGTCGAAAATCAGCCGTTTTTGCTCGAACATTAAATGCCTCCAAATGGTATTTAATTAACTTCCCGGGGTGAAGAAACCCTTTTTGAGAACTCAGAGTGAGTAAATTGCCCATTTTCATGCACTTTTAACCATTCCATAAATCTTGTGTTTTGGGCCCCTGGAAGCATGAAAATCACTTTAAACATGCTAATTTTAGCTCTAACACTGATGATCCACCTACAAATGTGAACTGACGTTCAAAAATAAAACATTTGAAAACGGACCATTTTCCACATTTCTGAAGCATGAAGTAATGGGGGGGTGTTATCTCTTTTGTCGAAAATCAGCCGTTTTTGCTCGAACATTAAATGCCTCCAAATGGTATTTAATTAACTTCCCGAGCCCCTGGAAGCATGAAAATCACTTTAAACATGCTAATTTTAGCTCTAACACTGATGATCCACCTACAAATGTGAACTGACGTTCAAAAATAAAACATTTGAAAACGGACCATTTTCCACATTTCTGAAGCATGACGTAATGGGGGGGGTGTTATCTCTTTTGTCGAAAATCAGCCGTTTTTGCTCGAACATTAAATGCCTCCAAATGGTATTTGATTAACTTCCCGGGGTGAAGAAACCCTTTTTGAGAACTCAGAGTGAGTAAATTGGCCATTTTCATGCACTTTTAACCATTCCATAAATCTTGTGTTTTGGGCCCCTGGAAGCATGAAAATCACTTTAAACATGCTAATTTTAGCTCTAACACTGATGATCCACCTACAAATGTGAACTGACGTTCAAAAATAAAACATTTGAAAACGGACCATTTTCCACATTTCTGAAGCATGACGTAATGGGGGGTGTTATCTCTTTTGTCGAAAATCAGCCGTTTTTGCTCGAACATTAAATGCCTCCAAATGGTATTTAATTAACTTCCCGAGCCCCTGGAAGCATGAAAATCACTTTAAACATGCTAATTTTAGCTCTAACACTGATGATCCACCTACAAATGTGAACTGACGTTCAAAAATAAAACATTTGAAAACGGACCATTTTCCACATTTCTGAAGCATGACGTAATGGGGGGGTATTATCTCTTTTGTCGAAAATCAGCCGTTTTTGCTCGAACATTAAATGCCTCCAAATGGTATTTAATTAACTTCCCGGGGTGAAGAAACCCTTTTTGAGAACTCAGAGTGAGTAAATTGGCCATTTTCATGCACTTTTAACCATTCCATAAATCTTGTGTTTTGGGCCCCTGGAAGCATGAAAATCACTTTAAACATGCTAATTTTAGCTCTAACACTGATGATCCACCTACAAATGTGAACTGACGTTCAAAAATAAAACATTTGTAAACGGACCATTTTCCACATTTCTGAAGCATGACGTAATGGGGGGTGTTATCTCTTTTGTCGAAAATCAGCCGTTTTTGCTCGAACATTAAATGCCTCCAAATGGTATTTAATTAACTTCCCGAGCCCCTGGAAGCATGAAAATCACTTTAAACATGCTAATTTTAGCTCTAACACTGATGATCCACCTACAAATGTGAACTGACGTTGAAAAATAAAACATTTGAAAACGGACCATTTTCCACATTTCTGAAGCATGACGTAATGGGGGGGTGTTATCTCTTTTGTCGAAAATCAGCCGTTTTTGCTCGAACATTAAATGCCTCCAAATGGTATTTAATTAACTTCCCGGGGTGAAGAAACCCTTTTTGAGAACTCAGAGTGAGTAAATTGGCCATTTTCATGCACTTTTAACCATTCCATAAATCTTGTGTTTTGGGCCCCTGGAAGCATGAAAATCACTTTAAACATGCTAATTTTAGCTCTAACACTGATGATCCACCTACAAATGTGAACTGACGTTCAAAAATAAAACATTTGAAAACGGACCATTTTCCACATTTCTGAAGCATGACGTAATGGGGGGGTGTTATCTCTTTTGTCGAAAATCAGCCGTTTTTGCTCGAACATTAAATGCCTCCAAATGGTATTTAATTAACTTCCCGAGCCCCTGGAAGCATGAAAATCACTTTAAACATGCTAATTTTAGCTCTAACACTGATGATCCACCTACAAATGTGAACTGACGTTCAAAAATAAAACATTTGAAAACGGACCATTTTCCACATTTCTGAAGCATGACGTAATGGGGGGTGTTATCTCTTTTGTTGAAAATCAGCCGTTTTTGCTCGAACATTAAATGCCTCCAAATGGTATTTAATTAACTTCCCGAGCCCCTGGAAGCATGAAAATCACTTTAAACATGCTAATTTTAGCTCTAACACTGATGATCCACCTACAAATGTGAACTGACGTTCAAAAATAAAACATTTGAAAACGGACCATTTTCCACATTTCTGAAGCATGACGTATTGGGGGGGTGTTATCTCTTTTGTCGAAAATCAGCCGTTTTTGCTCGAACATTAAATGCCTCCAAATGGTATTTAATTAACTTCCCGGGGTGAAGAAACCCTTTTTGAGAACTCAGAGTGAGTAAATTGGCCATTTTCATGCACTTTTAACCATTCCATAAATCTTGTGTTTTGGGCCCCTGGAAGCATGAAAATCACTTTAAACATGCTAATTTTAGCTCTAACACTGATGATCCACCTACAAATGTGAACTGACGTTCAAAAATAAAACATTTGAAAATGGACCCTTTTCCACATTTCTGAAGCATGACGTAATGGGGGGGTGTTATCTCTTTTGTCGAAAATCAGCCGTTTTTGCTCGAACATTAAATGCCTCCAAATGGTATTTAATTAACTTCCCGAGCCCCTGGAAGCATGAAAATCACTTTAAACATGCTAATTTTAGCTCTAACACTGATGATCCACCTACAAATGTGAACTGACGTTCAAAAATAAAACATTTGAAAACGGACCATTTTCCACATTTCTGAAGCATGACGTAATGGGGGGGTGTTATCTCTTTTGTCGAAAATCAGCCGTTTTTGCTCGAACATTAAATGCCTCCAAATGGTATTTAATTAACTTCCCGGGGTGAAGAAACCCTTTTTGAGAACTCAGAGTGAGTAAATTGGCCATTTTCATGCACTTTTAACCATTCCATAAATCTTGTGTTTTGGGCCCCTGGAAGCATGAAAATCACTTTAAACATGCTAATTTTAGCTCTAACACTGATGATCCACCTACAAATGTGAACTGACGTTCAAAAATAAAACATTTGAAAACGGACCATTTTCCACATTTCTGAAGCATGACGTAATGGGGGGTGTTATCTCTTTTGTCGAAAATCAGCCGTTTTTGCTCGAACATTAAATGCCTCCAAATGGTATTTAATTAACTTCCCGAGCCCCTGGAAGCATGAAAATCACGTTAAACATGCTAATTTTAGCTCTAACACTGATGATCCACCTACAAATGTGAACTGACGTTCAAAAATAAAACATTTGAAAACGGACCATTTTCCACATTTCTGAAGCATGACGTAATGGGGGGGTGTTATCTCTTTTGTCGAAAATCAGCCGTTTTTGCTCGAACATTAAATGCCTCCAAATGGTATTTAATTAACTTCCCGGGGTGAAGAAACCCTTTTTGAGAACTCAGAGTGAGTAAATTGGCCATTTTCATGCACTTTTAACCATTCCATAAATCTTGTGTTTTGGGCCCCTGGAAGCATGAAAATCACTTTAAACATGCTAATTTTAGCTCTAACACTGATGATCCACCTACAAATGTGAACTGACGTTCAAAAATAAAACATTTGAAAACTGACCATTTTCCACATTTCTGAAGCATGAAGTAATGGGGGGGTGTTATCTCTTTTGTCGAAAATCAGCCGTTTTTGCTCGAACATTAAATGCCTCCAAATGGTATTTAATTAACTTCCCGAGCCCCTGGAAGCATGAAAATCACTTAAACATGCTAATTTTAGCTCTAACACTGATGATCCACCTACAAATGTGAACTGACGTTCAAAAATAAAACATTTGAAAAGCGGACCATTTTCCACATTTCTGAAGCATGACGTAATGGGGGGGTGTTATTCTCTTTTGTCGAAAATCAGCCGTTTTTGCTCGAACATTAAATGCCTCCAAATGGTATTTAATTAACTTCCCGGGGTGAAGAAACCCTTTTTGAGAACTCAGAGTGAGTAAATTGGCCATTTTCATGCACTTTTAACCATTCCATAAATCTTGTGTTTTGGGCCCCTGGAAGCATGAAAATCACTTTAAACATGCTAATTTTAGCTCTAACACTGATGATCCACCTACAAATGTGAACTGACGTTCAAAAATAAAACATTTGAAAACGGACCATTTTCCACATTTCTGAAGCATGACGTAATGGGGGGTGTTATCTCTTTTGTCGAAAATCAGCCGTTTTTGCTCGAACATTAAATGCTCCAAATGGTATTTAATTAACTTCCCGAGCCCCTGGAAGCATGAAAATCACTTTAAACATGCTAATTTTAGCTCTAACACTGATGATCCACCTACAAATGTGAACTGACGTTCAAAAATAAAACATTTGAAAACGGACCATTTTCCACATTTCTGAAGCATGACGTAATGGGGGGGTGTTATCTCTTTTGTCGAAAATCAGCCGTTTTTGCTCGAACATTAAATGCCTCCAAATGGTATTTAATTAACTTCCCGGGGTGAAGAAACCCTTTTTGAGAACTCAGAGTGAGTAAATTGGCCATTTTCATGCACTTTTAACCATTCCATAAATCTTGTGTTTTGGGCCCCTGGAAGCATGAAAATCACTTTAAACATGCTAATTTTAGCTCTAACACTGATGATCCACCTACAAATGTGAACTGACGTTCAAAAATAAAACATTTGAAAATGGACCCTTTTCCACATTTCTGAAGCATGACGTAATGGGGGGGTGTTATCTCTTTTGTCGAAAATCAGCCGTTTTTGCTCGAACATTAAATGCCTCCAAATGGTATTTAATTAACTTCCCGAGCCCCTGGAAGCATGAAAATCACTTTAAACATGCTAATTTTAGCTCTAACACTGATGATCCACCTACAAATGTGAACTGACGTTCAAAAATAAAACATTTGAAAAACGGACCATTTTCCACATTTCTGAAGCATGACGTAATGGGGGGGTGTTATCTCTTTTGTCGAAAATCAGCCGTTTTTGCTCGAACATTAAATGCCTCCAAATGGTATTTAATTAACTTCCCGGGGTGAAGAAACCCTTTTTGAGAACTCAGAGTGAGTAAATTGCCCATTTTCATGCACTTTTAACCATTCCATAAATCTTGTGTTTTGGGCCCCTGGAAGCATGAAAATCACTTTAAACATGCTAATTTTAGCTCTAAACACTGATGATCCACCTAAAAATGTGAACTGACGTTCAAAAATAAAACATTTGAAAACGGACCATTTTCCACATTTCTGAAGCATGACGTAATGGGGGGTGTTATCTCTTTTGTCGAAAATCAGCCGTTTTCTCGAACATTAAATGCCTCCAAATGGTATTTAATTAACTTCCCGAGCCCCTGGAAGCATGAAAATCACTTTAAACATGCTAATTTTAGCTCTAACACTGATGATCCACCTACAAATGTGAACTGACGTTCAAAAATAAAACATTTGAAAACGGACCATTTTCCACATTTCTGAAGCATGACGTAATGGGGGGGTGTTATCTCTTTTGTCGAAAATCAGCCGTTTTTGCTCGAACATTAAATGCCTCCAAATGGTATTTAATTAACTTCCCGGGGTGAAGAAACCCTTTTTGAGAACTCAGAGTGAGTAAATTGGCCATTTTCATGCACTTTTAACCATTCCATAAATCTTGTGTTTTGGGCCCCTGGAAGCATGAAAATCACTTTAAACATGCTAATTTTAGCTCTAACACTGATGATCCACCTACAAATGTGAACTGACGTTCAAAAATAAAACATTTGAAAACGGACCATTTTCCACATTTCTGAAGCATGACGTAATGGGGGGTGTTATCTCTTTTGTCGAAAATCAGCCGTTTTTGCTCGAACATTAAATGCCTCCAAATGGTATTTAATTAACTTCCCGAGCCCCTGGAAGCATGAAAATCACTTTAAACATGCTAATTTTAGCTCTAACACTGATGATCCACCTACAAATGTGAACTGACGTTCAAAAATAAAACATTTGAAAACGGACCATTTTCCACATTTCTGAAGCATGACGTAATGGGGGGGTGTTATCTCTTTTGTCGAAAATCAGCCGTTTTTGCTCGAACATTAAATGCCTCCAAATGGTATTTAATTAACTTCCCGGGGTGAAGAAACCCTTTTTGAGAACTCAGAGTGAGTAAATTGGCCATTTTCATGCACTTTTAACCATTCCATAAATCTTGTGTTTTGGGCCCCTGGAAGCATGAAAATCACTTTAAACATGCTAATTTTAGCTCTAACACTGATGATCCACCTACAAATGTGAACTGACGTTCAAAAATAAAACATTTGAAAACGGACCATTTTCCACATTTCTGAAGCATGACGTAATGGGGGGTGTTATCTCTTTTGTCGAAAATCAGCCGTTTTTGCTCGAACATTAAATGCCTCCAAATGGTATTTAATTAACTTCCCGAGCCCCTGGAAGCATGAAAATCACTTTAAACATGCTAATTTTAGCTCTAACACTGATGATCCACCTACAAATGTGAACTGACGTTCAAAAATAAAACATTTGAAAACGGACCATTTTCCACATTTCTGAAGCTTGACGTAATGGGGGGGTGTTATCTCTTTTGTCGAAAATCAGCCGTTTTTGCTCGAACATTAAATGCCTCCAAACGGTATTTAATTAACTTCCCGGGGTGAAGAAACCCTGTTTGAGAACTCAGAGTGAGTAAATTGGCCATTTTCATGCACTTTTAACCATTCCATAAATCTTGTGTTTTGGGCCCCTGGAAGCATGAAAATCACTTTAAACATGCTAATTTTAGCTCTAACACTGATGATCCACCTACAAATGTGAACTGACGTTCAAAAATAAAACATTTGAAAACGGACCATTTTCCACATTTCTGAAGCATGAAGTAATGGGGGGGTGTTATCTCTTTTGTCGAAAATCAGCCGTTTTTGCTCGAACATAAAATGCCTCCAAATGGTATTTAATTAACTTCCCGAGCCCCTGGAAGCATGAAAATCACTTTAAACATGCTAATTTTAGCTCTAACACTGATGATCCACCTACAAATGTGAACTGACGTTCAAAAATAAAACATTTGAAAACGGACCATTTTCCACATTTCTGAAGCATGACGTAATGGGGGGGTGTTATCTCTTTTGTCGAAAATCAGCCGTTTTTGCTCGAACATTAAATGCCTCCAAATGGTATTTAATTAACTTCCCGGGGTGAAGAAACCCTTTTTGAGAACTCAGAGTGAGTAAATTGGCCATTTTCATGCACTTTTAACCATTCCATAAATCTTGTGTTTTGGGCCCCTGGAAGCATGAAAATCACTTTAAACATGCTAATTTTAGCTCTAACACTGATGATCCACCTACAAATGTGAACTGACGTTCAAAAATAAAACATTTGAAAACGGACCATTTTCCACATTTCTGAAGCATGACGTAATGGGGGGTGTTATCTCTTTTGTCGAAAATCAGCCGTTTTTGCTCGAACATTAAATGCCTCCAAATGGTATTTAATTAACTTCCCGAGCCCCTGGAAGCATGAAAATCACTTTAAACATGCTAATTTTAGCTCTAACACTGATGATCCACCTACAAATGTGAACTGACGTTCAAAAAAAAAACATTTGAAAACGGACCATTTTCCACATTTCTGAAGCATGACGTAATGGGGGGGTGTTATCTCTTTTGTCGAAAATCAGCCGTTTTTGCTCGAACATTAAATGCCTCCAAATGGTATTTAATTAACTTCCCGGGGTGAAGAAACCCTTTTTGAGAACTCAGAGTGAGTAAATTGGCCATTTTCATGCACTTTTAACCATTCCATAAATCTTGTGTTTTGGGCCCCTGGAAGCATGAAAATCACTTTAAACATGCTAATTTTAGCTCTAACACTGATGATCCACCTACAAATGTGAACTGACGTTCAAAAATAAAACATTTGAAAATGGACCCTTTTCCACATTTCTGAAGCATGACGTAATGGGGGGGTGTTATCTCTTTTGTCGAAAATCAGCCGTTTTTGCTCGAACATTAAATGCCTCCAAATGGTATTTAATTAACTTCCCGAGCCCCTGGAAGCATGAAAATCACTTTAAACATGCTAATTTTAGCTCTAACACTGATGATCCACCTACAAATGTGAACTGACGTTCAAAAATAAAACATTTGAAAACGGACCATTTTCCACATTTCTGAAGCATGACGTAATGGGGGGGTGTTATCTCTTTTGTCGAAAATCAGCCGTTTTTGCTCGAACATTAAATGCCTCCAAATGGTATTTAATTAACTTCCCGGGGTGAAGAAACCCTTTTTGAGAACTCAGAGTGAGTAAATTGCCCATTTTCATGCACTTTTAACCATTCCATAAATCTTGTGTTTTGGGCCCCTGGAAGCATGAAAATCACTTTAAACATGCTAATTTTAGCTCTAACACTGATGATCCACCTACAAATGTGAACTGACGTTCAAAAATAAAACATTTGAAAACGGACCATTTTCCACATTTCTGAAGCATGAAGTAATGGGGGGGTGTTATCTCTTTTGTCGAAAATCAGCCGTTTTTGCTCGAACATTAAATGCCTCCAAATGGTATTTAATTAACTTCCCGAGCCCCTGGAAGCATGAAAATCACTTTAAACATGCTAATTTTAGCTCTAACACTGATGATCCACCTACAAATGTGAACTGACGTTCAAAAATAAAACATTTGAAAACGGACCATTTTCCACATTTCTGAAGCATGACGTAATGGGGGGGTGTTATCTCTTTTGTCGAAAATCAGCCGTTTTTGCTCGAACATTAAATGCCTCCAAATGGTATTTGATTAACTTCCCGGGGTGAAGAAACCCTTTTTGAGAACTCAGAGTGAGTAAATTGGCCATTTTCATGCACTTTTAACCATTCCATAAATCTTGTGTTTTGGGCCCCTGGAAGCATGAAAATCACTTTAAACATGCTAATTTTAGCTCTAACACTGATGATCCACCTACAAATGTGAACTGACGTTCAAAAATAAAACATTTGAAAACGGACCATTTTCCACATTTCTGAAGCATGACGTAATGGGGGGTGTTATCTCTTTTGTCGAAAATCAGCCGTTTTTGCTCGAACATTAAATGCCTCCAAATGGTATTTAATTAACTTCCCGAGCCCCTGGAAGCATGAAAATCACTTTAAACATGCTAATTTTAGCTCTAACACTGATGATCCACCTACAAATGTGAACTGACGTTCAAAAATAAAACATTTGAAAACGGACCATTTTCCACATTTCTGAAGCATGACGTAATGGGGGGGTATTATCTCTTTTGTCGAAAATCAGCCGTTTTTGCTCGAACATTAAATGCCTCCAAATGGTATTTAATTAACTTCCCGGGGTGAAGAAACCCTTTTTGAGAACTCAGAGTGAGTAAATTGGCCATTTTCATGCACTTTTAACCATTCCATAAATCTTGTGTTTTGGGCCCCTGGAAGCATGAAAATCACTTTAAACATGCTAATTTTAGCTCTAACACTGATGATCCACCTACAAATGTGAACTGACGTTCAAAAATAAAACATTTGAAAACGGACCATTTTCCACATTTCTGAAGCATGACGTAATGGGGGGTGTTATCTCTTTTGTCGAAAATCAGCCGTTTTTGCTCGAACATTAAATGCCTCCAAATGGTATTTAATTAACTTCCCGAGCCCCTGGAAGCATGAAAATCACTTTAAACATGCTAATTTTAGCTCTAACACTGATGATCCACCTACAAATGTGAACTGACGTTGAAAAATAAAACATTTGAAAACGGACCATTTTCCACATTTCTGAAGCATGACGTAATGGGGGGGTGTTATCTCTTTTGTCGAAAATCAGCCGTTTTTGCTCGAACATTAAATGCCTCCAAATGGTATTTAATTAACTTCCCGGGGTGAAGAAACCCTTTTTGAGAACTCAGAGTGAGTAAATTGGCCATTTTCATGCACTTTTAACCATTCCATAAATCTTGTGTTTTGGGCCCCTGGAAGCATGAAAATCACTTTAAACATGCTAATTTTAGCTCTAACACTGATGATCCACCTACAAATGTGAACTGACGTTCAAAAATAAAACATTTGAAAACGGACCATTTTCCACATTTCTGAAGCATGACGTAATGGGGGGGTGTTATCTCTTTTGTCGAAAATCAGCCGTTTTTGCTCGAACATTAAATGCCTCCAAATGGTATTTAATTAACTTCCCGAGCCCCTGGAAGCATGAAAATCACTTTAAACATGCTAATTTTAGCTCTAACACTGATGATCCACCTACAAATGTGAACTGACGTTCAAAAATAAAACATTTGAAAACGGACCATTTTCCACATTTCTGAAGCATGACGTAATGGGGGGTGTTATCTCTTTTGTCGAAAATCAGCCGTTTTTGCTCGAACATTAAATGCCTCCAAATGGTATTTAATTAACTTCCCGAGCCCCTGGAAGCATGAAAATCACTTTAAACATGCTAATTTTAGCTCTAACACTGATGATCCACCTACAAATGTGAACTGACGTTCAAAAATAAAACATTTGAAAACGGACCATTTTCCACATTTCTGAAGCATGACGTAATGGGGGGGTGTTATCTCTTTTGTCGAAAATCAGCCGTTTTTGCTCGAACATTAAATGCCTCCAAATGGTATTTAATTAACTTCCCGGGGTGAAGAAACCCTTTTTGAGAACTCAGAGTGAGTAAATTGGCCATTTTCATGCACTTTTAACCATTCCATAAATCTTGTGTTTTGGGCCCCTGGAAGCATGAAAATCACTTTAAACATGCTAATTTTAGCTCTAACACTGATGATCCACCTACAAATGTGAACTGACGTTCAAAAATAAAACATTTGAAAACGGACCATTTTCCACATTTCTGAAGCATGACGTAATGGGGGGTGTTATCTCTTTTGTCGAAAATCAGCCGTTTTTGCTCGAACATTAAATGCCTCCAAATGGTATTTAATTAACTTCCCGAGCCCCTGGAAGCATGAAAATCACGTTAAACATGCTAATTTTAGCTCTAACACTGATGATCCACCTACAAATGTGAACTGACGTTCAAAAATAAAACATTTGAAAACGGACCATTTTCCACATTTCTGAAGCATGACGTAATGGGGGGGTGTTATCTCTTTTGTCGAAAATCAGCCGTTTTTGCTCGAACATTAAATGCCTCCAAATGGTATTTAATTAACTTCCCGGGGTGAAGAAACCCTTTTTGAGAACTCAGAGTGAGTAAATTGGCCATTTTCATGCACTTTTAACCATTCCATAAATCTTGTGTTTTGGGCCCCTGGAAGCATGAAAATCACTTTAAACATGCTAATTTTAGCTCTAACACTGATGATCCACCTACAAATGTGAACTGACGTTCAAAAATAAAACATTTGAAAACTGACCATTTTCCACATTTCTGAAGCATGAAGTAATGGGGGGGTGTTATCTCTTTTGTCGAAAATCAGCCGTTTTTGCTCGAACATTAAATGCCTCCAAATGGTATTTAATTAACTTCCCGAGCCCCTGGAAGCATGAAAATCACTTTAAACATGCTAATTTTAGCTCTAACACTGATGATCCACCTACAAATGTGAACTGACGTTCAAAAATAAAACATTTGAAAACGGACCATTTTCCACATTTCTGAAGCATGACGTAATGGGGGGGTGTTATCTCTTTTGTCGAAAATCAGCCGTTTTTGCTCGAACATTAAATGCCTCCAAATGGTATTTAATTAACTTCCCGGGGTGAAGAAACCCTTTTTGAGAACTCAGAGTGAGTAAATTGGCCATTTTCATGCACTTTTAACCATTCCATAAATCTTGTGTTTTGGGCCCCTGGAAGCATGAAAATCACTTTAAACATGCTAATTTTAGCTCTAACACTGATGATCCACCTACAAATGTGAACTGACGTTCAAAAATAAAACATTTGAAAACGGACCATTTTCCACATTTCTGAAGCATGACGTAATGGGGGGTGTTATCTCTTTTGTCGAAAATCAGCCGTTTTTGCTCGAACATTAAATGCCTCCAAATGGTATTTAATTAACTTCCCGAGCCCCTGGAAGCATGAAAATCACTTTAAACATGCTAATTTTAGCTCTAACACTGATGATCCACCTACAAATGTGAACTGACGTTCAAAAATAAAACATTTGAAAACGGACCATTTTCCACATTTCTGAAGCATGACGTAATGGGGGGGTGTTATCTCTTTTGTCGAAAATCAGCCGTTTTTGCTCGAACATTAAATGCCTCCAAATGGTATTTAATTAACTTCCCGGGGTGAAGAAACCCTTTTTGAGAACTCAGAGTGAGTAAATTGGCCATTTTCATGCACTTTTAACCATTCCATAAATCTTGTGTTTTGGGCCCCTGGAAGCATGAAAATCACTTTAAACATGCTAATTTTAGCTCTAACACTGATGATCCACCTACAAATGTGAACTGACGTTCAAAAATAAAACATTTGAAAATGGACCCTTTTCCACATTTCTGAAGCATGACGTAATGGGGGGGTGTTATCTCTTTTGTCGAAAATCAGCCGTTTTTGCTCGAACATTAAATGCCTCCAAATGGTATTTAATTAACTTCCCGAGCCCCTGGAAGCATGAAAATCACTTTAAACATGCTAATTTTAGCTCTAACACTGATGATCCACCTACAAATGTGAACTGACGTTCAAAAATAAAACATTTGAAAACGGACCATTTTCCACATTTCTGAAGCATGACGTAATGGGGGGGTGTTATCTCTTTTGTCGAAAATCAGCCGTTTTTGCTCGAACATTAAATGCCTCCAAATGGTATTTAATTAACTTCCCGGGGTGAAGAAACCCTTTTTGAGAACTCAGAGTGAGTAAATTGCCCATTTTCATGCACTTTTAACCATTCCATAAATCTTGTGTTTTGGGCCCCTGGAAGCATGAAAATCACTTTAAACATGCTAATTTTAGCTCTAACACTGATGATCCACCTACAAATGTGAACTGACGTTCAAAAATAAAACATTTGAAAACGGACCATTTTCCACATTTCTGAAGCATGAAGTAATGGGGGGGTGTTATCTCTTTTGTCGAAAATCAGCCGTTTTTGCTCGAACATTAAATGCCTCCAAATGGTATTTAATTAACTTCCCGAGCCCCTGGAAGCATGAAAATCACTTTAAACATGCTAATTTTAGCTCTAACACTGATGATCCACCTACAAATGTGAACTGACGTTCAAAAATAAAACATTTGAAAACGGACCATTTTCCACATTTCTGAAGCATGACGTAATGGGGGGGTGTTATCTCTTTTGTCGAAAATCAGCCGTTTTTGCTCGAACATTAAATGCCTCCAAATGGTATTTGATTAACTTCCCGGGGTGAAGAAACCCTTTTTGAGAACTCAGAGTGAGTAAATTGGCCATTTTCATGCACTTTTAACCATTCCATAAATCTTGTGTTTTGGGCCCCTGGAAGCATGAAAATCACTTTAAACATGCTAATTTTAGCTCTAACACTGATGATCCACCTACAAATGTGAACTGACGTTCAAAAATAAAACATTTGAAAACGGACCATTTTCCACATTTCTGAAGCATGACGTAATGGGGGGTGTTATCTCTTTTGTCGAAAATCAGCCGTTTTTGCTCGAACATTAAATGCCTCCAAATGGTATTTAATTAACTTCCCGAGCCCCTGGAAGCATGAAAATCACTTTAAACATGCTAATTTTAGCTCTAACACTGATGATCCACCTACAAATGTGAACTGACGTTCAAAAATAAAACATTTGAAAACGGACCATTTTCCACATTTCTGAAGCATGACGTAATGGGGGGGTATTATCTCTTTTGTCGAAAATCAGCCGTTTTTGCTCGAACATTAAATGCCTCCAAATGGTATTTAATTAACTTCCCGGGGTGAAGAAACCCTTTTTGAGAACTCAGAGTGAGTAAATTGGCCATTTTCATGCACTTTTAACCATTCCATAAATCTTGTGTTTTGGGCCCCTGGAAGCATGAAAATCACTTTAAACATGCTAATTTTAGCTCTAACACTGATGATCCACCTACAAATGTGAACTGACGTTCAAAAATAAAACATTTGAAAACGGACCATTTTCCACATTTCTGAAGCATGACGTAATGGGGGGTGTTATCTCTTTTGTCGAAAATCAGCCGTTTTTGCTCGAACATTAAATGCCTCCAAATGGTATTTAATTAACTTCCCGAGCCCCTGGAAGCATGAAAATCACTTTAAACATGCTAATTTTAGCTCTAACACTGATGATCCACCTACAAATGTGAACTGACGTTGAAAAATAAAACATTTGAAAACGGACCATTTTCCACATTTCTGAAGCATGACGTAATGGGGGGGTGTTATCTCTTTTGTCGAAAATCAGCCGTTTTTGCTCGAACATTAAATGCCTCCAAATGGTATTTAATTAACTTCCCGGGGTGAAGAAACCCTTTTTGAGAACTCAGAGTGAGTAAATTGGCCATTTTCATGCACTTTTAACCATTCCATAAATCTTGTGTTTTGGGCCCCTGGAAGCATGAAAATCACTTTAAACATGCTAATTTTAGCTCTAACACTGATGATCCACCTACAAATGTGAACTGACGTTCAAAAATAAAACATTTGAAAACGGACCATTTTCCACATTTCTGAAGCATGACGTAATGGGGGGGTGTTATCTCTTTTGTCGAAAATCAGCCGTTTTTGCTCGAACATTAAATGCCTCCAAATGGTATTTAATTAACTTCCCGAGCCCCTGGAAGCATGAAAATCACTTTAAACATGCTAATTTTAGCTCTAACACTGATGATCCACCTACAAATGTGAACTGACGTTCAAAAATAAAACATTTGAAAACGGACCATTTTCCACATTTCTGAAGCATGACGTAATGGGGGGTGTTATCTCTTTTGTTGAAAATCAGCCGTTTTTGCTCGAACATTAAATGCCTCCAAATGGTATTTAATTAACTTCCCGAGCCCCTGGAAGCATGAAAATCACTTTAAACATGCTAATTTTAGCTCTAACACTGATGATCCACCTACAAATGTGAACTGACGTTCAAAAATAAAACATTTGAAAACGGACCATTTTCCACATTTCTGAAGCATGACGTATTGGGGGGGTGTTATCTCTTTTGTCGAAAATCAGCCGTTTTTGCTCGAACATTAAATGCCTCCAAATGGTATTTAATTAACTTCCCGGGGTGAAGAAACCCTTTTTGAGAACTCAGAGTGAGTAAATTGGCCATTTTCATGCACTTTTAACCATTCCATAAATCTTGTGTTTTGGGCCCCTGGAAGCATGAAAATCACTTTAAACATGCTAATTTTAGCTCTAACACTGATGATCCACCTACAAATGTGAACTGACGTTCAAAAATAAAACATTTGAAAATGGACCCTTTTCCACATTTCTGAAGCATGACGTAATGGGGGGGGTGTTATCTCTTTTGTCGAAAATCAGCCGTTTTTGCTCGAACATTAAATGCCTCCAAATGGTATTTAATTAACTTCCCGAGCCCCTGGAAGCATGAAAATCACTTTAAACATGCTAATTTTAGCTCTAACACTGATGATCCACCTACAAATGTGAACTGACGTTCAAAAATAAAACATTTGAAAACGGACCATTTTCCACATTTCTGAAGCATGACGTAATGGGGGGGTGTTATCTCTTTTGTCGAAAATCAGCCGTTTTTGCTCGAACATTAAATGCCTCCAAATGGTATTTAATTAACTTCCCGGGGTGAAGAAACCCTTTTTGAGAACTCAGAGTGAGTAAATTGGCCATTTTCATGCACTTTTAACCATTCCATAAATCTTGTGTTTTGGGCCCCTGGAAGCATGAAAATCACTTTAAACATGCTAATTTTAGCTCTAACACTGATGATCCACCTACAAATGTGAACTGACGTTCAAAAATAAAACATTTGAAAACGGACCATTTTCCACATTTCTGAAGCATGACGTAATGGGGGGTGTTATCTCTTTTGTCGAAAATCAGCCGTTTTTGCTCGAACATTAAATGCCTCCAAATGGTATTTAATTAACTTCCCGAGCCCCTGGAAGCATGAAAATCACGTTAAACATGCTAATTTTAGCTCTAACACTGATGATCCACCTACAAATGTGAACTGACGTTCAAAAATAAAACATTTGAAAACGGACCATTTTCCACATTTCTGAAGCATGACGTAATGGGGGGGTGTTATCTCTTTTGTCGAAAATCAGCCGTTTTTGCTCGAACATTAAATGCCTCCAAATGGTATTTAATTAACTTCCCGGGGTGAAGAAACCCTTTTTGAGAACTCAGAGTGAGTAAATTGGCCATTTTCATGCACTTTTAACCATTCCATAAATCTTGTGTTTTGGGCCCCTGGAAGCATGAAAATCACTTTAAACATGCTAATTTTAGCTCTAACACTGATGATCCACCTACAAATGTGAACTGACGTTCAAAAATAAAACATTTGAAAACTGACCATTTTCCACATTTCTGAAGCATGAAGTAATGGGGGGGTGTTATCTCTTTTGTCGAAAATCAGCCGTTTTTGCTCGAACATTAAATGCCTCCAAATGGTATTTAATTAACTTCCCGAGCCCCTGGAAGCATGAAAATCACTTTAAACATGCTAATTTTAGCTCTAACACTGATGATCCACCTACAAATGTGAACTGACGTTCAAAAATAAAACATTTGAAAACGGACCATTTTCCACATTTCTGAAGCATGACGTAATGGGGGGGTGTTATTTCTTTTGTCGAAAATCAGCCGTTTTTGCTCGAACATTAAATGCCTCCAAATGGTATTTAATTAACTTCCCGGGGTGAAGAAACCCTTTTTGAGAACTCAGAGTGAGTAAATTGGCCATTTTCATGCACTTTTAACCATTCCATAAATCTTGTGTTTTGGGCCCCTGGAAGCATGAAAATCACTTTAAACATGCTAATTTTAGCTCTAACACTGATGATCCACCTACAAATGTGAACTGACGTTCAAAAATAAAACATTTGAAAACGGACCATTTTCCACATTTCTGAAGCATGACGTAATGGGGGGTGTTATCTCTTTTGTCGAAAATCAGCCGTTTTTGCTCGAACATTAAATGCCTCCAAATGGTATTTAATTAACTTCCCGAGCCCCTGGAAGCATGAAAATCACGTTAAACATGCTAATTTTAGCTCTAACACTGATGATCCACCTACAAATGTGAACTGACGTTCAAAAATAAAACATTTGAAAACGGACCATTTTCCACATTTCTGAAGCATGACGTAATGGGGGGGTGTTATCTCTTTTGTCGAAAATCAGCCGTTTTTGCTCGAACATTAAATGCCTCCAAATGGTATTTAATTAACTTCCCGGGGTGAAGAAACCCTTTTTGAGAACTCAGAGTGAGTAAATTGGCCATTTTCATGCACTTTTAACCATTCCATAAATCTTGTGTTTTGGGCCCCTGGAAGCATGAAAATCACTTTAAACATGCTAATTTTAGCTCTAACACTGATGATCCACCTACAAATGTGAACTGACGTTCAAAAATAAAACATTTGAAAACTGACCATTTTCCACATTTCTGAAGCATGAAGTAATGGGGGGTGTTATCTCTTTTGTCGAAAATCAGCCGTTTTTGCTCGAACATTAAATGCCTCCAAATGGTATTTAATTAACTTCCCGAGCCCCTGGAAGCATGAAAATCACTTTAAACATGCTAATTTTAGCTCTAACACTGATGATCCACCTACAAATGTGAACTGACGTTCAAAAATAAAACATTTGAAAACGGACCATTTTCCACATTTCTGAAGCATGACGTAATGGGGGGGTGTTATCTCTTTTGTCGAAAATCAGCCGTTTTGCTCGAACATTAAATGCCTCCAAATGGTATTAATTAAACTTCCCGGGTGAAGAAACCCTTTTTGAGAACTCAGAGTGAGTAAATTGGCCATTTTCATGCACTTTTAACCATTCCATAAATCTTGTGTTTTGGGCCCCTGGAAGCATGAAAATCACTTTAAACATGCTAATTTTAGCTCTAACACTGATGATCCACCTACAAATGTGAACTGACGTTCAAAAATAAAACATTTGAAAACTGACCATTTTCCACATTTCTGAAGCATGACGTAATGGGGGGTGTTATCTCTTTTGTCGAAAATCAGCCGTTTTTGCTCGAACATTAAATGCCTCCAAATGGTATTTAATTAACTTCCCGAGCCCCTGGAAGCATGAAAATCACTTTAAACATGCTAATTTTAGCTCTAACACTGATGATCCACCTACAAATGTGAACTGACGTTCAAAAATAAAACATTTGAAAACGGACCATTTTCCACATTTCTGAAGCATGACGTAATGGGGGGGTGTTATCTCTTTTGTCGAAAATCAGCCGTTTTTGCTCGAACATTAAATGCCTCCAAATGGTATTTAATTAACTTCCCGGGGTGAAGAAACCCTTTTTGAGAACTCAGAGTGAGTAAATTGGCCATTTTCATGCACTTTTAACCATTCCATAAATCTTGTGTTTTGGGCCCCTGGAAGCATGAAAATCACTTTAAACATGCTAATTTTAGCTCTAACACTGATGATCCACCTACAAATGTGAACTGACGTTCAAAAATAAAACATTTGAAAATTGACCCTTTTCCACATTTCTGAAGCATGACGTAATGGGGGGGTGTTATCTCTTTTGTCGAAAATCAGCCGTTTTTGCTCGAACATTAAATGCCTCCAAATGGTATTTAATTAACTTCCCGAGCCCCTGGAAGCATGAAAATCACTTTAAACATGCTAATTTTAGCTCTAACACTGATGATCCACCTACAAATGTGAACTGACGTTCAAAAAATAAAACATTTGAAAACGGACCATTTTCCACATTTCTGAAGCATGACGTAATGGGGGGGTGTTATCTCTTTTGTCGAAAATCAGCCGTTTTTGCTCGAACATTAAATGCCTCCAAACGGTATTTAATTAACTTCCCGGGGTGAAGAAACCCTTTTTGAGAACTCAGAGTGAGTAAATTGGCCATTTTCATGCACTTTTAACCATTCCATAAATCTTGTGTTTTGGGCCCCTGGAAGCATGAAAATCACTTTAAACATGCTAATTTTAGCTCTAACACTGATGATCCACCTACAAATGTGAACTGACGTTCAAAAATAAAACATTTGAAAACGGACCATTTTCCACATTTCTGAAGCATGAAGTAATGGGGGGGTGTTATCTCTTTTGTCGAAAATCAGCCGTTTTTGCTCGAACATTAAATGCCTCCAAATGGTATTTAATTAACTTCCCGAGCCCCTGGAAGCATGAAAATCACTTTAAACATGCTAATTTTAGCTCTAACACTGATGATCCACCTACAAATGTGAACTGACGTTCAAAAATAAAACATTTGAAAACGGACCATTTTCCACATTTCTGAAGCATGACGTAATGGGGGGGTGTTATCTCTTTTGTCGAAAATCAGCCGTTTTTGCTCGAACATTAAATGCCTCCAAATGGTATTTAATTAACTTCCCGGGGTGAAGAAACCCTTTTTGAGAACTCAGAGTGAGTAAATTGGCCATTTTCATGCACTTTTAACCATTCCATAAATCTTGTGTTTTGGGCCCCTGGAAGCATGAAAATCACTTTAAACATGCTAATTTTAGCTCTAACACTGATGATCCACCTACAAATGTGAACTGACGTTCAAAAATAAAACATTTGAAAACGGACCATTTTCCACATTTCTGAAGCATGACGTAATGGGGGGTGTTATCTCTTTTGTCGAAAATCAGCCGTTTTTGCTCGAACATTAAATGCCTCCAAATGGTATTTAATTAACTTCCCGAGCCCCTGGAAGCATGAAAATCACTTTAAACATGCTAATTTTAGCTCTAACACTGATGATCCACCTATAAATGTGAACTGACGTTCAAAAAAAAAACATTTGAAAATGGACCATTTTCCACATTTCTGAAGCATGACGTAATGGGGGGGTGTTATCTCTTTTGTCGAAAATCAGCCGTTTTTGCTCGAACATTAAATGCCTCCAAATGGTATTTAATTAACTTCCCGGGGTGAAGAAACCCTTTTTGAGAACTCAGAGTGAGTAAATTGGCCATTTTCATGCACTTTTAACCATTCCATAAATCTTGTGTTTTGGGCCCCTGGAAGCATGAAAATCACTTTAAACATGCTAATTTTAGCTCTAACACTGATGATCCACCTACAAATGTGAACTGACGTTCAAAAATAAAACATTTGAAAATGGACCCTTTTCCACATTTCTGAAGCATGACGTAATGGGGGGGTGTTATCTCTTTTGTCGAAAATCAGCCGTTTTTGCTCGAACATTAAATGCCTCCAAATGGTATTTAATTAACTTCCCGAGCCCCTGGAAGCATGAAAATCACTTTAAACATGCTAATTTTAGCTCTAACACTGATGATCCACCTACAAATGTGAACTGACGTTCAAAAATAAAACATTTGAAAACGGACCATTTTCCACATTTCTGAAGCATGACGTAATGGGGGGGTGTTATCTCTTTTGTCGAAAATCAGCCGTTTTTGCTCGAACATTAAATGCCTCCAAATGGTATTTAATTAACTTCCCGGGGTGAAGAAACCCTTTTTGAGAACTCAGAGTGAGTAAATTGCCCATTTTCATGCACTTTTAACCATTCCATAAATCTTGTGTTTTGGGCCCCTGGAAGCATGAAAATCACTTTAAACATGCTAATTTTAGCTCTAACACTGATGATCCACCTAAAAATGTGAACTGACGTTCAAAAATAAAACATTTGAAAACGGACCATTTTCCACATTTCTGAAGCATGACGTAATGGGGGGTGTTATCTCTTTTGTCGAAAATCAGCCGTTTTTGCTCGAACATTAAATGCCTCCAAATGGTATTTAATTAACTTCCCGAGCCTCTGGAAGCATGAAAATCACTTTAAACATGCTAATTTTAGCTCTAACACTGATGATCCACCTACAAATGTGAACTGACGTTCAAAAATAAAACATTTGAAAACGGACCATTTTCCACATTTCTGAAGCATGACGTAATGGGGGGGTGTTATCTCTTTTGTCGAAAATCAGCCGTTTTTGCTCGAACATTAAATGCCTCCAAATGGTATTTAATTAACTTCCCGGGGTGAAGAAACCCTTTTTGAGAACTCAGAGTGAGTAAATTGGCCATTTTCATGCACTTTTAACCATTCCATAAATCTTGTGTTTTGGGCCCCTGGAAGCATGAAAATCACTTTAAACATGCTAATTTTAGCTCTAACACTGATGATCCACCTACAAATGTGAACTGACGTTCAAAAATAAAACATTTGAAAACGGACCATTTTCCACATTTCTGAAGCATGACGTAATGGGGGGTGTTATCTCTTTTGTCGAAAATCAGCCGTTTTTGCTCGAACATTAAATGCCTCCAAATGGTATTTAATTAACTTCCCGAGCCCCTGGAAGCATGAAAATCACTTTAAACATGCTAATTTTAGCTCTAACACTGATGATCCACCTACAAATGTGAACTGACGTTCAAAAATAAAACATTTGAAAACGGACCATTTTCCACATTTCTGAAGCATGACGTAATGGGGGGGTGTTATCTCTTTTGTCGAAAATCAGCCGTTTTTGCTCGAACATTAAATGCCTCCAAATGGTATTTAATTAACTTCCCGGGGTGAAGAAACCCTTTTTGAGAACTCAGAGTGAGTAAATTGGCCATTTTCATGCACTTTTAACCATTCCATAAATCTTGTGTTTTGGGCCCCTGGAAGCATGAAAATCACTTTAAACATGCTAATTTTAGCTCTAACACTGATGATCCACCTACAAATGTGAACTGACGTTCAAAAATAAAACATTTGAAAACGGACCATTTTCCACATTTCTGAAGCATGACGTAATGGGGGGTGTTATCTCTTTTGTCGAAAATCAGCCGTTTTTGCTCGAACATTAAATGCCTCCAAATGGTATTTAATTAACTTCCCGAGCCCCTGGAAGCATGAAAATCACTTTAAACATGCTAATTTTAGCTCTAACACTGATGATCCACCTACAAATGTGAACTGACGTTCAAAAAAAAAACATTTGAAAACGGACCATTTTCCACATTTCTGAAGCATGACGTAATGGGGGGGTGTTATCTCTTTTGTCGAAAATCAGCCGTTTTTGCTCGAACATTAAATGCCTCCAAATGGTATTTAATTAACTTCCCGGGGTGAAGAAACCCTTTTTGAGAACTCAGAGTGAGTAAATTGGCCATTTTCATGCACTTTTAACCATTCCATAAATCTTGTGTTTTGGGCCCCTGGAAGCATGAAAATCACTTTAAACATGCTAATTTTAGCTCTAACACTGATGATCCACCTACAAATGTGAACTGACGTTCAAAAATAAAACATTTGAAAATGGACCCTTTTCCACATTTCTGAAGCATGACGTAATGGGGGGGTGTTATCTCTTTTGTCGAAAATCAGCCGTTTTTGCTCGAACATTAAATGCCTCCAAATGGTATTTAATTAACTTCCCGAGCCCCTGGAAGCATGAAAATCACTTTAAACATGCTAATTTTAGCTCTAACACTGATGATCCACCTACAAATGTGAACTGACGTTCAAAAATAAAACATTTGAAAACGGACCATTTTCCACATTTCTGAAGCATGACGTAATGGGGGGTGTTATCTCTTTTGTCGAAAATCAGCCGTTTTTGCTCGAACATTAAATGCCTCCAAATGGTATTTAATTAACTTCCCGAGCCCCTGGAAGCATGAAAATCACTTTAAACATGCTAATTTTAGCTCTAACACTGATGATCCACCTACAAATGTGAACTGACGTTCAAAAATAAAACATTTGAAAACGGACCATTTTCCACATTTCTGAAGCTTGACGTAATGGGGGGGTGTTATCTCTTTTGTCGAAAATCAGCCGTTTTTGCTCGAACATTAAATGCCTCCAAATGGTATTTAATTAACTTCCCGGGGTGAAGAAACCCTTTTTGAGAACTCAGAGTGAGTAAATTGCCCATTTTCATGCACTTTTAACCATTCCATAAATCTTGTGTTTTGGGCCCCTGGAAGCATGAAAATCACTTTAAACATGCTAATTTTAGCTCTAACACTGATGATCCACCTACAAATGTGAACTGACGTTCAAAAATAAAACATTTGAAAACGGACCATTTTCCACATTTCTGAAGCATGAAGTAATGGGGGGGTGTTATCTCTTTTGTCGAAAATCAGCCGTTTTTGCTCGAACATTAAATGCCTCCAAATGGTATTTAATTAACTTCCCGAGCCCCTGGAAGCATGAAAATCACTTTAAACATGCTAATTTTAGCTCTAACACTGATGATCCACCTACAAATGTGAACTGACGTTCAAAAATAAAACATTTGAAAACGGACCATTTTCCACATTTCTGAAGCATGACGTAATGGGGGGGTGTTATCTCTTTTGTCGAAAATCAGCCGTTTTTGCTCGAACATTAAATGCCTCCAAATGGTATTTGATTAACTTCCCGGGGTGAAGAAACCCTTTTTGAGAACTCAGAGTGAGTAAATTGGCCATTTTCATGCACTTTTAACCATTCCATAAATCTTGTGTTTTGGGCCCCTGGAAGCATGAAAATCACTTTAAACATGCTAATTTTAGCTCTAACACTGATGATCCACCTACAAATGTGAACTGACGTTCAAAAATAAAACATTTGAAAACGGACCATTTTCCACATTTCTGAAGCATGACGTAATGGGGGGTGTTATCTCTTTTGTCGAAAATCAGCCGTTTTTGCTCGAACATTAAATGCCTCCAAATGGTATTTAATTAACTTCCCGAGCCCCTGGAAGCATGAAAATCACTTTAAACATGCTAATTTTAGCTCTAACACTGATGATCCACCTACAAATGTGAACTGACGTTCAAAAATAAAACATTTGAAAACGGACCATTTTCCACATTTCTGAAGCATGACGTAATGGGGGGGTATTATCTCTTTTGTCGAAAATCAGCCGTTTTTGCTCGAACATTAAATGCCTCCAAATGGTATTTAATTAACTTCCCGGGGTGAAGAAACCCTTTTTGAGAACTCAGAGTGAGTAAATTGGCCATTTTCATGCACTTTTAACCATTCCATAAATCTTGTGTTTTGGGCCCCTGGAAGCATGAAAATCACTTTAAACATGCTAATTTTAGCTCTAACACTGATGATCCACCTACAAATGTGAACTGACGTTCAAAAATAAAACATTTGAAAACGGACCATTTTCCACATTTCTGAAGCATGACGTAATGGGGGGTGTTATCTCTTTTGTCGAAAATCAGCCGTTTTTGCTCGAACATTAAATGCCTCCAAATGGTATTTAATTAACTTCCCGAGCCCCTGGAAGCATGAAAATCACTTTAAACATGCTAATTTTAGCTCTAACACTGATGATCCACCTACAAATGTGAACTGACGTTGAAAAATAAAACATTTGAAAACGGACCATTTTCCACATTTCTGAAGCATGACGTAATGGGGGGGTGTTATCTCTTTTGTCGAAAATCAGCCGTTTTTGCTCGAACATTAAATGCCTCCAAATGGTATTTAATTAACTTCCCGGGGTGAAGAAACCCTTTTTGAGAACTCAGAGTGAGTAAATTGGCCATTTTCATGCACTTTTAACCATTCCATAAATCTTGTGTTTTGGGCCCCTGGAAGCATGAAAATCACTTTAAACATGCTAATTTTAGCTCTAACACTGATGATCCACCTACAAATGTGAACTGACGTTCAAAAATAAAACATTTGAAAACGGACCATTTTCCACATTTCTGAAGCATGACGTAATGGGGGGGTGTTATCTCTTTTGTCGAAAATCAGCCGTTTTTGCTCGAACATTAAATGCCTCCAAATGGTATTTAATTAACTTCCCGAGCCCCTGGAAGCATGAAAATCACTTTAAACATGCTAATTTTAGCTCTAACACTGATGATCCACCTACAAATGTGAACTGACGTTCAAAAATAAAACATTTGAAAACGGACCATTTTCCACATTTCTGAAGCATGACGTAATGGGGGGGTGTTATCTCTTTTGTTGAAAATCAGCCGTTTTTGCTCGAACATTAAATGCCTCCAAATGGTATTTAATTAACTTCCCGAGCCCCTGGAAGCATGAAAATCACTTTAAACATGCTAATTTTAGCTCTAACACTGATGATCCACCTACAAATGTGAACTGACGTTCAAAAATAAAACATTTGAAAACGGACCATTTTCCACATTTCTGAAGCATGACGTATTGGGGGGGTGTTATCTCTTTTGTCGAAAATCAGCCGTTTTGCTCGAACATTAAATGCCTCCAAATGGTATTTAATTAACTTCCCGGGGTGAAGAAACCCTTTTTGAGAACTCAGAGTGAGTAAATTGGCCATTTTCATGCACTTTTAACCATTCCATAAATCTTGTGTTTTGGGCCCCTGGAAGCATGAAAATCACTTTAAACATGCTAATTTTAGCTCTAACACTGATGATCCACCTACAAATGTGAACTGACGTTCAAAAATAAAACATTTGAAAATGGACCCTTTTCCACATTTCTGAAGCATGACGTAATGGGGGGGGTGTTATCTCTTTTGTCGAAAATCAGCCGTTTTTGCTCGAACATTAAATGCCTCCAAATGGTATTTAATTAACTTCCCGAGCCCCTGGAAGCATGAAAATCACTTTAAACATGCTAATTTTAGCTCTAACACTGATGATCCACCTACAAATGTGAACTGACGTTCAAAAATAAAACATTTGAAAACGGACCATTTTCCACATTTCTGAAGCATGACGTAATGGGGGGGTGTTATCTCTTTTGTCGAAAATCAGCCGTTTTTGCTCGAACATTAAATGCCTCCAAATGGTATTTAATTAACTTCCCGGGGTGAAGAAACCCTTTTGAGAACTCAGAGTGAGTAAATTGGCCATTTTCATGCACTTTTAACCATTCCATAAATCTTGTGTTTTGGGCCCCTGGAAGCATGAAAATCACTTTAAACATGCTAATTTTAGCTCTAACACTGATGATCCACCTACAAATGTGAACTGACGTTCAAAAATAAAACATTTGAAAACGGACCATTTTCCACATTTCTGAAGCATGACGTAATGGGGGGTGTTATCTCTTTTGTCGAAAATCAGCCGTTTTTGCTCGAACATTAAATGCCTCCAAATGGTATTTAATTAACTTCCCGAGCCCCTGGAAGCATGAAAATCACGTTAAACATGCTAATTTTAGCTCTAACACTGATGATCCACCTACAAATGTGAACTGACGTTCAAAAATAAAACATTTGAAAACGGACCCATTTTCCACATTTCTGAAGCATGACGTAATGGGGGGGTGTTATCTCTTTTGTCGAAAATCAGCCGTTTTTGCTCGAACATTAAATGCCTCCAAATGGTATTTAATTAACTTCCCGGGGTGAAGAAACCCTTTTTGAGAACTCAGAGTGAGTAAATTGGCCATTTTCATGCACTTTTAACCATTCCATAAATCTTGTGTTTTGGGCCCCTGGAAGCATGAAAATCACTTTAAACATGCTAATTTTAGCTCTAACACTGATGATCCACCTACAAATGTGAACTGGCGTTCAAAAATAAAACATTTGAAAACTGACCATTTTCCACATTTCTGAAGCATGAAGTAATGGGGGGGTGTTATCTCTTTTGTCGAAAATCAGCCGTTTTTGCTCGAACATTAAATGCCTCCAAATGGTATTTAATTAACTTCCCGAGCCCCTGGAAGCATGAAAATCACTTTAAACATGCTAATTTTAGCTCTAACACTGATGATCCACCTACAAATGTGAACTGACGTTCAAAAATAAAACATTTGAAAACGGACCATTTTCCACATTTCTGAAGCATGACGTAATGGGGGGGTGTTATCTCTTTTGTCGAAAATCAGCCGTTTTTGCTCGAACATTAAATGCCTCCAAATGGTATTTAATTAACTTCCCGGGGTGAAGAAACCCTTTTTGAGAACTCAGAGTGAGTAAATTGGCCATTTTCATGCACTTTTAACCATTCCATAAATCTTGTGTTTTGGGCCCCTGGAAGCATGAAAATCACTTTAAACATGCTAATTTTAGCTCTAACACTGATGATCCACCTACAAATGTGAACTGACGTTCAAAAATAAAACATTTGAAAACGGACCATTTTCCACATTTCTGAAGCATGACGTAATGGGGGGTGTTATCTCTTTTGTCGAAAATCAGCCGTTTTTGCTCGAACATTAAATGCCTCCAAATGGTATTTAATTAACTTCCCGAGCCCCTGGAAGCATGAAAATCACTTTAAACATGCTAATTTTAGCTCTAACACTGATGATCCACCTACAAATGTGAACTGACGTTCAAAAATAAAACATTTGAAAACGGACCATTTTCCACATTTCTGAAGCATGACGTAATGGGGGGGTGTTATCTCTTTTGTCGAAAATCAGCCGTTTTTGCTCGAACATTAAATGCCTCCAAATGGTATTTAATTAACTTCCCGGGGTGAAGAAACCCTTTTTGAGAACTCAGAGTGAGTAAATTGGCCATTTTCATGCACTTTTAACCATTCCATAAATCTTGTGTTTTGGGCCCCTGGAAGCATGAAAATCACTTTAAACATGCTAATTTTAGCTCTAACACTGATGATCCACCTACAAATGTGAACTGACGTTCAAAAATAAAACATTTGAAAATGGACCCTTTTCCACATTTCTGAAGCATGACGTAATGGGGGGGTGTTATCTCTTTTGTCGAAAATCAGCCGTTTTTGCTCGAACATTAAATGCCTCCAAATGGTATTTAATTAACTTCCCGAGCCCCTGGAAGCATGAAAATCACTTTAAACATGCTTATTTTAGCTCTAACACTGATGATCCACCTACAAATGTGAACTGACGTTCAAAAATAAAACATTTGAAAACGGACCATTTTCCACATTTCTGAAGCATGACGTAATGGGGGGGTGTTATCTCTTTTGTCGAAAATCAGCCGTTTTTGCTCGAACATTAAATGCCTCCAAATGGTATTTAATTAACTTCCCGGGGTGAAGAAACCCTTTTTGAGAACTCAGAGTGAGTAAATTGGCCATTTTCATGCACTTTTAACCATTCCATAAATCTTGTGTTTTGGGCCCCTGGAAGCATGAAAATCACTTTAAACATGCTAATTTTAGCTCTAACACTGATGATCCACCTACAAATGTGAACTGACGTTCAAAAATAAAACATTTGAAAACGGACCATTTTCCACATTTCTGAAGCATGACGTAATGGGGGGTGTTATCTCTTTTGTCGAAAATCAGCCGTTTTTGCTCGAACATTAAATGCCTCCAAATGGTATTTAATTAACTTCCCGAGCCCCTGGAAGCATGAAAATCACTTTAAACATGCTAATTTTAGCTCTAACACTGATGATCCACCTACAAATGTGAACTGACGTTCAAAAATAAAACATTTGAAAACGGACCATTTTCCACATTTCTGAAGCTTGACGTAATGGGGGGGTGTTATCTCTGTTGTCGAAAATCAGCCGTTTTTGCTCGAACATTAAATGCCTCCAAACGGTATTTAATTAACTTCCCGGGGTGAAGAAACCCTTTTTGAGAACTCAGAGTGAGTAAATTGGCCATTTTCATGCACTTTTAACCATTCCATAAATCTTGTGTTTTGGGCCCCTGGAAGCATGAAAATCACTTTAAACATGCTAATTTTAGCTCTAACACTGATGATCCACCTACAAATGTGAAAAGACGTTCAAAAATAAAACATTTGAAAACGGACCATTTTCCACATTTCTGAAGCATGAAGTAATGGGGGGGTGTTATCTCTTTTGTCGAAAATCAGCCGTTTTTGCTCGAACATTAAATGCCTCCAAATGGTATTTAATTAACTTCCCGAGCCCCTGGAAGCATGAAAATCACTTTAAACATGCTAATTTTAGCTCTAACACTGATGATCCACCTACAAATGTGAACTGACGTTCAAAAATAAAACATTTGAAAACGGACCATTTTCCACATTTCTGAAGCATGACGTAATGGGGGGGTGTTATCTCTTTTGTCGAAAATCAGCCGTTTTTGCTCGAACATTAAATGCCTCCAAATGGTATTTAATTAACTTCCCGGGGTGAAGAAACCCTTTTTGAGAACTCAGAGTGAGTAAATTGGCCATTTTCATGCACTTTTAACCATTCCATAAATCTTGTGTTTTGGGCCCCTGGAAGCATGAAAATCACTTTAAACATGCTAATTTTAGCTCTAACACTGATGATCCACCTACAAATGTGAACTGACGTTCAAAAATAAAACATTTGAAAACGGACCATTTTCCACATTTCTGAAGCATGACGTAATGGGGGGTGTTATCTCTTTTGTCGAAAATCAGCCGTTTTTGCTCGAACATTAAATGCCTCCAAATGGTATTTAATTAACTTCCCGAGCCCCTGGAAGCATGAAAATCACTTTAAACATGCTAATTTTAGCTCTAACACTGATGATCCACCTACAAATGTGAACTGACGTTCAAAAAAAAAACATTTGAAAACGGACCATTTTCCACATTTCTGAAGCATGACGTAATGGGGGGGTGTTATCTCTTTTGTCGAAAATCAGCCGTTTTTGCTCGAACATTAAATGCCTCCAAATGGTATTTAATTAACTTCCCGGGGTGAAGAAACCCTTTTTGAGAACTCAGAGTGAGTAAATTGGCCATTTTCATGCACTTTTAACCATTCCATAAATCTTGTGTTTTGGGCCCCTGGAAGCATGAAAATCACTTTAAACATGCTAATTTTAGCTCTAACACTGATGATCCACCTACAAATGTGAACTGACGTTCAAAAATAAAACATTTGAAAATGGACCCTTTTCCACATTTCTGAAGCATGACGTAATGGGGGGGTGTTATCTCTTTTGTCGAAAATCAGCCGTTTTTGCTCGAACATTAAATGCCTCCAAATGGTATTTAATTAACTTCCCGAGCCCCTGGAAGCATGAAAATCACTTTAAACATGCTAATTTTAGCTCTAACACTGATGATCCACCTACAAATGTGAACTGACGTTCAAAAATAAAACATTTGAAAACGGACCATTTTCCACATTTCTGAAGCATGACGTAATGGGGGGGTGTTATCTCTTTTGTCGAAAATCAGCCGTTTTTGCTCGAACATTAAATGCCTCCAAATGGTATTTAATTAACTTCCCGGGGTGAAGAAACCCTTTTTGAGAACTCAGAGTGAGTAAATTGGCCATTTTCATGCACTTTTAACCATTCCATAAATCTTGTGTTTTGGGCCCCTGGAAGCATGAAAATCACTTTAAACATGCTAATTTTAGCTCTAACACTGATGATCCACCTACAAATGTGAACTGACGTTCAAAAATAAAACATTTGAAAACGGACCATTTTCCACATTTCTGAAGCATGACGTAATGGGGGGTGTTATCTCTTTTGTCGAAAATCAGCCGTTTTTGCTCGAACATTAAATGCCTCCAAATGGTATTTAATTAACTTCCCGAGCCCCTGGAAGCATGAAAATCACTTTAAACATGCTAATTTTAGCTCTAACACTGATGATCCACCTACAAATGTGAACTGACGTTCAAAAAAAAAACATTTGAAAACGGACCATTTTCCACATTTCTGAAGCATGACGTAATGGGGGGGTGTTATCTCTTTTGTCGAAAATCAGCCGTTTTTGCTCGAACATTAAATGCCTCCAAATGGTATTTAATTAACTTCCCGGGGTGAAGAAACCCTTTTTGAGAACTCAGAGTGAGTAAATTGGCCATTTTCATGCACTTTTAACCATTCCATAAATCTTGTGTTTTGGGCCCCTGGAAGCATGAAAATCACTTTAAACATGCTAATTTTAGCTCTAACACTGATGATCCACCTACAAATGTGAACTGACGTTCAAAAATAAAACATTTGAAAATGGACCCTTTTCCACATTTCTGAAGCATGACGTAATGGGGGGGTGTTATCTCTTTTGTCGAAAATCAGCCGTTTTTGCTCGAACATTAAATGCCTCCAAATGGTATTTAATTAACTTCCCGAGCCCCTGGAAGCATGAAAATCACTTTAAACATGCTAATTTTAGCTCTAACACTGATGATCCACCTACAAATGTGAACTGACGTTCAAAAATAAAACATTTGAAAACGGACCATTTTCCACATTTCTGAAGCATGACGTAATGGGGGGTGTTATCTCTTTTGTCGAAAATCAGCCGTTTTTGCTCGAACATTAAATGCCTCCAAATGGTATTTAATTAACTTCCCGAGCCCCTGGAAGCATGAAAATCACTTTAAACATGCTAATTTTAGCTCTAACACTGATGATCCACCTACAAATGTGAACTGACGTTCAAAAATAAAACATTTGAAAACGGACCATTTTCCACATTTCTGAAGCTTGACGTAATGGGGGGGTGTTATCTCTTTTGTCGAAAATCAGCCCTTTTTGCTCAAACATTAAATGCCTCCAAATGGTATTTAATTAACTTCCCGGGGTGAAGAAACCCTTTTTGAGAACTCAGAGTGAGTAAATTGGCCATTTTCATGCACTTTTAACCATTCCATAAATCTTGTGTTTTGGGCCCCTGGAAGCATGAAAATCACTTTAAACATGCTAATTTTAGCTCTAACACTGATGATCCACCTACAAATGTGAACTGACGTTCAAAAATAAAACATTTGAAAACGGACCATTTTCCACATTTCTGAAGCATGAAGTAATGGGGGGGTGTTATCTCTTTTGTCGAAAATCAGCCGTTTTTGCTCGAACATTAAATGCCTCCAAATGGTATTTAATTAACTTCCCGAGCCCCTGGAAGCATGAAAATCACTTTAAACATGCTAATTTTAGCTCTAACACTGATGATCCACCTACAAATGTGAACTGACGTTCAAAAATAAAACATTTGAAAACGGACCATTTTCCACATTTCTGAAGCATGACGTAATGGGGGGGTGTTATCTCTTTTGTCGAAAATCAGCCGTTTTTGCTCGAACATTAAATGCCTCCAAATGGTATTTAATTAACTTCCCGGGGTGAAGAAACCCTTTTTGAGAACGCAGAGTGAGTAAATTGGCCATTTTCATGCACTTTTAACCATTCCATAAATCTTGTGTTTTGGGCCCCTGGAAGCATGAAAATCACTTTAAACATGCTAATTTTAGCTCTAACACTGATGATCCACCTACAAATGTGAACTGACGTTCAAAAATAAAACATTTGAAAACGGACCATTTTCCACATTTCTGAAGCATGACGTAATGGGGGGTGTTATCTCTTTTGTCGAAAATCAGCCGTTTTTGCTCGAACATTAAATGCCTCCAAATGGTATTTAATTAACTTCCCGAGCCCCTGGAAGCATGAAAATCACTTTAAACATGCTAATTTTAGCTCTAACACTGATGATCCACCTACAAATGTGAACTGACGTTCAAAAATAAAACATTTGAAAACGGACCATTTTCCACATTTCTGAAGCATGACGTAATGGGGGGGTGTTATCTCTTTTGTCGAAAATCAGCCGTTTTTGCTCGAACATTAAATGCCTCCAAATGGTATTTAATTAACTTCCCGGGGTGAAGAAACCCTTTTTGAGAACTCAGAGTGAGTAAATTGGCCATTTTCATGCACTTTTAACCATTCCATAAATCTTGTGTTTTGGGCCCCTGGAAGCATGAAAATCACTTTAAACATGCTAATTTTAGCTCTAACACTGATGATCCACCTACAAATGTGAACTGACGTTCAAAAATAAAACATTTGAAAATGGACCCTTTTCCACATTTCTGAAGCATGACGTAATGGGGGGGTGTTATCTCTTTTGTCGAAAATCAGCCGTTTTTGCTCGAACATTAAATGCCTCCAAATGGTATTTAATTAACTTCCCGGGGTGAAGAAACCCTTTTTGAGAACTCAGAGTGAGTAAATTGCCCATTTTCATGCACTTTTAACCATTCCATAAATCTTGTGTTTTGGGCCCCTGGAAGCATGAAAATCACTTTAAACATGCTAATTTTAGCTCTAACACTGATGATCCACCTACAAATGTGAACTGACGTTCAAAAATAAAACATTTGAAAACGGACCATTTTCCACATTTCTGAAGCATGACGTAATGGGGGGTGTTATCTCTTTTGTCGAAAATCAGCCGTTTTTGCTCGAACATTAAATGCCTCCAAATGGTATTTAATTAACTTCCCGAGCCCCTGGAAGCATGAAAATCACTTTAAACATGCTAATTTTAGCTCTAACACTGATGATCCACCTACAAATGTGAACTGACGTTCAAAAATAAAACATTTGAAAACGGACCATTTTCCACATTTCTGAAGCATGACGTAATGGGGGGGTGTTATCTCTTTTGTCGAAAATCAGCCGTTTTTGCTCGAACATTAAATGCCTCCAAATGGTATTTAATTAACTTCCCGGGGTGAAGAAACCCTTTTTGAGAACTAAGAGTGAGTAAATTGGCCATTTTCATGCACTTTTAACCATTCCATAAATCTTGTGTTTTGGGCCCCTGGAAGCATGAAAATCACTTTAAACATGCTAATTTTAGCTCTAACACTGATGATCCACCTACAAATGTGAACTGACGTTCAAAAATAAAACATTTGAAAACCGACCATTTTCCACATTTCTGAAGCATGAAGTAATGGGGGGGTGTTATCTCTTTTGTCGAAAATCAGCCGTTTTTGCTCGAACATTAAATGCCTCCAAATGGGTTTTAATTAACTTCCCGAGCCCCTGGAAGCATGAAAATCACTTTAAACATGCTAATTTTAGCTCTAACACTGATGATCCACCTACAAATGTGAACTGACGTTCAAAAATAAAACATTTGAAAACGGACCATTTTCCACATTTCTGAAGCATGACGTAATGGGGGGGTGTTATCTCTTTTGTCGAAAATCAGCCGTTTTTGCTCGAACATTAAATGCCTCCAAATGGTATTTGATTAACTTCCCGGGGTGAAGAAACCCTTTTTGAGAACTCAGAGTGAGTAAATTGGCCATTTTCATGCACTTTTAACCATTCCATAAATCTTGTGTTTTGGGCCCCTGGAAGCATGAAAATCACTTTAAACATGCTAATTTTAGCTCTAACACTGATGATCCACCTACAAATGTGAACTGACGTTCAAAAATAAAACATTTGAAAACGGACCATTTTCCACATTTCTGAAGCATGACGTAATGGGGGGTGTTATCTCTTTTGTCGAAAATCAGCCGTTTTTGCTCGAACATTAAATGCCTCCAAATGGTATTTAATTAACTTCCCGAGCCCCTGGAAGCATGAAAATCACTTTAAACATGCTAATTTTAGCTCTAACACTGATGATCCACCTACAAATGTGAACTGACGTTCAAAAATAAAACATTTGAAAACGGACCATTTTCCACATTTCTGAAGCATGACGTAATGGGGGGGTGTTATCTCTTTTGTCGAAAATCAGCCGTTTTTGCTCGAACATTAAATGCCTCCAAATGGTATTTAATTAACTTCCCGGGGTGAAGAAACCCTTTTTGAGAACTCAGAGTGAGTAAATTGGCCATTTTCATGCACTTTTAACCATTCCATAAATCTTGTGTTTTGGGCCCCTGGAAGCATGAAAATCACTTTAAACATGCTAATTTTAGCTCTAACACTGATGATCCACCTACAAATGTGAACTGACGTTCAAAAATAAAACATTTGAAAATGGACCATTTTCCACATTTCTGAAGCATGACGTAATGGGGGGGTGTTATCTCTTTTGTCGAAAATCAGCCGTTTTTGCTCGAACATTAAATGCCTCCAAATGGTATTTAATTAACTTCCCGAGCCCCTGGAAGCATGAAAATCACTTTAAACATGCTAATTTTAGCTCTAACACTGATGATCCACCTACAAATGTGAACTGACGTTCAAAAATAAAACATTTGAAAACGGACCATTTTCCACATTTCTGAAGCATGACGTAATGGGGGGGTGTTATCTCTTTTGTCGAAAATCTGCCGTTTTTGCTCGAACATTAAATGCCTCCAAATGGTATTTAATTAACTTCCCGGGGTGAAGAAACCCTTTTTGAGAACTCAGAGTGAGTAAATTGTCCATTTTCATGCACTTTTAACCATTCCATAAATCTTGTGTTTTGGGCCCCTGGAAGCATGAAAATCACTTTAAACATGCTAATTTTAGCTCTAACACTGATGATCCACCTACAAATGTGAACTGACGTTCAAAAATAAAACATTTGAAAACGGACCATTTTCCACATTTCTGAAGCATGACGTAATGGGGGGGTGTTATCTCTTTTGTCGAAAATCAGCCGTTTTTGCTCGAACATTAAATGCCTCCAAATGGTATTTAATTAACTTCCCGAGCTCCTGGAAGCATGAAAATCACTTTAAACATGCTAATTTTAGCTCTAACACTGATGATCCACCTACAAATGTGAACTGACGTTCAAAAATAAAACATTTGAAAACGGACCATTTTCCACATTTCTGAAGCATGACGTAATGGGGGGGTGTTATCTCTTTTGTCGAAAATCAGCCGTTTTTGCTCGAACATTAAATGCCTCCAAATGGTATTTAATTAACTTCCCGGGGTGAAGAAACCCTTTTTGAGAACTCAGAGTGAGTAAATTGGCCATTTTCATGCACTTTTAACCATTCCATAAATCTTGTGTTTTGGGCCCCTGGAAGCCTGAAAATCACTTTAAACATGCTAATTTTAGCTCTAACACTGATGATCCACCTACAAATGTGAACTGACGTTCAAAAATAAAACATTTGAAAACGGACCATTTTCCACATTTCTGAAGCATGACGTAATGGGGGGGTGTTATCTCTTTTGTCGAAAATCAGCCGTTTTTGCTCGAACATTAAATGCCTCCAAATGGTATTTAATTAACTTCCCGGGGTGAAGAAACCCTTTTTGAGAACTCAGAGTGAGTAAATTGGCCATTTTCATGCACTTTTAACCATTCCATAAATCTTGTGTTTTGGGCCCCTGGAAGCATGAAAATCACTTTAAACATGCTAATTTTAGCTCTAACACTGATGATCCACCTACAAATGTGAACTGACGTTCAAAAATAAAACATTTGAAAACGGACCATTTTCCACATTTCCGAAGCATGACGTAATGGGGGGGTGTTATCTCTTTTGTCGAAAATCAGCCGTTTTTGCTCGAACATTAAATGCCTCCAAATGGTATTTATTTCACTTCCCGAGCCCCTGGAAGCATAAAAATCACTTTAAACATGCTAATTTTAGCTCTAACACTGATGATCCACCTACAAATGTGAACTGACGTTCAAAAATAAAACATTTGAAAACGGACCATTTTCCACATTTCTGAAGCATGACGTAATGGGGGGGTGTTATCTCTTTTGTCGAAAATCAGCCGTTTTTGCTCGAACATTAAATGCCTCCAAATGGTATTTATTTCACTTCCCGAGCCCCTGGAAGCATGAAAATCACTTTAAACATGCTAATTTTAGCTCTAACACTGATGATCCACCTACAAATGTGAACTGACGTTCAAAATTAAAACATTTGAAAACGGACCATTTTCCACATTTCTGAAGCATGACGTAATGGGGGGGTGTTATCTCTTTTGTCGAAAATCAGCCGTTTTTGCTCGAACATTAAATGCCTCCAAATGGTATTTAATTAACTTCCCGGGGTGAAGAAACCCTTTTTGAGAACTCAGAGTGAGTAAATTGGCCATTTTCATGCACTTTTAACCATTCCATAAATCTTGTGTTTTGGGCCCCTGGAAGCATGAAAATCACTTTAAACATGCTAATTTTAGCTCTAACACTGATGATCCACCTACAAATGTGAACTGACGTTCAAAAATAAAACATTTGAAAACGGACCATTTTCCACATTTCTGAAGCATGACGTAATGGGGGGGTGTTATCTCTTTTGTCGAAAATCAGCCGTTTTTGCTCGAACATTAAATGCCTCCAAATGGTATTTAATTAACTTCCCGGGGTGAAGAAACCCTTTTTGAGAACTCAGAGTGAGTAAATTGGCCATTTTCATGCACTTTTAACCATTCCATAAATCTTGTGTTTTGGGCCCCTTGAAGCATGAAAATCACTTTAAACATGCTAATTTTAGCTCTAACACTGATGATCCACCTACAAATGTGAACTGACGTTCAAAAATAAAACATTTGAAAACGGACCATTTTCCACATTTCTGAAGCATGACGTAATGGGGGGTGTTATCTCTTTTGTCGAAAATCAGCCGTTTTTGCTCGAACATTAAATGCCTCCAAATGGTATTTAATTAACTTCCCGAGCCCCTGGAAGCATGAAAATCACTTTAAACATGCTAATTTTAGCTCTAACACTGATGATCCACCTACAAATGTGAACTGACGTTCAAAAATAAAACATTTGAAAACGGACCATTTTCCACATTTCTGAAGCATGACGTAATGGGGGGGTGTTATCTCTTTTGTCGAAAATCAGCCGTTTTTGCTCGAACATTAAATGCCTCCAAATGGTATTTAATTAACTTCCCGGGGTGAAGAAACCCTTTTTGAGAACTCAGAGTGAGTAAATTGGCCATTTTCATGCACTTTTAACCATTCCATAAATCTTGTGTTTTGGGCCCCTGGAAGCATGAAAATCACTTTAAACATGCTAATTTTAGCTCTAACACTGATGATCCACCTACAAATGTGAACTGACGTTCAAAAATAAAACATTTGAAAACGGACCATTTTCCACATTTCTGAAGCATGACGTAATGGGGGGGTGTTATCTCTTTTGTCGAAAATCAGCCGTTTTTGCTCGAACATTAAATGCCTCCAAATGGTATTTATTTCACTTCCCGAGCCCCTGGAAGCATAAAAATCACTTTAAACATGCTAATTTTAGCTCTAACACTGATGATCCACCTACAAATGTGAACTGACGTTCAAAAATAAAACATTTGAAAACGGACCATTTTCCACATTTCTGAAGCATGACGTAATGGGGGGGTGTTATCTCTTTTGTCGAAAATCAGCCGTTTTTGCTCGAACATTAAATGCCTCCAAATGGTATTTATTTCACTTCCCGAGCCCCTGGAAGCATGAAAATCACTTTAAACATGCTAATTTTAGCTCTAACACTGATGATCCACCTACAAATGTGAACTGACGTTCAAAAATAAAACATTTGAAAACGGACCATTTTCCACATTTCTGAAGCATGACGTAATGGGGAGGTGTTATCTCTTTTGTCGAAAATCAGCCGTTTTTGCTCGAACATTAAATGCCTCCAAATGGTATTTAATTAACTTCCCGGGGTGAAGAAACCCTTTTTGAGAACTCAGAGTGAGTAAATTGGTCATTTTCATGCACTTTTAACCATTCCATGAATCTTGTGTTTTGGGCCCCTGGAAGCATGAAAATCACTTTAAACATGCTAATTTTAGCTCTAACACTGATGATCCACCTACAAATGTGAACTGACGTTCAAAAATAAAACATTTGAAAACGGACCATTTTCCACATTTCTGAAGCATGACGTAATGGGGGGGTGTTATCTCTTTTGTCGAAAATCAGCCGTTTTTGCTCGAACATTAAATGCCTCCAAATGGTATTTAATTAACTTCCCGAGCCCCTGGAAGCATGAAAATCACTTTAAACATGCTAATTTTAGCTCTAACACTGATGATCCACCTACAAATGTGAACTGACGTTCAAAAATAAAACATTTGAAAACGGACCATTTTCCACATTTCTGAAGCATGACGTAATGGGGGGGTGTTATCTCTTTTGTCGAAAATCAGCCGTTTTTGCTCGAACATTAAATGCCTCCAAATGGTATTTAATTAACTTCCCGGGGTGAAGAAACCCTTTTTGAGAACTCAGAGTGAGTAAATTGGCCATTTTCATGCACTTTTAACCATTCCATAAATCTTGTGTTTTGGGCCCCTGGAAGCATGAAAATCACTTTAAACATGCTAATTTTAGCTCTAACACTGATGATCCACCTACAAATGTGAACTGACGTTCAAAAATAAAACATTTGAAAACGGACCATTTTCCACATTTCTGAAGCATGACGTAATGGGGGGGTGTTATCTCTTTTGTCGAAAATCAGCCGTTTTTGCTCGAACATTAAATGCCTCCAAATGGTATTTAATTAACTTCCCGGGGTGAAGAAACCCTTTTTGAGAACTCAGAGTGAGTAAATTGGCCATTTGCATGCACTTTTAACCATTCCATAAATCTTGTGTTTTGGGCCCCTGGAAGCATGAAAATCACTTTAAACATGCTAATTTTAGCTCTAACACTGATGATCCACCTACAAATGTGAACTGACGTTCAAAAATAAAACATTTGAAAACGGACCATTTTCCACATTTCTGAAGCATGACGTAATGGGGGGTGTTATCTCTTTTGTCGAAAATCAGCCGTTTTTGCTCGAACATTAAATGCCTCCAAATGGTATTTAATTAACTTCCCGAGCCCCTGGAAGCATGAAAATCACTTTAAACATGCTAATTTTAGCTCTAACACTGATGATCCACCTACAAATGTGAACTGACGTTCAAAAATAAAACATTTGAAAACGGACCATTTTCCACATTTCTGAAGCATGACGTAATGGGGGGGTGTTATCTCTTTTGTCGAAAATCAGCCGTTTTTGCTCGAACATTAAATGCCTCCAAATGGTATTTAATTAACTTCCCGGGGTGAAGAAACCCTTTTTGAGAACTCAGAGTGAGTAAATTGGCCATTTTCATGCACTTTTAACCATTCCATAAATCTTGTGTTTTGGGCCCCTGGAAGCATGAAAATCACTTTAAACATGCTAATTTTAGCTCTAACACTGATGATCCACCTACAAATGTGAACTGACGTTCAAAAATAAAACATTTGAAAACGGACCATTTTCCACATTTCTGAAGCATGACGTAATAGGGGGTGTTATCTCTTTTGTCGAAAATCAGCCGTTTTTGCTCGAACATTAAATGCCTCCAAATGGTATTTATTTCACTTCCTGAGCCCCTGGAAGCATAAACATCACTTTAAACATGCTAATTTTAGCTCTAACACTGATGATCCACCTACAAATGTGAACTGACGTTCAAAAATAAAACATTTGAAAACGGACCATTTTCCACATTTCTGAAGCATGACGTAATGGGGGGGTGTTATCTCTTTTGTCGAAAATCAGCCGTTTTTGCTCGAACATTAAATGCCTCCAAATGGTATTTATTTCACTTCCCGAGCCCCTGGAAGCATGAAAATCACTTTAAACATGCTAATTTTAGCTCTAACACTGATGATCCACCTACAAATGTGAACTGACGTTCAAAAATAAAACATTTGAAAACGGACCATTTTCCACATTTCTGAAGCATGACGTAATGGGGGGGTGTTATCTCTTTTGTCGAAAATCAGCCGTTTTTGCTCGAACATTAAATGCCTCCAAATGGTATTTATTTCACTTCCCGAGCCCCTGGAAGCATGAAAATCACTTTAAACATGCTAATTTTAGCTCTAACACTGATGATCCACCTACAAATGTGAACTGACGTTCAAAATTAAAACATTTGAAAACGGACCATTTTCCACATTTCTGAAGCATGACGTAATGGGGGGGTGTTATCTCTTTTGTCGAAAATCAGCCGTTTTTGCTCGAACATTAAATGCCTCCAAATGGTATTTAATTAACTTCCCGGGGTGAAGAAACCCTTTTTGAGAACTCAGAGTGAGTAAATTGGCCATTTTCATGCACTTTTAACCATTCCATAAATCTTGTGTTTTGGGCCCCTGGAAGCATGAAAATCACTTTAAACATGCTAATTTTAGCTCTAACACTGATGATCCACCTACAAATGTGAACTGACGTTCAAAAATAAAACATTTGAAAACGGACCATTTTCCACATTTCTGAAGCATGACGTAATGGGGGGGTTTTATCTCTTTTGTCGAAAATCAGCCGTTTTTGCTCGAACATTAAATGCCTCCAAATTGTATTTAATTAACTTCCCGAGCCCCTGGAAGCATGAAAATCACTTTAAACATGCTAATTTTAGCTCTAACACTGATGATCCACCTACAAATGTGAACTGACGTTCAAAAATAAAACATTTGAAAACGGACCATTTTCCACATTTCTGAAGCATGACGTAATGGGGGGGTGTTATCTCTTTTGTCGAAAATCAGCCGTTTTTGCTCGAACATTAAATGCCTCCAAATGGTATTTAATTAACTTCCCGGGGTGAAGAAACCCTTTTTGAGAACTCAGAGTGAGTAAATTGGCCATTTTCATGCACTTTTAACCATTCCATAAATCTTGTGTTTTGGGCCCCTGGAAGCATGAAAATCACTTTAAACATGCTAATTTTAGCTCTAACACTGATGATCCACCTACAAATGTGAACTGACGTTCAAAAATAAAACATTTGAAAACGGACCATTTTCCACATTTCTGAAGCATGACGTAATGGGGGGTGTTATCTCTTTTGTCGAAAATCAGCCGTTTTTGCTCGAACATTAAATGCCTCCAAATTGTATTTAATTAACTTCCCGAGCCCCTGGAAGCATGAAAATCACTTTAAACATGCTAATTTTAGCTCTAACACTGATGATCCACCTACAAATGTGAACTGACGTTCAAAAATAAAACATTTGAAAACGGACCATTTTCCACATTTCTGAAGCATGACGTAATGGGGGGGTGTTATCTCTTTTGTCGAAAATCAGCCGTTTTTGCTCGAACATTAAATGCCTCCAAATGGTATTTAATTAACTTCCCGGGGTGAAGAAACCCTTTTTGAGAACTCAGAGTGAGTAAATTGGCCATTTTCATGCACTTTTAACCATTCCATAAATCTTGTGTTTTGGGCCCCTGGAAGCATGAAAATCACTTTAAACATGCTAATTTTAGCTCTAACACTGATGATCCACCTACAAATGTGAACTGACGTTCAAAAATAAAACATTTGAAAACGGACCATTTTCCACATTTCTGAAGCATGACGTAATGGGGGGTGTTATCTCTTTTGTCGAAAATCAGCCGTTTTTGCTCGAACATTAAATGCCTCCAAATGGTATTTATTTCACTTCCCGAGCCCCTGGAAGCATGAAAATCACTTTAAACATGCTAATTTTAGCTCTAACACTGATGATCCACCTACAAATGTGAACTGACGTTCAAAAATAAAACATTTGAAAACGGACCATTTTCCACATTTCTGAAGCATGACATAATGGGGGGTGTTATCTCTTTTGTCGAAAATCAGCCGTTTTTGCTCGAACATTAAATGCCTCCAAATGGTATTTAATTAACTTCCCGGGGTGAAGAAACCCTTTTTGAGAACTCAGAGTGAGTAAATTGGCCATTTGCATGCACTTTTAACCATTCCATAAATCTTGTGTTTTGGGCCCCTGGAAGCATGAAAATCACTTTAAACATGCTAATTTTAGCTCTAACACTGATGATCCACCTACAAATGTGAACTGACGTTCAAAAATAAAACATTTGAAAACGGACCATTTTCCACATTTCTGAAGCATGACGTAATGGGGGGTGTTATCTCTTTTGTCGAAAATCAGCCGTTTTTGCTCGAACATTAAATGCCTCCAAATGGTATTTAATTAACTTCCCGAGCCCCTGGAAGCATGAAAATCACTTTAAACATGCTAATTTTAGCTCTAACACTGATGATCCACCTACAAATGTGAACTGACGTTCAAAAATAAAACATTTGAAAACGGACCATTTTCCACATTTCTGAAGCATGACGTAATGGGGGGGTGTTATCTCTTTTGTCGAAAATCAGCCGTTTTTGCTCGAACATTAAATGCCTCCAAATGGTATTTAATTAACTTCCCGGGGTGAAGAAACCCTTTTTGAGAACTCAGAGTGAGTAAATTGGCCATTTTCATGCACTTTTAACCATTCCATAAATCTTGTGTTTTGGGCCCCTGGAAGCATGAAAATCACTTTAAACATGCTAATTTTAGCTCTAACACTGATGATCCACCTACAAATGTGAACTGACGTTCAAAAATAAAACATTTGAAAACGGACCATTTTCCACATTTCTGAAGCATGACGTAATGGGGGGGTGTTATCTCTTTTGTCGAAAATCAGCCGTTTTTGCTCGAACATTAAATGCCTCCAAATGGTATTTAATTAACTTCCCGAGCCCCTGGAAGCATGAAAATCACTTTAAACATGCTAATTTTAGCTCTAACACTGATGATCCACCTACAAATGTGAACTGACATTCAAAAATAAAACATTTGAAAACGGACCATTTTCCACATTTCTGAAGCATGACGTAATGGGGGGGTGTTATCTCTTTTGTCGAAAATCAGCCGTTTTTGCTCGAACATTAAATGCCTCCAAATGGTATTTAATTAACTTCCCGGGGTGAAGAAACCCTTTTTGAGAACTCAGAGTGAGTAAATTGGCCATTTTCATGCACTTTTAACCATTCCATAAATCTTGTGTTTTGGGCCCCTGGAAGCATGAAAATCACTTTAAACATGCTAATTTTAGCTCTAACACTGATGATCCACCTACAAATGTGAACTGACGTTCAAAAATAAAACATTTGAAAACGGACCATTTTCCACATTTCTGAAGCATGACGTAATGGGGGGTGTTATCTCTTTTGTCGAAAATCAGCCGTTTTTGCTCGAACATTAAATGCCTCCAAATGGTATTTATTTCACTTCCCGAGCCCCTGGAAGCATAAAAATCACTTTAAACATGCTAATTTTAGCTCTAACACTGATGATCCACCTACAAATGTGAACTGACGTTCAAAAATAAAACATTTGAAAACGGACCATTTTCCACATTTCTGAAGCATGACGTAATGGGGGGGTGTTATCTCTTTTGTCGAAAATCAGCCGTTTTTGCTCGAACATTAAATGCCTCCAAATGGTATTTATTTCACTTCCCGAGCCCCTGGAAGCATGAAAATCACTTTAAACATGCTAATTTTAGCTCTAACACTGATGATCCACCTACAAATGTGAACTGACGTTCAAAAATAAAACATTTGAAAACGGACCATTTTCCACATTTCTGAAGCATGACGTAATGGGGGGGTGTTATCTCTTTTGTCGAAAATCAGCCGTTTTTGCTCGAACATTAAATGCCTCCAAATGGTATTTAATTAACTTCCCGAGCCCCTGGAAGCATGAAAATCACTTTAAACATGCTAATTTTAGCTCTAACACTGATGATCCACCTACAAATGTGAACTGACGTTCAAAAATAAAACATTTGAAAACGGACCATTTTCCACATTTCTGAAGCATGACGTAATGGGGGGGTGTTATCTCTTTTGTCGAAAATCAGCCGTTTTTGCTCGAACATTAAATGCCTCCAAATGGTATTTAATTAACTTCCCGGGGTGAAGAAACCCTTTTTGAGAACTCAGAGTGAGTAAATTGGCCATTTTCATGCACTTTTAACCATTCCATAAATCTTGTGTTTTGGGCCCCTGGAAGCATGAAAATCACTTTAAACATGCTAATTTTAGCTCTAACACTGATGATCCACCTACAAATGTGAACTGACGTTCAAAAATGAAACATTTGAAAACGGACCATTTTCCACATTTCTGAAGCATGACGTAATGGGGGGTGTTATCTCTTTTGTCGAAAATCAGCCGTTTTTGCTCGAACATTAAATGCCTCCAAATGGTATTTAATTAACTTCCCGAGCCCCTGGAAGCATGAAAATCACTTTAAACATGCTAATTTTAGCTCTAACACTGATGATCCACCTACAAATGTGAACTGACGTTCAAAAATAAAACATTTGAAAACGGACCATTTTCCACATTTCTGAAGCATGACGTAATGGGGGGGTGTTATCTCTTTTGTCGAAAATCAGCCGTTTTTGCTCGAACATTAAATGCCTCCAAATGGTATTTAATTAACTTCCCGGGGTGAAGAAACCCTTTTTGAGAACTCAGAGTGAGTAAATTGGCCATTTTCATGCACTTTTAACCATTCCATAAATCTTGTGTTTTGGGCCCCTGGAAGCATGAAAATCACTTTAAACATGCTAATTTTAGCTCTAACACTGATGATCCACCTACAAATGTGAACTGACGTTCAAAAATAAAACATTTGAAAACGGACCATTTTCCACATTTCTGAAGCATGACGTAATGGGGGGGTGTTATCTCTTTTGTCGAAAATCAGCCGTTTTTGCTCGAACATTAAATGCCTCCAAATGGTATTTAATTAACTTCCCGAGCCCCTGGAAGCATGAAAATCACTTTAAACATGCTAATTTTAGCTCTAACACTGATGATCCACCTACAAATGTGAACTGACGTTCAAAAATAAAACATTTGAAAACGGACCATTTTCCACATTTCTGAAGCATGACGTAATGGGGGGGTGTTATCTCTTTTGTCGAAAATCAGCCGTTTTTGCTCGAACATTAAATGCCTCCAAATGGTATTTAATTAACTTCCCGGGGTGAAGAAACCCTTTTTGAGAACTCAGAGTGAGTAAATTGGCCATTTTCATGCACTTTTAACCATTCCATAAATTTTGTGTTTTGGGCCCCTGGAAGCATGAAAATCACTTTAAACATGCTAATTTTAGCTCTAACACTGATGATCCACCTACAAATGTGAACTGACGTTCAAAAATAAAACATTTGAAAACGGACCATTTTCCACATTTCTGAAGCATGACGTAATGGGGGGGGTGTTATCTCTTTTGTCGAAAATCAGCCGTTTTTGCTCGAACATTAAATGCCTCCAAATGGTATTTATTTCACTTCCCGAGCCCCTAGAAGCATGAAAATCACTTTAAACATGCTAATTTTAGCTCTAACACTGATGATCCACCTACAAATGTGAACTGACGTTCAAAAATAAAACATTTGAAAACGGACCATTTTCCACATTTCTGAAGCATGACGTAATGGGGGGGTGTTATCTCTTTTGTCGAAAATCAGCCGTTTTTGCTCGAACATTAAATGCCTCCAAATGGTATTTATTTCACTTCCCGAGCCCCTGGAAGCATAAAAATCACTTTAAACATGCTAATTTTAGCTCTAACACTGATGATCCACCTACAAATGTGAACTGACGTTCAAAAATAAAACATTTGAAAACGGACCATTTTCCACATTTCTGAAGCATGACGTAATGGGGGGTGTTATCTCTTTTGTCGAAAATCAGCCGTTTTTGCTCGAACATTAAATGCCTCCAAATGGTATTTATTTCACTTCCCGAGCCCCTGGAAGCATAAAAATCACTTTAAACATGCTAATTTTAGCTCTAACACTGATGATCCACCTACAAATGTGAACTGACGTTCAAAAATAAAACATTTGAAAACGGACCATTTTCCACATTTCTGAAGCATGACGTAATGGGGGAGTGTTATCTCTTTTGTCGAAAATCAGCCGTTTTTGCTCGAACATTAAATGCCTCCAAATGGTATTTATTTCACTTCCCGAGCCCCTGGAAGCATGAAAATCACTTTAAACATGCTAATTTTAGCTCTAACACTGATGATCCACCTACAAATGTGAACTGACGTTCAAAAATAAAACATTTGAAAACGGACCATTTTCCACATTTCTGAAGCATGACGTAATGGGGAGGTGTTATCTCTTTTGTCGAAAATCAGCCGTTTTTGCTCGAACATTAAATGCCTCCAAATGGTATTTAATTAACTTCCCGGGGTGAAGAAACCCTTTTTGAGAACTCAGAGTGAGTAAATTGGTCATTTTCATGCACTTTTAACCATTCCATGAATCTTGTGTTTTGGGCCCCTGGAAGCATGAAAATCACTTTAAACATGCTAATTTTAGCTCTAACACTGATGATCCACCTACAAATGTGAACTGACGTTCAAAAATAAAACATTTGAAAACGGACCATTTTCCACATTTCTGAAGCATGACGTAATGGGGGGGTGTTATCTCTTTTGTCGAAAATCAGCCGTTTTTGCTCGAACATTAAATGCCTCCAAATGGTATTTAATTAACTTCCCGAGCCCCTGGAAGCATGAAAATCACTTTAAACATGCTAATTTTAGCTCTAACACTGATGATCCACCTACAAATGTGAACTGACGTTCAAAAATAAAACATTTGAAAACGGACCATTTTCCACATTTCTGAAGCATGACGTAATGGGGGGGTGTTATCTCTTTTGTCGAAAATCAGCCGTTTTTGCTCGAACATTAAATGCCTCCAAATGGTATTTAATTAACTTCCCGGGGTGAAGAAACCCTTTTTGAGAACTCAGAGTGAGTAAATTGGCCATTTTCATGCACTTTTAACCATTCCATAAATCTTGTGTTTTGGGCCCCTGGAAGCATGAAAATCACTTTAAACATGCTAATTTTAGCTCTAACACTGATGATCCACCTACAAATGTGAACTGACGTTCAAAAATAAAACATTTGAAAACGGACCATTTTCCACATTTCTGAAGCATGACGTAATGGGGGGGTGTTATCTCTTTTGTCGAAAATCAGCCGTTTTTGCTCGAACATTAAATGCCTCCAAATGGTATTTAATTAACTTCCCGGGGTGAAGAAACCCTTTTTGAGAACTCAGAGTGAGTAAATTGGCCATTTGCATGCACTTTTAACCATTCCATAAATCTTGTGTTTTGGGCCCCTGGAAGCATGAAAATCACTTTAAACATGCTAATTTTAGCTCTAACACTGATGATCCACCTACAAATGTGAACTGACGTTCAAAAATAAAACATTTGAAAACGGACCATTTTCCACATTTCTGAAGCATGACGTAATGGGGGGTGTTATCTCTTTTGTCGAAAATCAGCCGTTTTTGCTCGAACATTAAATGCCTCCAAATGGTATTTAATTAACTTCCCGAGCCCCTGGAAGCATGAAAATCACTTTAAACATGCTAATTTTAGCTCTAACACTGATGATCCACCTACAAATGTGAACTGACGTTCAAAAATAAAACATTTGAAAACGGACCATTTTCCACATTTCTGAAGCATGACGTAATGGGGGGGTGTTATCTCTTTTGTCGAAAATCAGCCGTTTTTGCTCGAACATTAAATGCCTCCAAATGGTATTTAATTAACTTCCCGAGCCCCTGGAAGCATGAAAATCACTTTAAACATGCTAATTTTAGCTCTAACACTGATGATCCACCTACAAATGTGAACTGACATTCAAAAATAAAACATTTGAAAACGGACCATTTTCCACATTTCTGAAGCATGACGTAATGGGGGGGTGTTATCTCTTTTGTCGAAAATCAGCCGTTTTTGCTCGAACATTAAATGCCTCCAAATGGTATTTAATTAACTTCCCGGGGTGAAGAAACCCTTTTTGAGAACTCAGAGTGAGTAAATTGGCCATTTTCATGCACTTTTAACCATTCCATAAATCTTGTGTTTTGGGCCCCTGGAAGCATGAAAATCACTTTAAACATGCTAATTTTAGCTCTAACACTGATGATCCACCTACAAATGTGAACTGACGTTCAAAAATAAAACATTTGAAAACGGACCATTTTCCACATTTCTGAAGCATGACGTAATGGGGGGTGTTATCTCTTTTGTCGAATATCAGCCGTTTTTGCTCGAACATTAAATGCCTCCAAATGGTATTTATTTCACTTCCTGAGCCCCTGGAAGCATAAAAATCACTTTAAACATGCTAATTTTAGCTCTAACACTGATGATCCACCTACAAATGTGAACTGACGTTCAAAAATAAAACATTTGAAAACGGACCATTTTCCACATTTCTGAAGCATGACGTAATGGGGGGGTGTTATCTCTTTTGTCGAAAATCAGCCGTTTTTGCTCGAACATTAAATGCCTCCAAATGGTATTTATTTCACTTCCCGAGCCCCTGGAAGCATGAAAATCACTTTAAACATGCTAATTTTAGCTCTAACACTGATGATCCACCTACAAATGTGAACTGACGTTCAAAAATAAAACATTTGAAAACGGACCATTTTCCACATTTCTGAAGCATGACGTAATGGGGGGGTGTTATCTCTTTTGTCGAAAATCAGCCGTTTTTGCTCGAACATTAAATGCCTCCAAATGGTATTTATTTCACTTCCCGAGCCCCTGGAAGCATGAAAATCACTTTAAACATGCTAATTTTAGCTCTAACACTGATGATCCACCTACAAATGTGAACTGACGTTCAAAATTAAAACATTTGAAAACGGACCATTTTCCACATTTCTGAAGCATGACGTAATGGGGGGGTGTTATCTCTTTTGTCGAAAATCAGCCGTTTTTGCTCGAACATTAAATGCCTCCAAATGGTATTTAATTAACTTCCCGGGGTGAAGAAACCCTTTTTGAGAACTCAGAGTGAGTAAATTGGCCATTTTCATGCACTTTTAACCATTCCATAAATCTTGTGTTTTGGGCCCCTGGAAGCATGAAAATCACTTTAAACATGCTAATTTTAGCTCTAACACTGATGATCCACCTACAAATGTGAACTGACGTTCAAAAATAAAACATTTGAAAACGGACCATTTTCCACATTTCTGAAGCATGACGTAATGGGGGGGTGTTATCTCTTTTGTCGAAAATCAGCCGTTTTTGCTCGAACATTAAATGCCTCCAAATGGTATTTAATTAACTTCCCGAGCCCCTGGAAGCATGAAAATCACTTTAAACATGCTAATTTTAGCTCTAACACTGATGATCCACCTACAAATGTGAACTGACGTTCAAAAATAAAACATTTGAAAACGGACCATTTTCCACATTTCTGAAGCATGACGTAATGGGGGGGTGTTATCTCTTTTGTCGAAAATCAGCCGTTTTTGCTCGAACATTAAATGCCTCCAAATGGTATTTAATTAACTTCCCGGGGTGAAGAAACCCTTTTTGAGAACTCAGAGTGAGTAAATTGGCCATTTTCATGCACTTTTAACCATTCCATAAATCTTGTGTTTTGGGCCCCTGGAAGCATGAAAATCACTTTAAACATGCTAATTTTAGCTCTAACACTGATGATCCACTTACAAATGTGAACTGACGTTCAAAAATAAAACATTTGAAAACGGACCATTTTCCACATTTCTGAAGCATGACGTAATGGGGGGTGTTATCTCTTTTGTCGAAAATCAGCCGTTTTTGCTCGAACATTAAATGCCTCCAAATTGTATTTAATTAACTTCCCGAGCCCCTGGAAGCATGAAAATCACTTTAAACATGCTAATTTTAGCTCTAACACTGATGATCCACCTACAAATGTGAACTGACGTTCAAAAATAAAACATTTGAAAACGGACCATTTTCCACATTTCTGAAGCATGACGTAATGGGGGGGTGTTATCTCTTTTGTCGAAAATCAGCCGTTTTTGCTCGAACATTAAATGCCTCCAAATGGTATTTAATTAACTTCCCGGGGTGAAGAAACCCTTTTTGAGAACTCAGAGTGAGTAAATTGGCCATTTTCATGCACTTTTAACCATTCCATAAATCTTGTGTTTTGGGCCCCTGGAAGCATGAAAATCACTTTAAACATGCTAATTTTAGCTCTAACACTGATGATCCACCTACAAATGTGAACTGACGTTCAAAAATAAAACATTTGAAAACGGACCATTTTCCACATTTCTGAAGCATGACGTAATGGGGGGTGTTATCTCTTTTGTCGAAAATCAGCCGTTTTTGCTCGAACATTAAATGCCTCCAAATGGTATTTATTTCACTTCCCGAGCCCCTGGAAGCATGAAAATCACTTTAAACATGCTAATTTTAGCTCTAACACTGATGATCCACCTACAAATGTGAACTGACGTTCAAAAATAAAACATTTGAAAACGGACCATTTTCCACATTTCTGAAGCATGACGTAATGGGGGGGGTGTTATCTCTTTTGTCGAAAATCAGCCGTTTTTGCTCGAACATTAAATGCCTCCAAATGGTATTTAATTAACTTCCCGAGCCCCTGGAAGCATGAAAATCACTTTAAACATGCTAATTTTAGCTCTAACACTGATGATCCACCTACAAATGTGAACTGACGTTCAAAAATAAAACATTTGAAAACGGACCATTTTCCACATTTCTGAAGCATGACATAATGGGGGGTGTTATCTCTTTTGTCGAAAATCAGCCGTTTTTGCTCGAACATTAAATGCCTCCAAATGGTATTTAATTAACTTCCCGGGGTGAAGAAACCCTTTTTGAGAACTCAGAGTGAGTAAATTGGCCATTTGCATGCACTTTTAACCATTCCATAAATCTTGTGTTTTGGGCCCCTGGAAGCATGAAAATCACTTTAAACATGCTAATTTTAGCTCTAACACTGATGATCCACCTACAAATGTGAACTGACGTTCAAAAATAAAACATTTGAAAACGGACCATTTTCCACATTTCTGAAGCATGACGTAATGGGGGGTGTTATCTCTTTTGTCGAAAATCAGCCGTTTTTGCTCGAACATTAAATGCCTCCAAATGGTATTTAATTAACTTCCCGAGCCCCTGGAAGCATGAAAATCACTTTAAACATGCTAATTTTAGCTCTAACACTGATGATCCACCTACAAATGTGAACTGACGTTCAAAAATAAAACATTTGAAAACGGACCATTTTCCACATTTCTGAAGCATGACGTAATGGGGGGGTGTTATCTCTTTTGTCGAAAATCAGCCGTTTTTGCTCGAACATTAAATGCCTCCAAATGGTATTTAATTAACTTCCCGGGGTGAAGAAACCCTTTTTGAGAACTCAGAGTGAGTAAATTGGCCATTTTCATGCACTTTTAACCATTCCATAAATCTTGTGTTTTGGGCCCCTGGAAGCATGAAAATCACTTTAAACATGCTAATTTTAGCTCTAACACTGATGATCCACCTACAAATGTGAACTGACGTTCAAAAATAAAACATTTGAAAACGGACCATTTTCCACATTTCTGAAGCATGACGTAATGGGGGGGTGTTATCTCTTTTGTCGAAAATCAGCCGTTTTTGCTCGAACATTAAATGCCTCCAAATGGTATTTAATTAACTTCCCGAGCCCCTGGAAGCATGAAAATCACTTTAAACATGCTAATTTTAGCTCTAACACTGATGATCCACCTACAAATGTGAACTGACATTCAAAAATAAAACATTTGAAAACGGACCATTTTCCACATTTCTGAAGCATGACGTAATGGGGGGGTGTTATCTCTTTTGTCGAAAATCAGCCGTTTTTGCTCGAACATTAAATGCCTCCAAATGGTATTTATTTCACTTCCCGAGCCCCTGGAAGCATGAAAATCACTTTAAACATGCTAATTTTAGCTCTAACACTGATGATCCACCTACAAATGTGAACTGACGTTCAAAAATAAAACATTTGAAAACGGACCATTTTCCACATTTCTGAAGCATGACGTAATGGGGGGGGTGTTATCTCTTTTGTCGAAAATCAGCCGTTTTTGCTCGAACATTAAATGCCTCCAAATGGTATTTAATTAACTTCCCGAGCCCCTGGAAGCATGAAAATCACTTTAAACATGCTAATTTTAGCTCTAACACTGATGATCCACCTACAAATGTGAACTGACGTTCAAAAATAAAACATTTGAAAACGGACCATTTTCCACATTTCTGAAGCATGACGTAATGGGGGGGTGTTATCTCTTTTGTCGAAAATCAGCCGTTTTTGCTCGAACATTAAATGCCTCCAAATGGTATTTAATTAACTTCCCGGGGTGAAGAAACCCTTTTTGAGAACTCAGAGTGAGTAAATTGGCCATTTTCATGCACTTTTAACCATTCCATAAATCTTGTGTTTTGGGCCCCTGGAAGCATGAAAATCACTTTAAACATGCTAATTTTAGCTCTAACACTGATGATCCACCTACAAATGTGAACTGACGTTCAAAAATAAAACATTTGAAAACGGACCATTTTCCACATTTCTGAAGCATGACGTAATGGGGGGTGTTATCTCTTTTGTCGAAAATCAGCCGTTTTTGCTCGAACATTAAATGCCTCCAAATGGTATTTAATTAACTTCCCGAGCCCCTGGAAGCATGAAAATCACTTTAAACATGCTAATTTTAGCTCTAACACTGATGATCCACCTACAAATGTGAACTGACGTTCAAAAATAAAACATTTGAAAACGGACCATTTTCCACATTTCTGAAGCATGACGTAATGGGGGGGGTGTTATCTCTTTTGTCGAAAATCAGCCGTTTTTGCTCGAACATTAAATGCCTCCAAATGGTATTTAATTAACTTCCCGGGGTGAAGAAACCCTTTTTGAGAACTCAGAGTGAGTAAATTGGCCATTTTCATGCACTTTTAACCATTCCATAAATCTTGTGTTTTGGGCCCCTGGAAGCATGAAAATCACTTTAAACATGCTAATTTTAGCTCTAACACTGATGATCCACCTACAAATGTGAACTGACGTTCAAAAATAAAACATTTGAAAACGGACCATTTTCCACATTTCTGAAGCATGACGTAATGGGGGGGTGTTATCTCTTTTGTCGAAAATCAGCCGTTTTTGCTCGAACATTAAATGCCTCCAAATGGTATTTAATTAACTTCCCGAGCCCCTGGAAGCATGAAAATCACTTTAAACATGCTAATTTTAGCTCTAACACTGATGATCCACCTACAAATGTGAACTGACGTTCAAAAATAAAACATTTGAAAACGGACCATTTTCCACATTTCTGAAGCATGACGTAATGGGGGGGTGTTATCTCTTTTGTCGAAAATCAGCCGTTTTTGCTCGAACATTAAATGCCTCCAAATGGTATTTAATTAACTTCCCGGGGTGAAGAAACCCTTTTTGAGAACTCAGAGTGAGTAAATTGGCCATTTTCATGCACTTTTAACCATTCCATAAATTTTGTGTTTTGGGCCCCTGGAAGCATGAAAATCACTTTAAACATGCTAATTTTAGCTCTAACACTGATGATCCACCTACAAATGTGAACTGACGTTCAAAAATAAAACATTTGAAAACGGACCATTTTCCACATTTCTGAAGCATGACGTAATGGGGGGGGTGTTATCTCTTTTGTCGAAAATCAGCCGTTTTTGCTCGAACATTAAATGCCTCCAAATGGTATTTATTTCACTTCCCGAGCCCCTAGAAGCATGAAAATCACTTTAAACATGCTAATTTTAGCTCTAACACTGATGATCCACCTACAAATGTGAACTGACGTTCAAAAATAAAACATTTGAAAACGGACCATTTTCCACATTTCTGAAGCATGACGTAATGGGGGGGTGTTATCTCTTTTGTCGAAAATCAGCCGTTTTTGCTCGAACATTAAATGCCTCCAAATGGTATTTATTTCACTTCCCGAGCCCCTGGAAGCATAAAAATCACTTTAAACATGCTAATTTTAGCTCTAACACTGATGATCCACCTACAAATGTGAACTGACGTTCAAAAATAAAACATTTGAAAACGGACCATTTTCCACATTTCTGAAGCATGACGTAATGGGGGGGTGTTATCTCTTTTGTCGAAAATCAGCCGTTTTTGCTCGAACATTAAATGCCTCCAAATGGTATTTATTTCACTTCCCGAGCCCCTGGAAGCATGAAAATCACTTTAAACATGCTAATTTTAGCTCTAACACTGATGATCCACCTACAAATGTGAACTGACGTTCAAAAATAAAACATTTGAAAACGGACCATTTTCCACATTTCTGAAGCATGACGTAATGGGGGGGTGTTATCTCTTTTGTCGAAAATCAGCCGTTTTTGCTCGAACATTAAATGCCTCCAAATGGTATTTAATTAACTTCCCGGGGTGAAGAAACCCTTTTTGAGAACTCAGAGTGAGTAAATTGGTCATTTTCATGCACTTTTAACCATTCCATGAATCTTGTGTTTTGGGCCCCTGGAAGCATGAAAATCACTTTAAACATGCTAATTTTAGCTCTAACACTGATGATCCACCTACAAATGTGAACTGACGTTCAAAAATAAAACATTTGAAAACGGACCATTTTCCACATTTCTGAAGCATGACGTAATGGGGGGGTGTTATCTCTTTTGTCGAAAATCAGCCGTTTTTGCTCGAACATTAAATGCCTCCAAATGGTATTTAATTAACTTCCCGAGCCCCTGGAAGCATGAAAATCACTTTAAACATGCTAATTTTAGCTCTAACACTGATGATCCACCTACAAATGTGAACTGACGTTCAAAAATAAAACATTTGAAAACGGACCATTTTCCACATTTCCGAAGCATGACGTAATGGGGGGGTATTATCTCTTTTGTCGAAAATCAGCCGTTTTTGCTCGAACATTAAATGCCTCCAAATGGTATTTAATTAACTTCCCGGGGTGAAGAAACCCTTTTTGAGAACTCAGAGTGAGTAAATTGGCCATTTTCATGCACTTTTAACCATTCCATAAATCTTGTGTTTTGGGCCCCTGGAAGCATGAAAATCACTTTAAACATGCTAATTTTAGCTCTAACACTGATGATCCACCTACAAATGTGAACTGACGTTCAAAAATAAAACATTTGAAAACGGACCATTTTCCACATTTCTGAAGCATGACGTAATGGGGGGGTGTTATCTCTTTTGTCGAAAATCAGCCGTTTTTGCTTGAACATTAAATGCCTCCAAATGGTATTTAATTAACTTCCCGGGGTGAAGAAACCCTTTTTGAGAACTCAGAGTGAGTAAATTGGCCATTTGCATGCACTTTTAACCATTCCATAAATCTTGTGTATGGGCCCCTGGAAGCATGAAAATCACTTTAAACATGCTAATTTTAGCTCTAACACTGATGATCCACCTACAAATGTGAACTGACGTTCAAAAATAAAACATTTGAAAACGGACCATTTTCCACATTTCTGAAGCATGACGTAATGGGGGGTGTTATCTCTTTTGTCGAAAATCAGCCGTTTTTGCTCGAACATTAAATGCCTCCAAATGGTATTTAATTAACTTCCCGAGCCCCTGGAAGAATGAAAATCACTTTAAACATGCTAATTTTAGCTCTAACACTGATGATCCACCTACAAATGTGAACTGACGTTCAAAAATAAAACATTTGAAAACGGACCATTTTCCACATTTCTGAAGCATGACGTAATGGGGGGTGTTATCTCTTTTGTCGAAAATCAGCCGTTTTTGCTCGAACATTAAATGCCTCCAAATGGTATTTAATTAACTTCCCGGGGTGAAGAAACCCTTTTTGAGAACTCAGAGTGAGTAAATTGGCCATTTTCATGCACTTTTAACCATTCCATAAATCTTGTGTTTTGGGCCCCTGGAAGCATGAAAATCACTTTAAACATGCTAATTTTAGCTCTAACACTGATGATCCACCTACAAATGTGAACTGACGTTCAAAAATAAAACATTTGAAAACGGACCATTTTCCACATTTCTGAAGCATGACGTAATGGGGGGGTGTTATCTCTTTTGTCGAAAATCAGCCGTTTTTGCTCGAACATTAAATGCCTCCAAATGGTATTTAATTAACTTCCCGAGCCCCTGGAAGCATGAAAATCACTTTAAACATGCTAATTTTAGCTCTAACACTGATGATCCACCTACAAATGTGAACTGACATTCAAAAATAAAACATTTGAAAACGGACCATTTTCCACATTTCTGAAGCATGACGTAATGGGGGGTGTTATCTCTTTTGTCGAAAATCAGCCGTTTTTGCTCGAACATTAAATGCCTCCAAATGGTATTTAATTAACTTCCCAGGGTGAAGAAACCCTTTTTGAGAACTCAGAGTGAGTAAATTGGCCATTTTCATGCACTTTTAACCATTCCATAAATCTTGTGTTTTGGGCCCCTGGAAGCATGAAAATCACTTTAAACATGCTAATTTTAGCTCTAACACTGATGATCCACCTACAAATGTGAACTGACGTTCAAAAATAAAACATTTGAAAACGGACCATTTTCCACATTTCTGAAGCATGACGTAATGGGGGGTGTTATCTCTTTTGTCGAAAATCAGCCGTTTTTGCTCGAACATTAAATGCCTCCAAATGGTATTTATTTCACTTCCCGAGCCCCTGGAAGCATAAAAATCACTTTAAACATGCTAATTTTAGCTCTAACACTGATGATCCACCTACAAATGTGAACTGACGTTCGAAAATAAAACATTTGAAAACGGACCATTTTCCACATTTCTGAAGCATGACGTAATGGGGGGGTGTTATCTCTTTTGTCGAAAATCAGCCGTTTTTGCTCGAACATTAAATGCCTCCAAATGGTATTTATTTCACTTCCCGAGCCCCTGGAAGCATGAAAATCACTTTAAACATGCTAATTTTAGCTCTAACACTGATGATCCACCTACAAATGTGAACTGACGTTCAAAAATAAAACATTTGAAAACGGACCATTTTCCACATTTCTGAAGCATGACGTAATGGGGGGGTGTTATCTCTTTTGTCGAAAATCAGCCGTTTTTGCTCGAACATTAAATGCCTCCAAATGGTATTTATTTCACTTCCCGAGCCCCTGGAAGCATGAAAATCACTTTAAACATGCTAATTTTAGCTCTAACACTGATGATCCACCTACAAATGTGAACTGACGTTCAAAATTAAAACATTTGAAAACGGACCATTTTCCACATTTCTGAAGCATGACGTAATGGGGGGGTGTTATCTCTTTTGTCGAAAATCAGCCGTTTTTGCTCGAACATTAAATGCCTCCAAATGGTATTTAATTAACTTCCCGGGGTGAAGAAACCCTTTTTGAGAACTCAGAGTGAGTAAATTGGCCATTTTCATGCACTTTTAACCATTCCATAAATCTTGTGTTTTGGGCCCCTGGAAGCATGAAAATCACTTTAAACATGCTAATTTTAGCTCTAACACTGATGATCCACCTACAAATGTGAACTGACGTTCAAAAATAAAACATTTCAAAAACGGACCATTTTCCACATTTCTGAAGCATGACGTAATGGGGGGTGTTATCTCTTTTGTCGAAAATCAGCCGTTTTTGCTCGAACATTAAATGCCTCCAAATGGTATTTAATTAACTTCCCGAGCCCCTGGAAGCATGAAAATCACTTTAAACATGCTAATTTTAGCTCTAACACTGATGATCCACCTACAAATGTGAACTGACGTTCAAAAATAAAACATTTGAAAACGGACCATTTTCCACATTTCTGAAGCATGACGTAATGGGGGGGTGTTATCTCTTTTGTCGAAAATCAGCCGTTTTTGCTCGAACATTAAATGCCTCCAAATGGTATTTAATTAACTTCCCGGGGTGAAGAAACCCTTTTTGAGAACTCAGAGTGAGTAAATTGGCCATTTTCATGCACTTTTAACCATTCCATAAATCTTGTGTTTTGGGCCCCTGGAAGCATGAAAATCACTTTAAACATGCTAATTTTAGCTCTAACACTGATGATCCACCTACAAATGTGAACTGACGTTCAAAAATAAAACATTTGAAAACGGACCATTTTCCACATTTCTGAAGCATGACGTAATGGGGGGTGTTATCTCTTTTGTCGAAAATCAGCCGTTTTTGCTCGAACATTAAATGCCTCCAAATGGTATTTAATTAACTTCCCGAGCCCCTGGAAGCATGAAAATCACTTTAAACATGCTAATTTTAGCTCTAACACTGATGATCCACCTACAAATGTGAACTGACGTTCAAAAATAAAACATTTGAAAACGGACCATTTTCCACATTTCTGAAGCATGACGTAATGGAGGGGTGTTATCTCTTTTGTCGAAAATCAGCCGTTTTTGCTCGAAGATTAAATGCCTCCAAATGGTATTTAATTAACTTCCCGGGGGTAAGAAACCCTTTTTGAGAACTCAGAGTGAGTAAATTGGCCATTTTCATGCACTTTTAACCATTCCATAAATCTTGTGTTTTGGGCCCCTGGAAGCATGAAAATCACTTTAAACATGCTAATTTTAGCTCTAACACTGATGATCCACCTACAAATGTGAACTGACGTTCAAAAATAAAACATTTGAAAACGGACCATTTTCCACATTTCTGAAGCATGACGTAATGGGGGGTGTTATCTCTTTTGTCGAAAATCAGCCGTTTTTGCTCGAACATTAAATGCCTCCAAATGGTATTTATTTCACTTCCCGAGCCCCTGGAAGCATGAAAATCACTTTAAACATGCTAATTTTAGCTCTAACACTGATGATCCACCTACAAATGTGAACTGACGTTCAAAAATAAAACATTTGAAAACGGACCATTTTCCACATTTCTGAAGCATGACGTAATGGGGGGGGTGTTATCTCTTTTGTCGAAAATCAGCCGTTTTTGCTCGAACATTAAATGCCTCCAAATGGTATTTAATTAACTTCCCGAGCCCCTGGAAGCATGAAAATCACTTTAAACATGCTAATTTTAGCTCTAACACTGATGATCCACCTACAAATGTGAACTGACGTTCAAAAATAAAACATTTGAAAACGGACCATTTTCCACATTTCTGAAGCATGACATAATGGGGGGTGTTATCTCTTTTGTCGAAAATCAGCCGTTTTTGCTCGAACATTAAATGCCTCCAAATGGTATTTAATTAACTTCCCGGGGTGAAGAAACCCTTTTTGAGAACTCAGAGTGAGTAAATTGGCCATTTGCATGCACTTTTAACCATTCCATAAATCTTGTGTTTTGGGCCCCTGGAAGCATGAAAATCACTTTAAACATGCTAATTTTAGCTCTAACACTGATGATCCACCTACAAATGTGAACTGACGTTCAAAAATAAAACATTTGAAAACGGACCATTTTCCACATTTCTGAAGCATGACGTAATGGGGGGTGTTATCTCTTTTGTCGAAAATCAGCCGTTTTTGCTCGAACATTAAATGCCTCCAAATGGTATTTAATTAACTTCCCGAGCCCCTGGAAGCATGAAAATCACTTTAAACATGCTAATTTTAGCTCTAACACTGATGATCCACCTACAAATGTGAACTGACGTTCAAAATTAAAACATTTGAAAACGGACCATTTTCCACATTTCTGAAGCATGACGTAATGGGGGGGTGTTATCTCTTTTGTCGAAAATCAGCCGTTTTTGCTCGAACATTAAATGCCTCCAAATGGTATTTAATTAACTTCCCGGGGTGAAGAAACCCTTTTTGAGAACTCAGAGTGAGTAAATTGGCCATTTTCATGCACTTTTAACCATTCCATAAATCTTGTGTTTTGGGCCCCTGGAAGCATGAAAATCACTTTAAACATGCTAATTTTAGCTCTAACACTGATGATCCACCTACAAATGTGAACTGACGTTCAAAAATAAAACATTTCAAAAACGGACCATTTTCCACATTTCTGAAGCATGACGTAATGGGGGGTGTTATCTCTTTTGTCGAAAATCAGCCGTTTTTGCTCGAACATTAAATGCCTCCAAATGGTATTTAATTAACTTCCCGAGCCCCTGGAAGCATGAAAATCACTTTAAACATGCTAATTTTAGCTCTAACACTGATGATCCACCTACAAATGTGAACTGACGTTCAAAAATAAAACATTTGAAAACGGACCATTTTCCACATTTCTGAAGCATGACGTAATGGGGGGGTGTTATCTCTTTTGTCGAAAATCAGCCGTTTTTGCTCGAACATTAAATGCCTCCAAATGGTATTTAATTAACTTCCCGGGGTGAAGAAACCCTTTTTGAGAACTCAGAGTGAGTAAATTGGCCATTTTCATGCACTTTTAACCATTCCATAAATCTTGTGTTTTGGGCCCCTGGAAGCATGAAAATCACTTTAAACATGCTAATTTTAGCTCTAACACTGATGATCCACCTACAAATGTGAACTGACGTTCAAAAATAAAACATTTGAAAACGGACCATTTTCCACATTTCTGAAGCATGACGTAATGGGGGGTGTTATCTCTTTTGTCGAAAATCAGCCGTTTTTGCTCGAACATTAAATGCCTCCAAATGGTATTTAATTAACTTCCCGAGCCCCTGGAAGCATGAAAATCACTTTAAACATGCTAATTTTAGCTCTAACACTGATGATCCACCTACAAATGTGAACTGACGTTCAAAAATAAAACATTTGAAAACGGACCATTTTCCACATTTCTGAAGCATGACGTAATGGAGGGGTGTTATCTCTTTTGTCGAAAATCAGCCGTTTTTGCTCGAAGATTAAATGCCTCCAAATGGTATTTAATTAACTTCCCGGGGGTAAGAAACCCTTTTTGAGAACTCAGAGTGAGTAAATTGGCCATTTTCATGCACTTTTAACCATTCCATAAATCTTGTGTTTTGGGCCCCTGGAAGCATGAAAATCACTTTAAACATGCTAATTTTAGCTCTAACACTGATGATCCACCTACAAATGTGAACTGACGTTCAAAAATAAAACATTTGAAAACGGACCATTTTCCACATTTCTGAAGCATGACGTAATGGGGGGTGTTATCTCTTTTGTCGAAAATCAGCCGTTTTTGCTCGAACATTAAATGCCTCCAAATGGTATTTATTTCACTTCCCGAGCCCCTGGAAGCATGAAAATCACTTTAAACATGCTAATTTTAGCTCTAACACTGATGATCCACCTACAAATGTGAACTGACGTTCAAAAATAAAACATTTGAAAACGGACCATTTTCCACATTTCTGAAGCATGACGTAATGGGGGGGGTGTTATCTCTTTTGTCGAAAATCAGCCGTTTTTGCTCGAACATTAAATGCCTCCAAATGGTATTTAATTAACTTCCCGAGCCCCTGGAAGCATGAAAATCACTTTAAACATGCTAATTTTAGCTCTAACACTGATGATCCACCTACAAATGTGAACTGACGTTCAAAAATAAAACATTTGAAAACGGACCATTTTCCACATTTCTGAAGCATGACATAATGGGGGGTGTTATCTCTTTTGTCGAAAATCAGCCGTTTTTGCTCGAACATTAAATGCCTCCAAATGGTATTTAATTAACTTCCCGGGGTGAAGAAACCCTTTTTGAGAACTCAGAGTGAGTAAATTGGCCATTTGCATGCACTTTTAACCATTCCATAAATCTTGTGTTTTGGGCCCCTGGAAGCATGAAAATCACTTTAAACATGCTAATTTTAGCTCTAACACTGATGATCCACCTACAAATGTGAACTGACGTTCAAAAATAAAACATTTGAAAACGGACCATTTTCCACATTTCTGAAGCATGACGTAATGGGGGGTGTTATCTCTTTTGTCGAAAATCAGCCGTTTTTGCTCGAACATTAAATGCCTCCAAATGGTATTTAATTAACTTCCCGAGCCCCTGGAAGCATGAAAATCACTTTAAACATGCTAATTTTAGCTCTAACACTGATGATCCACCTACAAATGTGAACTGACGTTCAAAAATAAAACATTTGAAAACGGACCATTTTCCACATTTCTGAAGCATGACGTAATGGGGGGGTGTTATCTCTTTTGTCGAAAATCAGCCGTTTTTGCTCGAACATTAAATGCCTCCAAATGGTATTTAATTAACTTCCCGGGGTGAAGAAACCCTTTTTGAGAACTCAGAGTGAGTAAATTGGCCATTTTCATGCACTTTTAACCATTCCATAAATCTTGTGTTTTGGGCCCCTGGAAGCATGAAAATCACTTTAAACATGCTAATTTTAGCTCTAACACTGATGATCCACCTACAAATGTGAACTGACGTTCAAAAATAAAACATTTGAAAACGGACCATTTTCCACATTTCTGAAGCATGACGTAATGGGGGGGTGTTATCTCTTTTGTCGAAAATCAGCCGTTTTTGCTCGAACATTAAATGCCTCCAAATGGTATTTAATTAACTTCCCGAGCCCCTGGAAGCATGAAAATCACTTTAAACATGCTAATTTTAGCTCTAACACTGATGATCCACCTACAAATGTGAACTGACATTCAAAAATAAAACATTTGAAAACGGACCATTTTCCACATTTCTGAAGCATGACGTAATGGGGGGGTGTTATCTCTTTTGTCGAAAATCAGCCGTTTTTGCTCGAACATTAAATGCCTCCAAATGGTATTTAATTAACTTCCCGGGGTGAAGAAACCCTTTTTGAGAACTCAGAGTGAGTAAATTGGCCATTTTCATGCACTTTTAACCATTCCATAAATCTTGTGTTTTGGGCCCCTGGAAGCATGAAAATCACTTTAAACATGCTAATTTTAGCTCTAACACTGATGATCCACCTACAAATGTGAACTGACGTTCAAAAATAAAACATTTGAAAACGGACCATTTTCCACATTTCTGAAGCATGACGTAATGGGGGGTGTTATCTCTTTTGTCGAAAATCAGCCGTTTTTGCTCGAACATTAAATGCCTCCAAATGGTATTTATTTCACTTCCCGAGCCCCTGGAAGCATAAAAATCACTTTAAACATGCTAATTTTAGCTCTAACACTGATGATCCACCTACAAATGTGAACTGACGTTCAAAAATAAAACATTTGAAAACGGACCATTTTCCACATTTCTGAAGCATGACGTAATGGGGGGGTGTTATCTCTTTTGTCGAAAATCAGCCGTTTTTGCTCGAACATTAAATGCCTCCAAATGGTATTTATTTCACTTCCCGAGCCCCTGGAAGCATGAAAATCACTTTAAACATGCTAATTTTAGCTCTAACACTGATGATCCACCTACAAATGTGAACTGACGTTCAAAAATAAAACATTTGAAAACGGACCATTTTCCACATTTCTGAAGCATGACGTAATGGGGGGGGTGTTATCTCTTTTGTCGAAAATCAGCCGTTTTTGCTCGAACATTAAATGCCTCCAAATGGTATTTAATTAACTTCCCGAGCCCCTGGAAGCATGAAAATCACTTTAAACATGCTAATTTTAGCTCTAACACTGATGATCCACCTACAAATGTGAACTGACGTTCAAAAATAAAACATTTGAAAACGGACCATTTTCCACATTTCTGAAGCATGACGTAATGGGGGGGTGTTATCTCTTTTGTCGAAAATCAGCCGTTTTTGCTCGAACATTAAATGCCTCCAAATGGTATTTAATTAACTTCCCGGGGTGAAGAAACCCTTTTTGAGAACTCAGAGTGAGTAAATTGGCCATTTTCATGCACTTTTAACCATTCCATAAATCTTGTGTTTTGGGCCCCTGGAAGCATGAAAATCACTTTAAACATGCTAATTTTAGCTCTAACACTGATGATCCACCTACAAATGTGAACTGACGTTCAAAAATAAAACATTTGAAAACGGACCATTTTCCACATTTCTGAAGCATGACGTAATGGGGGGTGTTATCTCTTTTGTCGAAAATCAGCCGTTTTTGCTCGAACATTAAATGCCTCCAAATGGTATTTAATTAACTTCCCGAGCCCCTGGAAGCATGAAAATCACTTTAAACATGCTAATTTTAGCTCTAACACTGATGATCCACCTACAAATGTGAACTGACGTTCAAAAATAAAACATTTGAAAACGGACCATTTTCCACATTTCTGAAGCATGACGTAATGGGGGGGGTGTTATCTCTTTTGTCGAAAATCAGCCGTTTTTGCTCGAACATTAAATGCCTCCAAATGGTATTTAATTAACTTCCCGGGGTGAAGAAACCCTTTTTGAGAACTCAGAGTGAGTAAATTGGCCATTTTCATGCACTTTTAACCATTCCATAAATCTTGTGTTTTGGGCCCCTGGAAGCATGAAAATCACTTTAAACATGCTAATTTTAGCTCTAACACTGATGATCCACCTACAAATGTGAACTGACGTTCAAAAATAAAACATTTGAAAACGGACCATTTTCCACATTTCTGAAGCATGACGTAATGGGGGGGTGTTATCTCTTTTGTCGAAAATCAGCCGTTTTTGCTCGAACATTAAATGCCTCCAAATGGTATTTAATTAACTTCCTGAGCCCCTGGAAGCATGAAAATCACTTTAAACATGCTAATTTTAGCTCTAACACTGATGATCCACCTACAAATGTGAACTGACGTTCAAAAATAAAACATTTGAAAACGGACCATTTTCCACATTTCTGAAGCATGACGTAATGGGGGGGTGTTATCTCTTTTGTCGAAAATCAGCCGTTTTTGCTCGAACATTAAATGCCTCCAAATGGTATTTAATTAACTTCCCGGGGTGAAGAAACCCTTTTTGAGAACTCAGAGTGAGTAAATTGGCCATTTTCATGCACTTTTAACCATTCCATAAATTTTGTGTTTTGGGCCCCTGGAAGCATGAAAATCACTTTAAACATGCTAATTTTAGCTCTAACACTGATGATCCACCTACAAATGTGAACTGACGTTCAAAAATAAAACATTTGAAAACGGACCATTTTCCACATTTCTGAAGCATGACGTAATGGGGGGGGTGTTATCTCTTTTGTCGAAAATCAGCCGTTTTTGCTCGAACATTAAATGCCTCCAAATGGTATTTAATTAACTTCCCGGGGTGAAGAAACCCTTTTTGAGAACTCAGAGTGAGTAAATTGGCCATTTTCATGCACTTTTAACCATTCCATAAATCTTGTGTTTTGGGCCCCTGGAAGCATGAAAATCACTTTAAACATGCTAATTTTAGCTCTAACACTGATGATCCACCTACAAATGTGAACTGACGTTCAAAAATAAAACATTTCAAAAACGGACCATTTTCCACATTTCTGAAGCATGACGTAATGGGGGGTGTTATCTCTTTTGTCGAAAATCAGCCGTTTTTGCTCGAACATTAAATGCCTCCAAATGGTATTTAATTAACTTCCCGAGCCCCTGGAAGCATGAAAATCACTTTAAACATGCTAATTTTAGCTCTAACACTGATGATCCACCTACAAATGTGAACTGACGTTCAAAAATAAAACATTTGAAAACGGACCATTTTCCACATTTCTGAAGCATGACGTAATGGGGGGGTGTTATCTCTTTTGTCGAAAATCCGCCGTTTTTGCTCGAACATTAAATGCCTCCAAATGGTATTTAATTAACTTCCCGGGGTGAAGAAACCCTTTTTGAGAACTCAGAGTGAGTAAATTGGCCATTTTCATGCACTTTTAACCATTCCATAAATCTTGTGTTTTGGGCCCCTGGAAGCATGAAAATCACTTTAAACATGCTAATTTTAGCTCTAACACTGATGATCCACCTACAAATGTGAACTGACGTTCAAAAATAAAACATTTGAAAACGGACCATTTTCCACATTTCTGAAGCATGACGTAATGGGGGGTGTTATCTCTTTTGTCGAAAATCAGCCGTTTTTGCTCGAACATTAAATGCCTCCAAATGGTATTTAATTAACTTCCCGAGCCCCTGGAAGCATGAAAATCACTTTAAACATGCTAATTTTAGCTCTAACACTGATGATCCACCTACAAATGTGAACTGACGTTCAAAAATAAAACATTTGAAAACGGACCATTTTCCACATTTCTGAAGCATGACGTAATGGAGGGGTGTTATCTCTTTTGTCGAAAATCAGCCGTTTTTGCTCGAAGATTAAATGCCTCCAAATGGTATTTAATTAACTTCCCGGGGGTAAGAAACCCTTTTTGAGAACTCAGAGTGAGTAAATTGGCCATTTTCATGCACTTTTAACCATTCCATAAATCTTGTGTTTTGGGCCCCTGGAAGCATGAAAATCACTTTAAACATGCTAATTTTAGCTCTAACACTGATGATCCACCTACAAATGTGAACTGACGTTCAAAAATAAAACATTTGAAAACGGACCATTTTCCACATTTCTGAAGCATGACGTAATGGGGGGTGTTATCTCTTTTGTCGAAAATCAGCCGTTTTTGCTCGAACATTAAATGCCTCCAAATGGTATTTATTTCACTTCCCGAGCCCCTGGAAGCATGAAAATCACTTTAAACATGCTAATTTTAGCTCTAACACTGATGATCCACCTACAAATGTGAACTGACGTTCAAAAATAAAACATTTGAAAACGGACCATTTTCCACATTTCTGAAGCATGACGTAATGGGGGGGGTGTTATCTCTTTTGTCGAAAATCAGCCGTTTTTGCTCGAACATTAAATGCCTCCAAATGGTATTTAATTAACTTCCCGAGCCCCTGGAAGCATGAAAATCACTTTAAACATGCTAATTTTAGCTCTAACACTGATGATCCACCTACAAATGTGAACTGACGTTCAAAAATAAAACATTTGAAAACGGACCATTTTCCACATTTCTGAAGCATGACATAATGGGGGGTGTTATCTCTTTTGTCGAAAATCAGCCGTTTTTGCTCGAACATTAAATGCCTCCAAATGGTATTTAATTAACTTCCCGGGGTGAAGAAACCCTTTTTGAGAACTCAGAGTGAGTAAATTGGCCATTTGCATGCACTTTTAACCATTCCATAAATCTTGTGTTTTGGGCCCCTGGAAGCATGAAAATCACTTTAAACATGCTAATTTTAGCTCTAACACTGATGATCCACCTACAAATGTGAACTGACGTTCAAAAATAAAACATTTGAAAACGGACCATTTTCCACATTTCTGAAGCATGACGTAATGGGGGGTGTTATCTCTTTTGTCGAAAATCAGCCGTTTTTGCTCGAACATTAAATGCCTCCAAATGGTATTTAATTAACTTCCCGAGCCCCTGGAAGCATGAAAATCACTTTAAACATGCTAATTTTAGCTCTAACACTGATGATCCACCTACAAATGTGAACTGACGTTCAAAAATAAAACATTTGAAAACGGACCATTTTCCACATTTCTGAAGCATGACGTAATGGGGGGGTGTTATCTCTTTTGTCGAAAATCAGCCGTTTTTGCTCGAACATTAAATGCCTCCAAATGGTATTTAATTAACTTCCCGGGGTGAAGAAACCCTTTTTGAGAACTCAGAGTGAGTAAATTGGCCATTTTCATGCACTTTTAACCATTCCATAAATCTTGTGTTTTGGGCCCCTGGAAGCATGAAAATCACTTTAAACATGCTAATTTTAGCTCTAACACTGATGATCCACCTACAAATGTGAACTGACGTTCAAAAATAAAACATTTGAAAACGGACCATTTTCCACATTTCTGAAGCATGACGTAATGGGGGGGTGTTATCTCTTTTGTCGAAAATCAGCCGTTTTTGCTCGAACATTAAATGCCTCCAAATGGTATTTAATTAACTTCCCGAGCCCCTGGAAGCATGAAAATCACTTTAAACATGCTAATTTTAGCTCTAACACTGATGATCCACCTACAAATGTGAACTGACATTCAAAAATAAAACATTTGAAAACGGACCATTTTCCACATTTCTGAAGCATGACGTAATGGGGGGGTGTTATCTCTTTTGTCGAAAATCAGCCGTTTTTGCTCGAACATTAAATGCCTCCAAATGGTATTTAATTAACTTCCCGGGGTGAAGAAACCCTTTTTGAGAACTCAGAGTGAGTAAATTGGCCATTTTCATGCACTTTTAACCATTCCATAAATCTTGTGTTTTGGGCCCCTGGAAGCATGAAAATCACTTTAAACATGCTAATTTTAGCTCTAACACTGATGATCCACCTACAAATGTGAACTGACGTTCAAAAATAAAACATTTGAAAACGGACCATTTTCCACATTTCTGAAGCATGACGTAATGGGGGGTGTTATCTCTTTTGTCGAAAATCAGCCGTTTTTGCTCGAACATTAAATGCCTCCAAATGGTATTTATTTCACTTCCCGAGCCCCTGGAAGCATAAAAATCACTTTAAACATGCTAATTTTAGCTCTAACACTGATGATCCACCTACAAATGTGAACTGACGTTCAAAAATAAAACATTTGAAAACGGACCATTTTCCACATTTCTGAAGCATGACGTAATGGGGGGGTGTTATCTCTTTTGTCGAAAATCAGCCGTTTTTGCTCGAACATTAAATGCCTCCAAATGGTATTTATTTCACTTCCCGAGCCCCTGGAAGCATGAAAATCACTTTAAACATGCTAATTTTAGCTCTAACACTGATGATCCACCTACAAATGTGAACTGACGTTCAAAAATAAAACATTTGAAAACGGACCATTTTCCACATTTCTGAAGCATGACGTAATGGGGGGGGTGTTATCTCTTTTGTCGAAAATCAGCCGTTTTTGCTCGAACATTAAATGCCTCCAAATGGTATTTAATTAACTTCCCGAGCCCCTGGAAGCATGAAAATCACTTTAAACATGCTAATTTTAGCTCTAACACTGATGATCCACCTACAAATGTGAACTGACGTTCAAAAATAAAACATTTGAAAACGGACCATTTTCCACATTTCTGAAGCATGACGTAATGGGGGGGTGTTATCTCTTTTGTCGAAAATCAGCCGTTTTTGCTCGAACATTAAATGCCTCCAAATGGTATTTAATTAACTTCCCGGGGTGAAGAAACCCTTTTTGAGAACTCAGAGTGAGTAAATTGGCCATTTTCATGCACTTTTAACCATTCCATAAATCTTGTGTTTTGGGCCCCTGGAAGCATGAAAATCACTTTAAACATGCTAATTTTAGCTCTAACACTGATGATCCACCTACAAATGTGAACTGACGTTCAAAAATAAAACATTTGAAAACGGACCATTTTCCACATTTCTGAAGCATGACGTAATGGGGGGTGTTATCTCTTTTGTCGAAAATCAGCCGTTTTTGCTCGAACATTAAATGCCTCCAAATGGTATTTAATTAACTTCCCGAGCCCCTGGAAGCATGAAAATCACTTTAAACATGCTAATTTTAGCTCTAACACTGATGATCCACCTACAAATGTGAACTGACGTTCAAAAATAAAACATTTGAAAACGGACCATTTTCCACATTTCTGAAGCATGACGTAATGGGGGGGGTGTTATCTCTTTTGTCGAAAATCAGCCGTTTTTGCTCGAACATTAAATGCCTCCAAATGGTATTTAATTAACTTCCCGGGGTGAAGAAACCCTTTTTGAGAACTCAGAGTGAGTAAATTGGCCATTTTCATGCACTTTTAACCATTCCATAAATCTTGTGTTTTGGGCCCCTGGAAGCATGAAAATCACTTTAAACATGCTAATTTTAGCTCTAACACTGATGATCCACCTACAAATGTGAACTGACGTTCAAAAATAAAACATTTGAAAACGGACCATTTTCCACATTTCTGAAGCATGACGTAATGGGGGGGTGTTATCTCTTTTGTCGAAAATCAGCCGTTTTTGCTCGAACATTAAATGCCTCCAAATGGTATTTAATTAACTTCCCGAGCCCCTGGAAGCATGAAAATCACTTTAAACATGCTAATTTTAGCTCTAACACTGATGATCCACCTACAAATGTGAACTGACGTTCAAAAATAAAACATTTGAAAACGGACCATTTTCCACATTTCTGAAGCATGACGTAATGGGGGGGTGTTATCTCTTTTGTCGAAAATCAGCCGTTTTTGCTCGAACATTAAATGCCTCCAAATGGTATTTAATTAACTTCCCGGGGTGAAGAAACCCTTTTTGAGAACTCAGAGTGAGTAAATTGGCCATTTTCATGCACTTTTAACCATTCCATAAATTTTGTGTTTTGGGCCCCTGGAAGCATGAAAATCACTTTAAACATGCTAATTTTAGCTCTAACACTGATGATCCACCTACAAATGTGAACTGACGTTCAAAAATAAAACATTTGAAAACGGACCATTTTCCACATTTCTGAAGCATGACGTAATGGGGGGGGTGTTATCTCTTTTGTCGAAAATCAGCCGTTTTTGCTCGAACATTAAATGCCTCCAAATGGTATTTATTTCACTTCCCGAGCCCCTAGAAGCATGAAAATCACTTTAAACATGCTAATTTTAGCTCTAACACTGATGATCCACCTACAAATGTGAACTGACGTTCAAAAATAAAACATTTGAAAACGGACCATTTTCCACATTTCTGAAGCATGACGTAATGGGGGGGTGTTATCTCTTTTGTCGAAAATCAGCCGTTTTTGCTCGAACATTAAATGCCTCCAAATGGTATTTATTTCACTTCCCGAGCCCCTGGAAGCATAAAAATCACTTTAAACATGCTAATTTTAGCTCTAACACTGATGATCCACCTACAAATGTGAACTGACGTTCAAAAATAAAACATTTGAAAACGGACCATTTTCCACATTTCTGAAGCATGACGTAATGGGGGGGTGTTATCTCTTTTGTCGAAAATCAGCCGTTTTTGCTCGAACATTAAATGCCTCCAAATGGTATTTATTTCACTTCCCGAGCCCCTGGAAGCATGAAAATCACTTTAAACATGCTAATTTTAGCTCTAACACTGATGATCCACCTACAAATGTGAACTGACGTTCAAAAATAAAACATTTGAAAACGGACCATTTTCCACATTTCTGAAGCATGACGTAATGGGGGGGTGTTATCTCTTTTGTCGAAAATCAGCCGTTTTTGCTCGAACATTAAATGCCTCCAAATGGTATTTAATTAACTTCCCGGGGTGAAGAAACCCTTTTTGAGAACTCAGAGTGAGTAAATTGGTCATTTTCATGCACTTTTAACCATTCCATGAATCTTGTGTTTTGGGCCCCTGGAAGCATGAAAATCACTTTAAACATGCTAATTTTAGCTCTAACACTGATGATCCACCTACAAATGTGAACTGACGTTCAAAAATAAAACATTTGAAAACGGACCATTTTCCACATTTCTGAAGCATGACGTAATGGGGGGGTGTTATCTCTTTTGTCGAAAATCAGCCGTTTTTGCTCGAACATTAAATGCCTCCAAATGGTATTTAATTAACTTCCCGAGCCCCTGGAAGCATGAAAATCACTTTAAACATGCTAATTTTAGCTCTAACACTGATGATCCACCTACAAATGTGAACTGACGTTCAAAAATAAAACATTTGAAAACGGACCATTTTCCACATTTCCGAAGCATGACGTAATGGGGGGGTATTATCTCTTTTGTCGAAAATCAGCCGTTTTTGCTCGAACATTAAATGCCTCCAAATGGTATTTAATTAACTTCCCGGGGTGAAGAAACCCTTTTTGAGAACTCAGAGTGAGTAAATTGGCCATTTTCATGCACTTTTAACCATTCCATAAATCTTGTGTTTTGGGCCCCTGGAAGCATGAAAATCACTTTAAACATGCTAATTTTAGCTCTAACACTGATGATCCACCTACAAATGTGAACTGACGTTCAAAAATAAAACATTTGAAAACGGACCATTTTCCACATTTCTGAAGCATGACGTAATGGGGGGTGTTATCTCTTTTGTCCAAAATCAGCCGTTTTTGCTCGAACATTAAATGCCTCCAAATGGTATTTATTTCACTTCCCGAGCCCCTGGAAGCATAAAAATCACTTTAAACATGCTAATTTTAGCTCTAACACTGATGATCCACCTACAAATGTGAACTGACGTTCAAAAATAAAACATTTGAAAACGGACCATTTTCCACATTTCTGAAGCATGACGTAATGGGGGGGTGTTATCTCTTTTGTCGAAAATCAGCCGTTTTTGCTCGAACATTAAATGCCTCCAAATGGTATTTATTTCACTTCCCGAGCCCCTGGAAGCATGAAAATCACTTTAAACATGCTAATTTTAGCTCTAACACTGATGATCCACCTACAAATGTGAACTGACGTTCAAAAATAAAACATTTGAAAACGGACCATTTTCCACATTTCTGAAGCATGACGTAATGGGGGGGGTGTTATCTCTTTTGTCGAAAATCAGCCGTTTTTGCTCGAACATTAAATGCCTCCAAATGGTATTTAATTAACTTCCCGAGCCCCTGGAAGCATGAAAATCACTTTAAACATGCTAATTTTAGCTCTAACACTGATGATCCACCTACAAATGTGAACTGACGTTCAAAAATAAAACATTTGAAAACGGACCATTTTCCACATTTCTGAAGCATGACGTAATGGGGGGGTGTTATCTCTTTTGTCGAAAATCAGCCGTTTTTGCTCGAACATTAAATGCCTCCAAATGGTATTTAATTAACTTCCCGGGGTGAAGAAACCCTTTTTGAGAACTCAGAGTGAGTAAATTGGCCATTTTCATGCACTTTTAACCATTCCATAAATCTTGTGTTTTGGGCCCCTGGAAGCATGAAAATCACTTTAAACATGCTAATTTTAGCTCTAACACTGATGATCCACCTACAAATGTGAACTGACGTTCAAAAATAAAACATTTGAAAACGGACCATTTTCCACATTTCTGAAGCATGACGTAATGGGGGGTGTTATCTCTTTTGTCGAAAATCAGCCGTTTTTGCTCGAACATTAAATGCCTCCAAATGGTATTTAATTAACTTCCCGAGCCCCTGGAAGCATGAAAATCACTTTAAACATGCTAATTTTAGCTCTAACACTGATGATCCACCTACAAATGTGAACTGACGTTCAAAAATAAAACATTTGAAAACGGACCATTTTCCACATTTCTGAAGCATGACGTAATGGGGGGGGTGTTATCTCTTTTGTCGAAAATCAGCCGTTTTTGCTCGAACATTAAATGCCTCCAAATGGTATTTAATTAACTTCCCGGGGTGAAGAAACCCTTTTTGAGAACTCAGAGTGAGTAAATTGGCCATTTTCATGCACTTTTAACCATTCCATAAATCTTGTGTTTTGGGCCCCTGGAAGCATGAAAATCACTTTAAACATGCTAATTTTAGCTCTAACACTGATGATCCACCTACAAATGTGAACTGACGTTCAAAAATAAAACATTTGAAAACGGACCATTTTCCACATTTCTGAAGCATGACGTAATGGGGGGGTGTTATCTCTTTTGTCGAAAATCAGCCGTTTTTGCTCGAACATTAAATGCCTCCAAATGGTATTTATTTCACTTCCCGAGCCCCTAGAAGCATGAAAATCACTTTAAACATGCTAATTTTAGCTCTAACACTGATGATCCACCTACAAATGTGAACTGACGTTCAAAAATAAAACATTTGAAAACGGACCATTTTCCACATTTCTGAAGCATGACGTAATGGGGGGGTGTTATCTCTTTTGTCGAAAATCAGCCGTTTTTGCTCGAACATTAAATGCCTCCAAATGGTATTTATTTCACTTCCCGAGCCCCTGGAAGCATAAAAATCACTTTAAACATGCTAATTTTAGCTCTAACACTGATGATCCACCTACAAATGTGAACTGACGTTCAAAAATAAAACATTTGAAAACGGACCATTTTCCACATTTCTGAAGCATGACGTAATGGGGGGGTGTTATCTCTTTTGTCGAAAATCAGCCGTTTTTGCTCGAACATTAAATGCCTCCAAATGGTATTTATTTCACTTCCCGAGCCCCTGGAAGCATGAAAATCACTTTAAACATGCTAATTTTAGCTCTAACACTGATGATCCACCTACAAATGTGAACTGACGTTCAAAAATAAAACATTTGAAAACGGACCATTTTCCACATTTCTGAAGCATGACGTAATGGGGGGGTGTTATCTCTTTTGTCGAAAATCAGCCGTTTTTGCTCGAACATTAAATGCCTCCAAATGGTATTTAATTAACTTCCCGGGGTGAAGAAACCCTTTTTGAGAACTCAGAGTGAGTAAATTGGTCATTTTCATGCACTTTTAACCATTCCATGAATCTTGTGTTTTGGGCCCCTGGAAGCATGAAAATCACTTTAAACATGCTAATTTTAGCTCTAACACTGATGATCCACCTACAAATGTGAACTGACGTTCAAAAATAAAACATTTGAAAACGGACCATTTTCCACATTTCTGAAGCATGACGTAATGGGGGGGTGTTATCTCTTTTGTCGAAAATCAGCCGTTTTTGCTCGAACATTAAATGCCTCCAAATGGTATTTAATTAACTTCCCGAGCCCCTGGAAGCATGAAAATCACTTTAAACATGCTAATTTTAGCTCTAACACTGATGATCCACCTACAAATGTGAACTGACGTTCAAAAATAAAACATTTGAAAACGGACCATTTTCCACATTTCCGAAGCATGACGTAATGGGGGGGTATTATCTCTTTTGTCGAAAATCAGCCGTTTTTGCTCGAACATTAAATGCCTCCAAATGGTATTTAATTAACTTCCCGGGGTGAAGAAACCCTTTTTGAGAACTCAGAGTGAGTAAATTGGCCATTTTCATGCACTTTTAACCATTCCATAAATCTTGTGTTTTGGGCCCCTGGAAGCATGAAAATCACTTTAAACATGCTAATTTTAGCTCTAACACTGATGATCCACCTACAAATGTGAACTGACGTTCAAAAATAAAACATTTGAAAACGGACCATTTTCCACATTTCTGAAGCATGACGTAATGGGGGGTGTTATCTCTTTTGTCGAAAATCAGCCGTTTTTGCTCGAACATTAAATGCCTCCAAATGGTATTTATTTCACTTCCCGAGCCCCTGGAAGCATAAAAATCACTTTAAACATGCTAATTTTAGCTCTAACACTGATGATCCACCTACAAATGTGAACTGACGTTCAAAAATAAAACATTTGAAAACGGACCATTTTCCACATTTCTGAAGCATGACGTAATGGGGGGGTGTTATCTCTTTTGTCGAAAATCAGCCGTTTTTGCTCGAACATTAAATGCCTCCAAATGGTATTTATTTCACTTCCCGAGCCCCTGGAAGCATGAAAATCACTTTAAACATGCTAATTTTAGCTCTAACACTGATGATCCACCTACAAATGTGAACTGACGTTCAAAAATAAAACATTTGAAAACGGACCATTTTCCACATTTCTGAAGCATGACGTAATGGGGGGGGTGTTATCTCTTTTGTCGAAAATCAGCCGTTTTTGCTCGAACATTAAATGCCTCCAAATGGTATTTAATTAACTTCCCGAGCCCCTGGAAGCATGAAAATCACTTTAAACATGCTAATTTTAGCTCTAACACTGATGATCCACCTACAAATGTGAACTGACGTTCAAAAATAAAACATTTGAAAACGGACCATTTTCCACATTTCTGAAGCATGACGTAATGGGGGGGTGTTATCTCTTTTGTCGAAAATCAGCCGTTTTTGCTCGAACATTAAATGCCTCCAAATGGTATTTAATTAACTTCCCGGGGTGAAGAAACCCTTTTTGAGAACTCAGAGTGAGTAAATTGGCCATTTTCATGCACTTTTAACCATTCCATAAATCTTGTGTTTTGGGCCCCTGGAAGCATGAAAATCACTTTAAACATGCTAATTTTAGCTCTAACACTGATGATCCACCTACAAATGTGAACTGACGTTCAAAAATAAAACATTTGAAAACGGACCATTTTCCACATTTCTGAAGCATGACGTAATGGGGGGTGTTATCTCTTTTGTCGAAAATCAGCCGTTTTTGCTCGAACATTAAATGCCTCCAAATGGTATTTAATTAACTTCCCGAGCCCCTGGAAGCATGAAAATCACTTTAAACATGCTAATTTTAGCTCTAACACTGATGATCCACCTACAAATGTGAACTGACGTTCAAAAATAAAACATTTGAAAACGGACCATTTTCCACATTTCTGAAGCATGACGTAATGGGGGGGGTGTTATCTCTTTTGTCGAAAATCAGCCGTTTTTGCTCGAACATTAAATGCCTCCAAATGGTATTTAATTAACTTCCCGGGGTGAAGAAACCCTTTTTGAGAACTCAGAGTGAGTAAATTGGCCATTTTCATGCACTTTTAACCATTCCATAAATCTTGTGTTTTGGGCCCCTGGAAGCATGAAAATCACTTTAAACATGCTAATTTTAGCTCTAACACTGATGATCCACCTACAAATGTGAACTGACGTTCAAAAATAAAACATTTGAAAACGGACCATTTTCCACATTTCTGAAGCATGACGTAATGGGGGGGTGTTATCTCTTTTGTCGAAAATCAGCCGTTTTTGCTCGAACATTAAATGCCTCCAAATGGTATTTAATTAACTTCCCGAGCCCCTGGAAGCATGAAAATCACTTTAAACATGCTAATTTTAGCTCTAACACTGATGATCCACCTACAAATGTGAACTGACGTTCAAAAATAAAACATTTGAAAACGGACCATTTTCCACATTTCCGAAGCATGACGTAATGGGGGGGTATTATCTCTTTTGTCGAAAATCAGCCGTTTTTGCTCGAACATTAAATGCCTCCAAATGGTATTTAATTAACTTCCCGGGGTGAAGAAACCCTTTTTGAGAACTCAGAGTGAGTAAATTGGCCATTTTCATGCACTTTTAACCATTCCATAAATCTTGTGTTTTGGGCCCCTGGAAGCATGAAAATCACTTTAAACATGCTAATTTTAGCTCTAACACTGATGATCCACCTACAAATGTGAACTGACGTTCAAAAATAAAACATTTGAAAACGGACCATTTTCCACATTTCTGAAGCATGACGTAATGGGGGGTGTTATCTCTTTTGTCGAAAATCAGCCGTTTTTGCTCGAACATTAAATGCCTCCAAATGGTATTTATTTCACTTCCCGAGCCCCTGGAAGCATAAAAATCACTTTAAACATGCTAATTTTAGCTCTAACACTGATGATCCACCTACAAATGTGAACTGACGTTCAAAAATAAAACATTTGAAAACGGACCATTTTCCACATTTCTGAAGCATGACGTAATGGGGGGGTGTTATCTCTTTTGTCGAAAATCAGCCGTTTTTGCTCGAACATTAAATGCCTCCAAATGGTATTTATTTCACTTCCCGAGCCCCTGGAAGCATGAAAATCACTTTAAACATGCTAATTTTAGCTCTAACACTGATGATCCACCTACAAATGTGAACTGACGTTCAAAAATAAAACATTTGAAAACGGACCATTTTCCACATTTCTGAAGCATGACGTAATGGGGGGGGTGTTATCTCTTTTGTCGAAAATCAGCCGTTTTTGCTCGAACATTAAATGCCTCCAAATGGTATTTAATTAACTTCCCGAGCCCCTGGAAGCATGAAAATCACTTTAAACATGCTAATTTTAGCTCTAACACTGATGATCCACCTACAAATGTGAACTGACGTTCAAAAATAAAACATTTGAAAACGGACCATTTTCCACATTTCTGAAGCATGACGTAATGGGGGGGTGTTATCTCTTTTGTCGAAAATCAGCCGTTTTTGCTCGAACATTAAATGCCTCCAAATGGTATTTAATTAACTTCCCGGGGTGAAGAAACCCTTTTTGAGAACTCAGAGTGAGTAAATTGGCCATTTTCATGCACTTTTAACCATTCCATAAATCTTGTGTTTTGGGCCCCTGGAAGCATGAAAATCACTTTAAACATGCTAATTTTAGCTCTAACACTGATGATCCACCTACAAATGTGAACTGACGTTCAAAAATAAAACATTTGAAAACGGACCATTTTCCACATTTCTGAAGCATGACGTAATGGGGGGTGTTATCTCTTTTGTCGAAAATCAGCCGTTTTTGCTCGAACATTAAATGCCTCCAAATGGTATTTAATTAACTTCCCGAGCCCCTGGAAGCATGAAAATCACTTTAAACATGCTAATTTTAGCTCTAACACTGATGATCCACCTACAAATGTGAACTGACGTTCAAAAATAAAACATTTGAAAACGGACCATTTTCCACATTTCTGAAGCATGACGTAATGGGGGGGGTGTTATCTCTTTTGTCGAAAATCAGCCGTTTTTGCTCGAACATTAAATGCCTCCAAATGGTATTTAATTAACTTCCCGGGGTGAAGAAACCCTTTTTGAGAACTCAGAGTGAGTAAATTGGCCATTTTCATGCACTTTTAACCATTCCATAAATCTTGTGTTTTGGGCCCCTGGAAGCATGAAAATCACTTTAAACATGCTAATTTTAGCTCTAACACTGATGATCCACCTACAAATGTGAACTGACGTTCAAAAATAAAACATTTGAAAACGGACCATTTTCCACATTTCTGAAGCATGACGTAATGGGGGGGTGTTATCTCTTTTGTCGAAAATCAGCCGTTTTTGCTCGAACATTAAATGCCTCCAAATGGTATTTAATTAACTTCCCGGGGTGAAGAAACCCTTTTTGAGAACTCAGAGTGAGTAAATTGGCCATTTTCATGCACTTTTAACCATTCCATAAATTTTGTGTTTTGGGCCCCTGGAAGCATGAAAATCACTTTAAACATGCTAATTTTAGCTCTAACACTGATGATCCACCTACAAATGTGAACTGACGTTCAAAAATAAAACATTTGAAAACGGACCATTTTCCACATTTCTGAAGCATGACGTAATGGGGGGGGTGTTATCTCTTTTGTCGAAAATCAGCCGTTTTTGCTCGAACATTAAATGCCTCCAAATGGTATTTATTTCACTTCCCGAGCCCCTAGAAGCATGAAAATCACTTTAAACATGCTAATTTTAGCTCTAACACTGATGATCCACCTACAAATGTGAACTGACGTTCAAAAATAAAACATTTGAAAACGGACCATTTTCCACATTTCTGAAGCATGACGTAATGGGGGGGTGTTATCTCTTTTGTCGAAAATCAGCCGTTTTTGCTCGAACATTAAATGCCTCCAAATGGTATTTATTTCACTTCCCGAGCCCCTGGAAGCATAAAAATCACTTTAAACATGCTAATTTTAGCTCTAACACTGATGATCCACCTACAAATGTGAACTGACGTTCAAAAATAAAACATTTGAAAACGGACCATTTTCCACATTTCTGAAGCATGACGTAATGGGGGGGTGTTATCTCTTTTGTCGAAAATCAGCCGTTTTTGCTCGAACATTAAATGCCTCCAAATGGTATTTATTTCACTTCCCGAGCCCCTGGAAGCATGAAAATCACTTTAAACATGCTAATTTTAGCTCTAACACTGATGATCCACCTACAAATGTGAACTGACGTTCAAAAATAAAACATTTGAAAACGGACCATTTTCCACATTTCTGAAGCATGACGTAATGGGGGGGTGTTATCTCTTTTGTCGAAAATCAGCCGTTTTTGCTCGAACATTAAATGCCTCCAAATGGTATTTAATTAACTTCCCGGGGTGAAGAAACCCTTTTTGAGAACTCAGAGTGAGTAAATTGGTCATTTTCATGCACTTTTAACCATTCCATGAATCTTGTGTTTTGGGCCCCTGGAAGCATGAAAATCACTTTAAACATGCTAATTTTAGCTCTAACACTGATGATCCACCTACAAATGTGAACTGACGTTCAAAAATAAAACATTTGAAAACGGACCATTTTCCACATTTCTGAAGCATGACGTAATGGGGGGGTGTTATCTCTTTTGTCGAAAATCAGCCGTTTTTGCTCGAACATTAAATGCCTCCAAATGGTATTTAATTAACTTCCCGAGCCCCTGGAAGCATGAAAATCACTTTAAACATGCTAATTTTAGCTCTAACACTGATGATCCACCTACAAATGTGAACTGACGTTCAAAAATAAAACATTTGAAAACGGACCATTTTCCACATTTCCGAAGCATGACGTAATGGGGGGGTATTATCTCTTTTGTCGAAAATCAGCCGTTTTTGCTCGAACATTAAATGCCTCCAAATGGTATTTAATTAACTTCCCGGGGTGAAGAAACCCTTTTTGAGAACTCAGAGTGAGTAAATTGGCCATTTTCATGCACTTTTAACCATTCCATAAATCTTGTGTTTTGGGCCCCTGGAAGCATGAAAATCACTTTAAACATGCTAATTTTAGCTCTAACACTGATGATCCACCTACAAATGTGAACTGACGTTCAAAAATAAAACATTTGAAAACGGACCATTTTCCACATTTCTGAAGCATGACGTAATGGGGGGGTGTTATCTCTTTTGTCGAAAATCAGCCGTTTTTGCTTGAACATTAAATGCCTCCAAATGGTATTTAATTAACTTCCCGGGGTGAAGAAACCCTTTTTGAGAACTCAGAGTGAGTAAATTGGCCATTTGCATGCACTTTTAACCATTCCATAAATCTTGTGTATGGGCCCCTGGAAGCATGAAAATCACTTTAAACATGCTAATTTTAGCTCTAACACTGATGATCCACCTACAAATGTGAACTGACGTTCAAAAATAAAACATTTGAAAACGGACCATTTTCCACATTTCTGAAGCATGACGTAATGGGGGGTGTTATCTCTTTTGTCGAAAATCAGCCGTTTTTGCTCGAACATTAAATGCCTCCAAATGGTATTTAATTAACTTCCCGAGCCCCTGGAAGAATGAAAATCACTTTAAACATGCTAATTTTAGCTCTAACACTGATGATCCACCTACAAATGTGAACTGACGTTCAAAAATAAAACATTTGAAAACGGACCATTTTCCACATTTCTGAAGCATGACGTAATGGGGGGTGTTATCTCTTTTGTCGAAAATCAGCCGTTTTTGCTCGAACATTAAATGCCTCCAAATGGTATTTAATTAACTTCCCGGGGTGAAGAAACCCTTTTTGAGAACTCAGAGTGAGTAAATTGGCCATTTTCATGCACTTTTAACCATTCCATAAATCTTGTGTTTTGGGCCCCTGGAAGCATGAAAATCACTTTAAACATGCTAATTTTAGCTCTAACACTGATGATCCACCTACAAATGTGAACTGACGTTCAAAAATAAAACATTTGAAAACGGACCATTTTCCACATTTCTGAAGCATGACGTAATGGGGGGGTGTTATCTCTTTTGTCGAAAATCAGCCGTTTTTGCTCGAACATTAAATGCCTCCAAATGGTATTTAATTAACTTCCCGAGCCCCTGGAAGCATGAAAATCACTTTAAACATGCTAATTTTAGCTCTAACACTGATGATCCACCTACAAATGTGAACTGACATTCAAAAATAAAACATTTGAAAACGGACCATTTTCCACATTTCTGTAGCATGACGTAATGGGGGGTGTTATCTCTTTTGTCGAAAATCAGCCGTTTTTGCTCGAACATTAAATGCCTCCAAATGGTATTTAATTAACTTCCCAGGGTGAAGAAACCCTTTTTGAGAACTCAGAGTGAGTAAATTGGCCATTTTCATGCACTTTTAACCATTCCATAAATCTTGTGTTTTGGGCCCCTGGAAGCATGAAAATCACTTTAAACATGCTAATTTTAGCTCTAACACTGATGATCCACCTACAAATGTGAACTGACGTTCAAAAATAAAACATTTGAAAACGGACCATTTTCCACATTTCTGAAGCATGACGTAATGGGGGGTGTTATCTCTTTTGTCGAAAATCAGCCGTTTTTGCTCGAACATTAAATGCCTCCAAATGGTATTTATTTCACTTCCCGAGCCCCTGGAAGCATAAAAATCACTTTAAACATGCTAATTTTAGCTCTAACACTGATGATCCACCTACAAATGTGAACTGACGTTCGAAAATAAAACATTTGAAAACGGACCATTTTCCACATTTCTGAAGCATGACGTAATGGGGGGGTGTTATCTCTTTTGTCGAAAATCAGCCGTTTTTGCTCGAACATTAAATGCCTCCAAATGGTATTTATTTCACTTCCCGAGCCCCTGGAAGCATGAAAATCACTTTAAACATGCTAATTTTAGCTCTAACACTGATGATCCACCTACAAATGTGAACTGACGTTCAAAAATAAAACATTTGAAAACGGACCATTTTCCACATTTCTGAAGCATGACGTAATGGGGGGGTGTTATCTCTTTTGTCGAAAATCAGCCGTTTTTGCTCGAACATTAAATGCCTCCAAATGGTATTTATTTCACTTCCCGAGCCCCTGGAAGCATGAAAATCACTTTAAACATGCTAATTTTAGCTCTAACACTGATGATCCACCTACAAATGTGAACTGACGTTCAAAATTAAAACATTTGAAAACGGACCATTTTCCACATTTCTGAAGCATGACGTAATGGGGGGGTGTTATCTCTTTTGTCGAAAATCAGCCGTTTTTGCTCGAACATTAAATGCCTCCAAATGGTATTTAATTAACTTCCCGGGGTGAAGAAACCCTTTTTGAGAACTCAGAGTGAGTAAATTGGCCATTTTCATGCACTTTTAACCATTCCATAAATCTTGTGTTTTGGGCCCCTGGAAGCATGAAAATCACTTTAAACATGCTAATTTTAGCTCTAACACTGATGATCCACCTACAAATGTGAACTGACGTTCAAAAATAAAACATTTCAAAAACGGACCATTTTCCACATTTCTGAAGCATGACGTAATGGGGGGTGTTATCTCTTTTGTCGAAAATCAGCCGTTTTTGCTCGAACATTAAATGCCTCCAAATGGTATTTAATTAACTTCCCGAGCCCCTGGAAGCATGAAAATCACTTTAAACATGCTAATTTTAGCTCTAACACTGATGATCCACCTACAAATGTGAACTGACGTTCAAAAATAAAACATTTGAAAACGGACCATTTTCCACATTTCTGAAGCATGACGTAATGGGGGGGTGTTATCTCTTTTGTCGAAAATCAGCCGTTTTTGCTCGAACATTAAATGCCTCCAAATGGTATTTAATTAACTTCCCGGGGTGAAGAAACCCTTTTTGAGAACTCAGAGTGAGTAAATTGGCCATTTTCATGCACTTTTAACCATTCCATAAATCTTGTGTTTTGGGCCCCTGGAAGCATGAAAATCACTTTAAACATGCTAATTTTAGCTCTAACACTGATGATCCACCTACAAATGTGAACTGACGTTCAAAAATAAAACATTTGAAAACGGACCATTTTCCACATTTCTGAAGCATGACGTAATGGGGGGTGTTATCTCTTTTGTCGAAAATCAGCCGTTTTTGCTCGAACATTAAATGCCTCCAAATGGTATTTAATTAACTTCCCGAGCCCCTGGAAGCATGAAAATCACTTTAAACATGCTAATTTTAGCTCTAACACTGATGATCCACCTACAAATGTGAACTGACGTTCAAAAATAAAACATTTGAAAACGGACCATTTTCCACATTTCTGAAGCATGACGTAATGGAGGGGTGTTATCTCTTTTGTCGAAAATCAGCCGTTTTTGCTCGAAGATTAAATGCCTCCAAATGGTATTTAATTAACTTCCCGGGGGTAAGAAACCCTTTTTGAGAACTCAGAGTGAGTAAATTGGCCATTTTCATGCACTTTTAACCATTCCATAAATCTTGTGTTTTGGGCCCCTGGAAGCATGAAAATCATTTTAAACATGCTAATTTTAGCTCTAACACTGATGATCCACCTACAAATGTGAACTGACGTTCAAAAATAAAACATTTGAAAACGGACCATTTTCCACATTTCTGAAGCATGACGTAATGGGGGGGTGTTATCTCTTTTGTCGAAAATCAGCCGTTTTTGCTCAAACATTAAATGCCTCCAAATGGTATTTATTTCACTTCCCGAGCCCCTGGAAGCATGAAAATCACTTTAAACATGCTAATTTTAGCTCTAACACTGATGATCCACCTACAAATGTGAACTGACGTTCAAAAATAAAACATTTGAAAACGGACCATTTTCCACATTTCTGAAGCATGACGTAATGGGGGGGTGTTATCTCTTTTGTCGAAAATCAGCCGTTTTTGCTCGAACATTAAATGCCTCCAAATGGTATTTAATTAACTTCCCGAGCCCCTGGAAGCATGAAAATCACTTTAAACATGCTAATTTTAGCTCTAACACTGATGATCCACCTACAAATGTGAACTGACGTTCAAAAATAAAACATTTGAAAACGGACCATTTTCCACATTTCTGAAGCATGACGTAATGGGGGGGTGTTATCTCTTTTGTCGAAAATCAGCCGTTTTTGCTCGAACATTAAATGCCTCCAAATGGTATTTAATTAACTTCCCGGGGTGAAGAAACCCTTTTTGAGAACTCAGAGTGAGTAAATTGGCCATTTTCATGCACTTTTAACCATTCCATAAATTTTGTGTTTTGGGCCCCTGGAAGCATGAAAATCACTTTAAACATGCTAATTTTAGCTCTAACACTGATGATCCACCTACAAATGTGAACTGACGTTCAAAAATAAAACATTTGAAAACGGACCATTTTCCACATTTCTGAAGCATGACGTAATGGGGGGGGTGTTATCTCTTTTGTCGAAAATCAGCCGTTTTTGCTCGAACATTAAATGCCTCCAAATGGTATTTATTTCACTTCCCGAGCCCCTAGAAGCATGAAAATCACTTTAAACATGCTAATTTTAGCTCTAACACTGATGATCCACCTACAAATGTGAACTGACGTTCAAAAATAAAACATTTGAAAACGGACCATTTTCCACATTTCTGAAGCATGACGTAATGGGGGGGTGTTATCTCTTTTGTCGAAAATCAGCCGTTTTTGCTCGAACATTAAATGCCTCCAAATGGTATTTATTTCACTTCCCGAGCCCCTGGAAGCATAAAAATCACTTTAAACATGCTAATTTTAGCTCTAACACTGATGATCCACCTACAAATGTGAACTGACGTTCAAAAATAAAACATTTGAAAACGGACCATTTTCCACATTTCTGAAGCATGACGTAATGGGGGGGTGTTATCTCTTTTGTCGAAAATCAGCCGTTTTTGCTCGAACATTAAATGCCTCCAAATGGTATTTATTTCACTTCCCGAGCCCCTGGAAGCATGAAAATCACTTTAAACATGCTAATTTTAGCTCTAACACTGATGATCCACCTACAAATGTGAACTGACGTTCAAAAATAAAACATTTGAAAACGGACCATTTTCCACATTTCTGAAGCATGACGTAATGGGGGGGTGTTATCTCTTTTGTCGAAAATCAGCCGTTTTTGCTCGAACATTAAATGCCTCCAAATGGTATTTAATTAACTTCCCGGGGTGAAGAAACCCTTTTTGAGAACTCAGAGTGAGTAAATTGGTCATTTTCATGCACTTTTAACCATTCCATGAATCTTGTGTTTTGGGCCCCTGGAAGCATGAAAATCACTTTAAACATGCTAATTTTAGCTCTAACACTGATGATCCACCTACAAATGTGAACTGACGTTCAAAAATAAAACATTTGAAAACGGACCATTTTCCACATTTCCGAAGCATGACGTAATGGGGGGGTATTATCTCTTTTGTCGAAAATCAGCCGTTTTTGCTCGAACATTAAATGCCTCCAAATGGTATTTAATTAACTTCCCGGGGTGAAGAAACCCTTTTTGAGAACTCAGAGTGAGTAAATTGGCCATTTTCATGCACTTTTAACCATTCCATAAATCTTGTGTTTTGGGCCCCTGGAAGCATGAAAATCACTTTAAACATGCTAATTTTAGCTCTAACACTGATGATCCACCTACAAATGTGAACTGACGTTCAAAAATAAAACATTTGAAAACGGACCATTTTCCACATTTCTGAAGCATGACGTAATGGGGGGTGTTATCTCTTTTGTCGAAAATCAGCCGTTTTTGCTCGAACATTAAATGCCTCCAAATGGTATTTATTTCACTTCCCGAGCCCCTGGAAGCATAAAAATCACTTTAAACATGCTAATTTTAGCTCTAACACTGATGATCCACCTACAAATGTGAACTGACGTTCAAAAATAAAACATTTGAAAACGGACCATTTTCCACATTTCTGAAGCATGACGTAATGGGGGGGTGTTATCTCTTTTGTCGAAAATCAGCCGTTTTTGCTCGAACATTAAATGCCTCCAAATGGTATTTATTTCACTTCCCGAGCCCCTGGAAGCATGAAAATCACTTTAAACATGCTAATTTTAGCTCTAACACTGATGATCCACCTACAAATGTGAACTGACGTTCAAAAATAAAACATTTGAAAACGGACCATTTTCCACATTTCTGAAGCATGACGTAATGGGGGGGGTGTTATCTCTTTTGTCGAAAATCAGCCGTTTTTGCTCGAACATTAAATGCCTCCAAATGGTATTTAATTAACTTCCCGAGCCCCTGGAAGCATGAAAATCACTTTAAACATGCTAATTTTAGCTCTAACACTGATGATCCACCTACAAATGTGAACTGACGTTCAAAAATAAAACATTTGAAAACGGACCATTTTCCACATTTCTGAAGCATGACGTAATGGGGGGGTGTTATCTCTTTTGTCGAAAATCAGCCGTTTTTGCTCGAACATTAAATGCCTCCAAATGGTATTTAATTAACTTCCCGGGGTGAAGAAACCCTTTTTGAGAACTCAGAGTGAGTAAATTGGCCATTTTCATGCACTTTTAACCATTCCATAAATCTTGTGTTTTGGGCCCCTGGAAGCATGAAAATCACTTTAAACATGCTAATTTTAGCTCTAACACTGATGATCCACCTACAAATGTGAACTGACGTTCAAAAATAAAACATTTGAAAACGGACCATTTTCCACATTTCTGAAGCATGACGTAATGGGGGGTGTTATCTCTTTTGTCGAAAATCAGCCGTTTTTGCTCGAACATTAAATGCCTCCAAATGGTATTTAATTAACTTCCCGAGCCCCTGGAAGCATGAAAATCACTTTAAACATGCTAATTTTAGCTCTAACACTGATGATCCACCTACAAATGTGAACTGACGTTCAAAAATAAAACATTTGAAAACGGACCATTTTCCACATTTCTGAAGCATGACGTAATGGGGGGGGTGTTATCTCTTTTGTCGAAAATCAGCCGTTTTTGCTCGAACATTAAATGCCTCCAAATGGTATTTAATTAACTTCCCGGGGTGAAGAAACCCTTTTTGAGAACTCAGAGTGAGTAAATTGGCCATTTTCATGCACTTTTAACCATTCCATAAATCTTGTGTTTTGGGCCCCTGGAAGCATGAAAATCACTTTAAACATGCTAATTTTAGCTCTAACACTGATGATCCACCTACAAATGTGAACTGACGTTCAAAAATAAAACATTTGAAAACGGACCATTTTCCACATTTCTGAAGCATGACGTAATGGGGGGGTGTTATCTCTTTTGTCGAAAATCAGCCGTTTTTGCTCGAACATTAAATGCCTCCAAATGGTATTTAATTAACTTCCCGAGCCCCTGGAAGCATGAAAATCACTTTAAACATGCTAATTTTAGCTCTAACACTGATGATCCACCTACAAATGTGAACTGACGTTCAAAAATAAAACATTTGAAAACGGACCATTTTCCACATTTCCGAAGCATGACGTAATGGGGGGGTATTATCTCTTTTGTCGAAAATCAGCCGTTTTTGCTCGAACATTAAATGCCTCCAAATGGTATTTAATTAACTTCCCGGGGTGAAGAAACCCTTTTTGAGAACTCAGAGTGAGTAAATTGGCCATTTTCATGCACTTTTAACCATTCCATAAATCTTGTGTTTTGGGCCCCTGGAAGCATGAAAATCACTTTAAACATGCTAATTTTAGCTCTAACACTGATGATCCACCTACAAATGTGAACTGACGTTCAAAAATAAAACATTTGAAAACGGACCATTTTCCACATTTCTGAAGCATGACGTAATGGGGGGTGTTATCTCTTTTGTCGAAAATCAGCCGTTTTTGCTCGAACATTAAATGCCTCCAAATGGTATTTATTTCACTTCCCGAGCCCCTGGAAGCATAAAAATCACTTTAAACATGCTAATTTTAGCTCTAACACTGATGATCCACCTACAAATGTGAACTGACGTTCAAAAATAAAACATTTGAAAACGGACCATTTTCCACATTTCTGAAGCATGACGTAATGGGGGGGTGTTATCTCTTTTGTCGAAAATCAGCCGTTTTTGCTCGAACATTAAATGCCTCCAAATGGTATTTATTTCACTTCCCGAGCCCCTGGAAGCATGAAAATCACTTTAAACATGCTAATTTTAGCTCTAACACTGATGATCCACCTACAAATGTGAACTGACGTTCAAAAATAAAACATTTGAAAACGGACCATTTTCCACATTTCTGAAGCATGACGTAATGGGGGGGGTGTTATCTCTTTTGTCGAAAATCAGCCGTTTTTGCTCGAACATTAAATGCCTCCAAATGGTATTTAATTAACTTCCCGAGCCCCTGGAAGCATGAAAATCACTTTAAACATGCTAATTTTAGCTCTAACACTGATGATCCACCTACAAATGTGAACTGACGTTCAAAAATAAAACATTTGAAAACGGACCATTTTCCACATTTCTGAAGCATGACGTAATGGGGGGGTGTTATCTCTTTTGTCGAAAATCAGCCGTTTTTGCTCGAACATTAAATGCCTCCAAATGGTATTTAATTAACTTCCCGGGGTGAAGAAACCCTTTTTGAGAACTCAGAGTGAGTAAATTGGCCATTTTCATGCACTTTTAACCATTCCATAAATCTTGTGTTTTGGGCCCCTGGAAGCATGAAAATCACTTTAAACATGCTAATTTTAGCTCTAACACTGATGATCCACCTACAAATGTGAACTGACGTTCAAAAATAAAACATTTGAAAACGGACCATTTTCCACATTTCTGAAGCATGACGTAATGGGGGGTGTTATCTCTTTTGTCGAAAATCAGCCGTTTTTGCTCGAACATTAAATGCCTCCAAATGGTATTTAATTAACTTCCCGAGCCCCTGGAAGCATGAAAATCACTTTAAACATGCTAATTTTAGCTCTAACACTGATGATCCACCTACAAATGTGAACTGACGTTCAAAAATAAAACATTTGAAAACGGACCATTTTCCACATTTCTGAAGCATGACGTAATGGGGGGGGTGTTATCTCTTTTGTCGAAAATCAGCCGTTTTTGCTCGAACATTAAATGCCTCCAAATGGTATTTAATTAACTTCCCGGGGTGAAGAAACCCTTTTTGAGAACTCAGAGTGAGTAAATTGGCCATTTTCATGCACTTTTAACCATTCCATAAATCTTGTGTTTTGGGCCCCTGGAAGCATGAAAATCACTTTAAACATGCTAATTTTAGCTCTAACACTGATGATCCACCTACAAATGTGAACTGACGTTCAAAAATAAAACATTTGAAAACGGACCATTTTCCACATTTCTGAAGCATGACGTAATGGGGGGGTGTTATCTCTTTTGTCGAAAATCAGCCGTTTTTGCTCGAACATTAAATGCCTCCAAATGGTATTTAATTAACTTCCCGGGGTGAAGAAACCCTTTTTGAGAACTCAGAGTGAGTAAATTGGCCATTTTCATGCACTTTTAACCATTCCATAAATTTTGTGTTTTGGGCCCCTGGAAGCATGAAAATCACTTTAAACATGCTAATTTTAGCTCTAACACTGATGATCCACCTACAAATGTGAACTGACGTTCAAAAATAAAACATTTGAAAACGGACCATTTTCCACATTTCTGAAGCATGACGTAATGGGGGGGGTGTTATCTCTTTTGTCGAAAATCAGCCGTTTTTGCTCGAACATTAAATGCCTCCAAATGGTATTTATTTCACTTCCCGAGCCCCTAGAAGCATGAAAATCACTTTAAACATGCTAATTTTAGCTCTAACACTGATGATCCACCTACAAATGTGAACTGACGTTCAAAAATAAAACATTTGAAAACGGACCATTTTCCACATTTCTGAAGCATGACGTAATGGGGGGGTGTTATCTCTTTTGTCGAAAATCAGCCGTTTTTGCTCGAACATTAAATGCCTCCAAATGGTATTTATTTCACTTCCCGAGCCCCTGGAAGCATAAAAATCACTTTAAACATGCTAATTTTAGCTCTAACACTGATGATCCACCTACAAATGTGAACTGACGTTCAAAAATAAAACATTTGAAAACGGACCATTTTCCACATTTCTGAAGCATGACGTAATGGGGGGGTGTTATCTCTTTTGTCGAAAATCAGCCGTTTTTGCTCGAACATTAAATGCCTCCAAATGGTATTTATTTCACTTCCCGAGCCCCTGGAAGCATGAAAATCACTTTAAACATGCTAATTTTAGCTCTAACACTGATGATCCACCTACAAATGTGAACTGACGTTCAAAAATAAAACATTTGAAAACGGACCATTTTCCACATTTCTGAAGCATGACGTAATGGGGGGGTGTTATCTCTTTTGTCGAAAATCAGCCGTTTTTGCTCGAACATTAAATGCCTCCAAATGGTATTTAATTAACTTCCCGGGGTGAAGAAACCCTTTTTGAGAACTCAGAGTGAGTAAATTGGTCATTTTCATGCACTTTTAACCATTCCATGAATCTTGTGTTTTGGGCCCCTGGAAGCATGAAAATCACTTTAAACATGCTAATTTTAGCTCTAACACTGATGATCCACCTACAAATGTGAACTGACGTTCAAAAATAAAACATTTGAAAACGGACCATTTTCCACATTTCTGAAGCATGACGTAATGGGGGGGTGTTATCTCTTTTGTCGAAAATCAGCCGTTTTTGCTCGAACATTAAATGCCTCCAAATGGTATTTAATTAACTTCCCGAGCCCCTGGAAGCATGAAAATCACTTTAAACATGCTAATTTTAGCTCTAACACTGATGATCCACCTACAAATGTGAACTGACGTTCAAAAATAAAACATTTGAAAACGGACCATTTTCCACATTTCCGAAGCATGACGTAATGGGGGGGTATTATCTCTTTTGTCGAAAATCAGCCGTTTTTGCTCGAACATTAAATGCCTCCAAATGGTATTTAATTAACTTCCCGGGGTGAAGAAACCCTTTTTGAGAACTCAGAGTGAGTAAATTGGCCATTTTCATGCACTTTTAACCATTCCATAAATCTTGTGTTTTGGGCCCCTGGAAGCATGAAAATCACTTTAAACATGCTAATTTTAGCTCTAACACTGATGATCCACCTACAAATGTGAACTGACGTTCAAAAATAAAACATTTGAAAACGGACCATTTTCCACATTTCTGAAGCATGACGTAATGGGGGGGTGTTATCTCTTTTGTCGAAAATCAGCCGTTTTTGCTTGAACATTAAATGCCTCCAAATGGTATTTAATTAACTTCCCGGGGTGAAGAAACCCTTTTTGAGAACTCAGAGTGAGTAAATTGGCCATTTGCATGCACTTTTAACCATTCCATAAATCTTGTGTATGGGCCCCTGGAAGCATGAAAATCACTTTAAACATGCTAATTTTAGCTCTAACACTGATGATCCACCTACAAATGTGAACTGACGTTCAAAAATAAAACATTTGAAAACGGACCATTTTCCACATTTCTGAAGCATGACGTAATGGGGGGTGTTATCTCTTTTGTCGAAAATCAGCCGTTTTTGCTCGAACATTAAATGCCTCCAAATGGTATTTAATTAACTTCCCGAGCCCCTGGAAGAATGAAAATCACTTTAAACATGCTAATTTTAGCTCTAACACTGATGATCCACCTACAAATGTGAACTGACGTTCAAAAATAAAACATTTGAAAACGGACCATTTTCCACATTTCTGAAGCATGACGTAATGGGGGGTGTTATCTCTTTTGTCGAAAATCAGCCGTTTTTGCTCGAACATTAAATGCCTCCAAATGGTATTTAATTAACTTCCCGGGGTGAAGAAACCCTTTTTGAGAACTCAGAGTGAGTAAATTGGCCATTTTCATGCACTTTTAACCATTCCATAAATCTTGTGTTTTGGGCCCCTGGAAGCATGAAAATCACTTTAAACATGCTAATTTTAGCTCTAACACTGATGATCCACCTACAAATGTGAACTGACGTTCAAAAATAAAACATTTGAAAACGGACCATTTTCCACATTTCTGAAGCATGACGTAATGGGGGGGTGTTATCTCTTTTGTCGAAAATCAGCCGTTTTTGCTCGAACATTAAATGCCTCCAAATGGTATTTAATTAACTTCCCGAGCCCCTGGAAGCATGAAAATCACTTTAAACATGCTAATTTTAGCTCTAACACTGATGATCCACCTACAAATGTGAACTGACATTCAAAAATAAAACATTTGAAAACGGACCATTTTCCACATTTCTGTAGCATGACGTAATGGGGGGTGTTATCTCTTTTGTCGAAAATCAGCCGTTTTTGCTCGAACATTAAATGCCTCCAAATGGTATTTAATTAACTTCCCAGGGTGAAGAAACCCTTTTTGAGAACTCAGAGTGAGTAAATTGGCCATTTTCATGCACTTTTAACCATTCCATAAATCTTGTGTTTTGGGCCCCTGGAAGCATGAAAATCACTTTAAACATGCTAATTTTAGCTCTAACACTGATGATCCACCTACAAATGTGAACTGACGTTCAAAAATAAAACATTTGAAAACGGACCATTTTCCACATTTCTGAAGCATGACGTAATGGGGGGTGTTATCTCTTTTGTCGAAAATCAGCCGTTTTTGCTCGAACATTAAATGCCTCCAAATGGTATTTATTTCACTTCCCGAGCCCCTGGAAGCATAAAAATCACTTTAAACATGCTAATTTTAGCTCTAACACTGATGATCCACCTACAAATGTGAACTGACGTTCGAAAATAAAACATTTGAAAACGGACCATTTTCCACATTTCTGAAGCATGACGTAATGGGGGGGTGTTATCTCTTTTGTCGAAAATCAGCCGTTTTTGCTCGAACATTAAATGCCTCCAAATGGTATTTATTTCACTTCCCGAGCCCCTGGAAGCATGAAAATCACTTTAAACATGCTAATTTTAGCTCTAACACTGATGATCCACCTACAAATGTGAACTGACGTTCAAAAATAAAACATTTGAAAACGGACCATTTTCCACATTTCTGAAGCATGACGTAATGGGGGGGTGTTATCTCTTTTGTCGAAAATCAGCCGTTTTTGCTCGAACATTAAATGCCTCCAAATGGTATTTATTTCACTTCCCGAGCCCCTGGAAGCATGAAAATCACTTTAAACATGCTAATTTTAGCTCTAACACTGATGATCCACCTACAAATGTGAACTGACGTTCAAAATTAAAACATTTGAAAACGGACCATTTTCCACATTTCTGAAGCATGACGTAATGGGGGGGTGTTATCTCTTTTGTCGAAAATCAGCCGTTTTTGCTCGAACATTAAATGCCTCCAAATGGTATTTAATTAACTTCCCGGGGTGAAGAAACCCTTTTTGAGAACTCAGAGTGAGTAAATTGGCCATTTTCATGCACTTTTAACCATTCCATAAATCTTGTGTTTTGGGCCCCTGGAAGCATGAAAATCACTTTAAACATGCTAATTTTAGCTCTAACACTGATGATCCACCTACAAATGTGAACTGACGTTCAAAAATAAAACATTTCAAAAACGGACCATTTTCCACATTTCTGAAGCATGACGTAATGGGGGGTGTTATCTCTTTTGTCGAAAATCAGCCGTTTTTGCTCGAACATTAAATGCCTCCAAATGGTATTTAATTAACTTCCCGAGCCCCTGGAAGCATGAAAATCACTTTAAACATGCTAATTTTAGCTCTAACACTGATGATCCACCTACAAATGTGAACTGACGTTCAAAAATAAAACATTTGAAAACGGACCATTTTCCACATTTCTGAAGCATGACGTAATGGGGGGGTGTTATCTCTTTTGTCGAAAATCAGCCGTTTTTGCTCGAACATTAAATGCCTCCAAATGGTATTTAATTAACTTCCCGGGGTGAAGAAACCCTTTTTGAGAACTCAGAGTGAGTAAATTGGCCATTTTCATGCACTTTTAACCATTCCATAAATCTTGTGTTTTGGGCCCCTGGAAGCATGAAAATCACTTTAAACATGCTAATTTTAGCTCTAACACTGATGATCCACCTACAAATGTGAACTGACGTTCAAAAATAAAACATTTGAAAACGGACCATTTTCCACATTTCTGAAGCATGACGTAATGGGGGGTGTTATCTCTTTTGTCGAAAATCAGCCGTTTTTGCTCGAACATTAAATGCCTCCAAATGGTATTTAATTAACTTCCCGAGCCCCTGGAAGCATGAAAATCACTTTAAACATGCTAATTTTAGCTCTAACACTGATGATCCACCTACAAATGTGAACTGACGTTCAAAAATAAAACATTTGAAAACGGACCATTTTCCACATTTCTGAAGCATGACGTAATGGAGGGGTGTTATCTCTTTTGTCGAAAATCAGCCGTTTTTGCTCGAAGATTAAATGCCTCCAAATGGTATTTAATTAACTTCCCGGGGGTAAGAAACCCTTTTTGAGAACTCAGAGTGAGTAAATTGGCCATTTTCATGCACTTTTAACCATTCCATAAATCTTGTGTTTTGGGCCCCTGGAAGCATGAAAATCATTTTAAACATGCTAATTTTAGCTCTAACACTGATGATCCACCTACAAATGTGAACTGACGTTCAAAAATAAAACATTTGAAAACGGACCATTTTCCACATTTCTGAAGCATGACGTAATGGGGGGGTGTTATCTCTTTTGTCGAAAATCAGCCGTTTTTGCTCAAACATTAAATGCCTCCAAATGGTATTTATTTCACTTCCCGAGCCCCTGGAAGCATGAAAATCACTTTAAACATGCTAATTTTAGCTCTAACACTGATGATCCACCTACAAATGTGAACTGACGTTCAAAAATAAAACATTTGAAAACGGACCATTTTCCACATTTCTGAAGCATGACGTAATGGGGGGGTGTTATCTCTTTTGTCGAAAATCAGCCGTTTTTGCTCGAACATTAAATGCCTCCAAATGGTATTTAATTAACTTCCCGAGCCCCTGGAAGCATGAAAATCACTTTAAACATGCTAATTTTAGCTCTAACACTGATGATCCACCTACAAATGTGAACTGACGTTCAAAAATAAAACATTTGAAAACGGACCATTTTCCACATTTCTGAAGCATGACGTAATGGGGGGGTGTTATCTCTTTTGTCGAAAATCAGCCGTTTTTGCTCGAACATTAAATGCCTCCAAATGGTATTTAATTAACTTCCCGGGGTGAAGAAACCCTTTTTGAGAACTCAGAGTGAGTAAATTGGCCATTTTCATGCACTTTTAACCATTCCATAAATTTTGTGTTTTGGGCCCCTGGAAGCATGAAAATCACTTTAAACATGCTAATTTTAGCTCTAACACTGATGATCCACCTACAAATGTGAACTGACGTTCAAAAATAAAACATTTGAAAACGGACCATTTTCCACATTTCTGAAGCATGACGTAATGGGGGGGGTGTTATCTCTTTTGTCGAAAATCAGCCGTTTTTGCTCGAACATTAAATGCCTCCAAATGGTATTTATTTCACTTCCCGAGCCCCTAGAAGCATGAAAATCACTTTAAACATGCTAATTTTAGCTCTAACACTGATGATCCACCTACAAATGTGAACTGACGTTCAAAAATAAAACATTTGAAAACGGACCATTTTCCACATTTCTGAAGCATGACGTAATGGGGGGGTGTTATCTCTTTTGTCGAAAATCAGCCGTTTTTGCTCGAACATTAAATGCCTCCAAATGGTATTTATTTCACTTCCCGAGCCCCTGGAAGCATAAAAATCACTTTAAACATGCTAATTTTAGCTCTAACACTGATGATCCACCTACAAATGTGAACTGACGTTCAAAAATAAAACATTTGAAAACGGACCATTTTCCACATTTCTGAAGCATGACGTAATGGGGGGGTGTTATCTCTTTTGTCGAAAATCAGCCGTTTTTGCTCGAACATTAAATGCCTCCAAATGGTATTTATTTCACTTCCCGAGCCCCTGGAAGCATGAAAATCACTTTAAACATGCTAATTTTAGCTCTAACACTGATGATCCACCTACAAATGTGAACTGACGTTCAAAAATAAAACATTTGAAAACGGACCATTTTCCACATTTCTGAAGCATGACGTAATGGGGGGGTGTTATCTCTTTTGTCGAAAATCAGCCGTTTTTGCTCGAACATTAAATGCCTCCAAATGGTATTTAATTAACTTCCCGGGGTGAAGAAACCCTTTTTGAGAACTCAGAGTGAGTAAATTGGTCATTTTCATGCACTTTTAACCATTCCATGAATCTTGTGTTTTGGGCCCCTGGAAGCATGAAAATCACTTTAAACATGCTAATTTTAGCTCTAACACTGATGATCCACCTACAAATGTGAACTGACGTTCAAAAATAAAACATTTGAAAACGGACCATTTTCCACATTTCTGAAGCATGACGTAATGGGGGGTGTTATCTCTTTTGTCGAAAATCAGCCGTTTTTGCTCGAACATTAAATGCCTCCAAATGGTATTTAATTAACTTCCCGAGCCCCTGGAAGAATGAAAATCACTTTAAACATGCTAATTTTAGCTCTAACACTGATGATCCACCTACAAATGTGAACTGACGTTCAAAAATAAAACATTTGAAAACGGACCATTTTCCACATTTCTGAAGCATGACGTAATGGGGGGGTGTTATCTCTTTTGTCGAAAATCAGCCGTTTTTGCTCGAACATTAAATGCCTCCAAATGGTATTTAATTAACTTCCCGGGGTGAAGAAACCCTTTTTGAGAACTCAGAGTGAGTAAATTGGCCATTTTCATGCACTTTTAACCATTCCATAAATCTTGTGTTTTGGGCCCCTGGAAGCATGAAAATCACTTTAAACATGCTAATTTTAGCTCTAACACTGATGATCCACCTACAAATGTGAACTGACGTTCAAAAATAAAACATTTGAAAACGGACCATTTTCAACATTTCTGAAGCATGACGTAATGGGGGGGTGTTATCTCTTTTGTCGAAAATCAGCCGTTTTTGCTCGAACATTAAATGCCTCCAAATGGTATTTAATTAACTTCCCGCGCCCCTGGAAGCATGAAAATCACTTTAAACATGCTAATTTTAGCTCTAACACTGATGATCCACCTACAAATGTGAACTGACATTCAAAAATAAAACATTTGAAAACGGACCATTTTCCACATTTCTGAAGCATGACGTAATGGGGGGGTGTTATCTCTTTTGTCGAAAATCAGCCATTTTTGCTCGAACATTAAATGCCTCCAAATGGTATTTAATTAACTTCCCGGGGTGAAGAAACCCTTTTTGAGAACTCAGAGTGAGTAAATTGGCCATTTTCATGCACTTTTAACCATTCCATAAATCTTGTGTTTTGGGCCCCTGGAAGCATGAAAATCACTTTAAACATGCTAATTTTAGCTCTAACACTGATGATCCACCTACAAATGTGAACTGACGTTCAAAAATAAAACATTTGAAAACGGACCATTTTCCACATTTCTGAAGCATGACGTAATGGGGGGTGTTATCTCTTTTGTCGAAAATCAGCCGTTTTTGCTCGAACATTAAATGCCTCCAAATGGTATTTATTTCACTTCCCGAGCCCCTGGAAGCATAAAAATCACTTTAAACATGCTAATTTTAGCTCTAACACTGATGATCCACCTACAAATGTGAACTGACGTTCAAAAATAAAACATTTGAAAACGGACCATTTTCCACATTTCTGAAGCATGACGTAATGGGGGGGTGTTATCTCTTTTGTCGAAAATCAGCCGTTTTTGCTCGAACATTAAATGCCTCCAAATGGTATTTATTTCACTTCCCGAGCCCCTGGAAGCATGAAAATCACTTTAAACATGCTAATTTTAGCTCTAACACTGATGATCCACCTACAAATGTGAACTGACGTTCAAAAATAAAACATTTGAAAACGGACCATTTTCCACATTTCTGAAGCATGACGTAATGGGGGGGTGTTATCTCTTTTGTCGAAAATCAGCCGTTTTTGCTCGAACATTAAATGCCTCCAAATGGTATTTATTTCACTTCCCGAGCCCCTGGAAGCATGAAAATCACTTTAAACATGCTAATTTTAGCTCTAACACTGATGATCCACCTACAAATGTGAACTGACGTTCAAAATTAAAACATTTGAAAACGGACCATTTTCCACATTTCTGAAGCATGACGTAATGGGGGGGTGTTATCTCTTTTGTCGAAAATCAGCCGTTTTTGCTCGAACATTAAATGCCTCCAAATGGTATTTAATTAACTTCCCGGGGTGAAGAAACCCTTTTTGAGAACTCAGAGTGAGTAAATTGGCCATTTTCATGCACTTTTAACCATTCCATAAATCTTGTGTTTTGGGCCCCTGGAAGCATGAAAATCACTTTAAACATGCTAATTTTAGCTCTAACACTGATGATCCACCTACAAATGTGAACTGACGTTCAAAAATAAAACATTTGAAAACGGACCATTTTCCACATTTCTGAAGCATGACGTAATGGGGGGTGTTATCTCTTTTGTCGAAAATCAGCCGTTTTTGCTCGAACATTAAATGCCTCCAAATGGTATTTCATTAACTTCCCGAGCCCCTGGAAGCATGAAAATCACTTTAAACATGCTAATTTTAGCTCTAACACTGATGATCCACCTACAAATGTGAACTGACGTTCAAAAATAAAACATTTGAAAACGGACCATTTTCCACATTTCTGAAGCATGACGTAATGGGGGGGTGTTATCTCTTTTGTCGAAAATCAGCCGTTTTTGCTCGAACATTAAATGCCTCCAAATGGTATTTAATTAACTTCCCGGGGTGAAGAAACCCTTTTTGAGAACTCAGAGTGAGTAAATTGGCCATTTTCATGCACTTTTAACCATTCCATAAATCTTGTGTTTTGGGCCCCTGGAAGCATGAAAATCACTTTAAACATGCTAATTTTAGCTCTAACACTGATGATCCACCTACAAATGTGAACTGACGTTCAAAAATAAAACATTTGAAAACGGACCATTTTCCACATTTCTGAAGCATGACGTAATGGGGGGTGTTATCTCTTTTGTCGAAAATCAGCCGTTTTTGCTCGAACATTAAATGCCTCCAAATGGTATTTAATTAACTTCCCGAGCCCCTGGAAGCATGAAAATCACTTTAAACATGCTAATTTTAGCTCTAACACTGATGATCCACCTACAAATGTGAACTGACGTTCAAAAATAAAACATTTGAAAACGGACCATTTTCCACATTTCTGAAGCATGACGTAATGGGGGGGTGTTATCTCTTTTGTCGAAAATCAGCCGTTTTTGCTCGAAGATTAAATGCCTCCAAATGGTATTTAATTAACTTCCCGGGGGTAAGAAACCCTTTTTGAGAACTCAGAGTGAGTAAATTGGCCATTTTCATGCACTTTTAACCATTCCATAAATCTTGTGTTTTGGGCCCCTGGAAGCATGAAAATCATTTTAAACATGCTAATTTTAGCTCTAACACTGATGATCCACCTACAAATGTGAACTGACGTTCAAAAATAAAACATTTGAAAACGGACCATTTTCCACATTTCTGAAGCATGACGTAATGGGGGGGTGTTATCTCTTTTGTCGAAAATCAGCCATTTTTGCTCAAACATTAAATGCCTCCAAATGGTATTTATTTCACTTCCCGAGCCCCTGGAAGCATAAAAATCACTTTAAACATGCTAATTTTAGCTCTAACACTGATGATCCACCTACAAATGTGAACTGACGTTCAAAAATAAAACATTTGAAAACGGACCATTTTCCACATTTCTGAAGCATGACGTAATGGGGGGGGTTATCTCTTTTGTCGAAAATCAGCCGTTTTTGCTCGAACATTAAATGCCTCCAAATGGTATTTATTTCACTTCCCGAGCCCCTGGAAGCATGAAAATCACTTTAAACATGCTAATTTTAGCTCTAACACTGATGATCCACCTACAAATGTGAACTGACGTTCAAAAATAAAACATTTGAAAACGGACCATTTTCCACATTTCTGAAGCATGACGTAATGGGGGGTGTTATCTCTTTTGTCGAAAATCAGCCGTTTTTGCTCGAACATTAAATGCCTCCAAATGGTATTTAATTAACTTCCCGAGCCCCTGGAAGCATGAAAATCACTTTAAACATGCTAATTTTAGCTCTAACACTGATGATCCACCTACAAATGTGAACTGACGTTCAAAAATAAAACATTTGAAAACGGACCATTTTCCACATTTCTGAAGCATGACGTAATGGGGGGGTGTTATCTCTTTTGTCGAAAATCAGCCGTTTTTGCTCGAACATTAAATGCCTCCAAATGGTATTTAATTAACTTCCCGAGCCCCTGGAAGCATGAAAATCACTTTAAACATGCTAATTTTAGCTCTAACACTGATGATCCACCTACAAATGTGAACTGACGTTCAAAAATAAAACATTTGAAAACGGACCATTTTCCACATTTCTGAAGCATGACGTAATGGGGGGGTGTTATCTCTTTTGTCGAAAATCAGCCGTTTTTGCTCGAACATTAAATGCCTCCAAATGGTATTTAATTAACTTCCCGGGGTGAAGAAACCCTTTTTGAGAACTCAGAGTGAGTAAATTGGTCATTTTCATGCACTTTTAACCATTCCATGAATCTTGTGTTTTGGGCCCCTGGAAGCATGAAAATCACTTTAAACATGCTAATTTTAGCTCTAACACTGATGATCCACCTACAAATGTGAACTGACGTTCAAAAATAAAACATTTGAAAACGGACCATTTTCCACATTTCTGAAGCATGACGTAATGGGGGGGTGTTATCTCTTTTGTCGAAAATCAGCCGTTTTTGCTCGAACATTAAATGCCTCCAAATGGTATTTAATTAACTTCCCGCGCCCCTGGAAGCATGAAAATCACTTTAAACATGCTAATTTTAGCTCTAACACTGATGATCCACCTACAAATGTGAACTGACATTCAAAAATAAAACATTTGAAAACGGACCATTTTCCACATTTCTGAAGCATGACGTAATGGGGGGGTGTTATCTCTTTTGTCGAAAATCAGCCATTTTTGCTCGAACATTAAATGCCTCCAAATGGTATTTAATTAACTTCCCGGGGTGAAGAAACCCTTTTTGAGAACTCAGAGTGAGTAAATTGGCCATTTTCATGCACTTTTAACCATTCCATAAATCTTGTGTTTTGGGCCCCTGGAAGCATGAAAATCACTTTAAACATGCTAATTTTAGCTCTAACACTGATGATCCACCTACAAATGTGAACTGACGTTCAAAAATAAAACATTTGAAAACGGACCATTTTCCACATTTCTGAAGCATGACGTAATGGGGGGTGTTATCTCTTTTGTCGAAAATCAGCCGTTTTTGCTCGAACATTAAATGCCTCCAAATGGTATTTATTTCACTTCCCGAGCCCCTGGAAGCATGAAAATCACTTTAAACATGCTAATTTTAGCTCTAACACTGATGATCCACCTACAAATGTGAACTGACGTTCAAAAATAAAACATTTGAAAACGGACCATTTTCCACATTTCTGAAGCATGACGTAATGGGGGGGTGTTATCTCTTTTGTCGAAAATCAGCCGTTTTTGCTCGAACATTAAATGCCTCCAAATGGTATTTATTTCACTTCCCGAGCCCCTGGAAGCATGAAAATCACTTTAAACATGCTAATTTTAGCTCTAACACTGATGATCCACCTACAAATGTGAACTGACGTTCAAAATTAAAACATTTGAAAACGGACCATTTTCCACATTTCTGAAGCATGACGTAATGGGGGGGTGTTATCTCTTTTGTCGAAAATCAGCCGTTTTTGCTCGAACATTAAATGCCTCCAAATGGTATTTAATTAACTTCCCGGGGTGAAGAAACCCTTTTTGAGAACTCAGAGTGAGTAAATTGGCCAGTTTCATGCACTTTTAACCATTCCATAAATCTTGTGTTTTGGGCCCCTGGAAGCATGAAAATCACTTTAAACATGCTAATTTTAGCTCTAACACTGATGATCCACCTACAAATGTGAACTGACGTTCAAAAATAAAACATTTGAAAACGGACCATTTTCCACATTTCTGAAGCATGACGTAATGGGGGGTGTTATCTCTTTTGTCGAAAATCAGCCGTTTTTGCTCGAACATTAAATGCCTCCAAATGGTATTTAATTAACTTCCCGAGCCCCTGGAAGCATGAAAATCACTTTAAACATGCTAATTTTAGCTCTAACACTGATGATCCACCTACAAATGTGAACTGACGTTCAAAAATAAAACATTTGAAAACGGACCATTTTCCACATTTCTGAAGCATGACGTAATGGGGGGGTGTTATCTCTTTTGTCGAAAATCAGCCGTTTTTGCTCGAACATTAAATGCCTCCAAATGGTATTTAATTAACTTCCCGGGGTGAAGAAACCCTTTTTGAGAACTCAGAGTGAGTAAATTGGCCATTTTCATGCACTTTTAACCATTCCAAAAATCTTGTGTTTTGGGCCCCTGGAAGCATGAAAATCACTTTAAACATGCTAATTTTAGCTCTAACACTGATGATCCACCTACAAATGTGAACTGACGTTCAAAAATAAAACATTTGAAAACGGACCATTTTCCACATTTCTGAAGCATGACGTAATGGGGGGTGTTATCTCTTTTGTCGAAAATCAGCCGTTTTTGCTCGAACATTAAATGCCTCCAAATGGTATTTAATTAACTTCCCGAGCCCCTGGAAGCATGAAAATCACTTTAAACATGCTAATTTTAGCTCTAACACTGATGATCCACCTACAAATGTGAACTGACGTTCAAAAATAAAACATTTGAAAACGGACCATTTTCCACATTTCTGAAGCATGACGTAATGGGGGGGTGTTATCTCTTTTGTCGAAAATCAGCCGTTTTTGCTCGAAGATTAAATGCCTCCAAATGGTATTTAATTAACTTCCCGGGGGTAAGAAACCCTTTTTGAGAACTCAGAGTGAGTAAATTGGCCATTTTCATGCACTTTTAACCATTCCATAAATCTTGTGTTTTGGGCCCCTGGAAGCATGAAAATCATTTTAAACATGCTAATTTTAGCTCTAACACTGATGATCCACCTACAAATGTGAACTGACGTTCAAAAATAAAACATTTGAAAACGGACCATTTTCCACATTTCTGAAGCATGACGTAATGGGGGGGTGTTATCTCTTTTGTCGAAAATCAGCCGTTTTTGCTCAAACATTAAATGCCTCCAAATGGTATTTATTTCACTTCCCGAGCCCCTGGAAGCATAAAAATCACTTTAAACATGCTAATTTTAGCTCTAACACTGATGATCCACCTACAAATGTGAACTGACGTTCAAAAATAAAACATTTGAAAACGGACCATTTTCCACATTTCTGAAGCATGACGTAATGGGGGGGGTTATCTCTTTTGTCGAAAATCAGCCGTTTTTGCTCGAACATTAAATGCCTCCAAATGGTATTTATTTCACTTCCCGAGCCCCTGGAAGCATGAAAATCACTTTAAACATGCTAATTTTAGCTCTAACACTGATGATCCACCTACAAATGTGAACTGACGTTCAAAAATAAAACATTTGAAAACGGACCATTTTCCACATTTCTGAAGCATGACGTAATGGGGGGTGTTATCTCTTTTGTCGAAAATCAGCCGTTTTTGCTCGAACATTAAATGCCTCCAAATGGTATTTAATTAACTTCCCGAGCCCCTGGAAGCATGAAAATCACTTTAAACATGCTAATTTTAGCTCTAACACTGATGATCCACCTACAAATGTGAACTGACGTTCAAAAATAAAACATTTGAAAACGGACCATTTTCCACATTTCTGAAGCATGACGTAATGGGGGGGTGTTATCTCTTTTGTCGAAAATCAGCCGTTTTTGCTCGAACATTAAATGCCTCCAAATGGTATTTAATTAACTTCCCGAGCCCCTGGAAGCATGAAAATCACTTTAAACATGCTAATTTTAGCTCTAACACTGATGATCCACCTACAAATGTGAACTGACGTTCAAAAATAAAACATTTGAAAACGGACCATTTTCCACATTTCTGAAGCATGACGTAATGGGGGGGTGTTATCTCTTTTGTCGAAAATCAGCCGTTTTTGCTCGAACATTAAATGCCTCCAAATGGTATTTAATTAACTTCCCGGGGTGAAGAAACCCTTTTTGAGAACTCAGAGTGAGTAAATTGGTCATTTTCATGCACTTTTAACCATTCCATGAATCTTGTGTTTTGGGCCCCTGGAAGCATGAAAATCACTTTAAACATGCTAATTTTAGCTCTAACACTGATGATCCACCTACAAATGTGAACTGACGTTCAAAAATAAAACATTTGAAAACGGACCATTTTCCACATTTCTGAAGCATGACGTAATGGGGGGGTGTTATCTCTTTTGTCGAAAATCAGCCGTTTTTGCTCGAACATTAAATGCCTCCAAATGGTATTTAATTAACTTCCCGAGCCCCTGGAAGCATGAAAATCACTTTAAACATGCTAATTTTAGCTCTAACACTGATGATCCACCTACAAATGTGAACTGACGTTCAAAAATAAAACATTTGAAAACGGACCATTTTCCACATTTCTGAAGCATGACGTAATGGGGGGGTGTTATCTCTTTTGTCGAAAATCAGCCGTTTTTGCTCGAACATTAAATGCCTCCAAATGGTATTTAATTAACTTCCCGCGCCCCTGGAAGCATGAAAATCACTTTAAACATGCTAATTTTAGCTCTAACACTGATGATCCACCTACAAATGTGAACTGACATTCAAAAATAAAACATTTGAAAACGGACCATTTTCCACATTTCTGAAGCATGACGTAATGGGGGGGTGTTATCTCTTTTGTCGAAAATCAGCCATTTTTGCTCGAACATTAAATGCCTCCAAATGGTATTTAATTAACTTCCCGGGGTGAAGAAACCCTTTTTGAGAACTCAGAGTGAGTAAATTGGCCATTTTCATGCACTTTTAACCATTCCATAAATCTTGTGTTTTGGGCCCCTGGAAGCATGAAAATCACTTTAAACATGCTAATTTTAGCTCTAACACTGATGATCCACCTACAAATGTGAACTGACGTTCAAAAATAAAACATTTGAAAACGGACCATTTTCCACATTTCTGAAGCATGACGTAATGGGGGGGTGTTATCTCTTTTGTCGAAAATCAGCCGTTTTTGCTCGAACATTAAATGCCTCCAAATGGTATTTATTTCACTTCCCGAGCCCCTGGAAGCATGAAAATCACTTTAAACATGCTAATTTTAGCTCTAACACTGATGATCCACCTACAAATGTGAACTGACGTTCAAAAATAAAACATTTGAAAACGGACCATTTTCCACATTTCTGAAGCATGACGTAATGGGGGGGTGTTATCTCTTTTGTCGAAAATCAGCCGTTTTTGCTCGAACATTAAATGCCTCCAAATGGTATTTATTTCACTTCCCGAGCCCCTGGAAGCATGAAAATCACTTTAAACATGCTAATTTTAGCTCTAACACTGATGATCCACCTACAAATGTGAACTGACGTTCAAAATTAAAACATTTGAAAACGGACCATTTTCCACATTTCTGAAGCATGACGTAATGGGGGGGTGTTATCTCTTTTGTCGAAAATCAGCCGTTTTTGCTCGAACATTAAATGCCTCCAAATGGTATTTAATTAACTTCCCGGGGTGAAGAAACCCTTTTTGAGAACTCAGAGTGAGTAAATTGGCCATTTTCATGCACTTTTAACCATTCCATAAATCTTGTGTTTTGGGCCCCTGGAAGCATGAAAATCACTTTAAACATGCTAATTTTAGCTCTAACACTGATGATCCACCTACAAATGTGAACTGACGTTCAAAAATAAAACATTTGAAAACGGACCATTTTCCACATTTCTGAAGCATGACGTAATGGGGGGTGTTATCTCTTTTGTCGAAAATCAGCCGTTTTTGCTCGAACATTAAATGCCTCCAAATGGTATTTAATTAACTTCCCGAGCCCCTGGAAGCATGAAAATCACTTTAAACATGCTAATTTTAGCTCTAACACTGATGATCCACCTACAAATGTGAACTGACGTTCAAAAATAAAACATTTGAAAACGGACCATTTTCCACATTTCTGAAGCATGACGTAATGGGGGGGTGTTATCTCTTTTGTCGAAAATCAGCCGTTTTTGCTCGAACATTAAATGCCTCCAAATGGTATTTAATTAACTTCCCGGGGTGAAGAAACCCTTTTTGAGAACTCAGAGTGAGTAAATTGGCCATTTTCATGCACTTTTAACCATTCCAAAAATCTTGTGTTTTGGGCCCCTGGAAGCATGAAAATCACTTTAAACATGCTAATTTTAGCTCTAACACTGATGATCCACCTACAAATGTGAACTGACGTTCAAAAATAAAACATTTGAAAACGGACCATTTTCCACATTTCTGAAGCATGACGTAATGGGGGGTGTTATCTCTTTTGTCGAAAATCAGCCGTTTTTGCTCGAACATTAAATGCCTCCAAATGGTATTTAATTAACTTCCCGAGCCCCTGGAAGCATGAAAATCACTTTAAACATGCTAATTTTAGCTCTAACACTGATGATCCACCTACAAATGTGAACTGACGTTCAAAAATAAAACATTTGAAAACGGACCATTTTCCACATTTCTGAAGCATGACGTAATGGGGGGGTGTTATCTCTTTTGTCGAAAATCAGCCGTTTTTGCTCGAAGATTAAATGCCTCCAAATGGTATTTAATTAACTTCCCGGGGGTAAGAAACCCTTTTTGAGAACTCAGAGTGAGTAAATTGGCCATTTTCATGCACTTTTAACCATTCCATAAATCTTGTGTTTTGGGCCCCTGGAAGCATGAAAATCATTTTAAACATGCTAATTTTAGCTCTAACACTGATGATCCACCTACAAATGTGAACTGACGTTCAAAAATAAAACATTTGAAAACGGACCATTTTCCACATTTCTGAAGCATGACGTAATGGGGGGGTGTTATCTCTTTTGTCGAAAATCAGCCGTTTTTGCTCAAACATTAAATGCCTCCAAATGGTATTTATTTCACTTCCCGAGCCCCTGGAAGCATAAAAATCACTTTAAACATGCTAATTTTAGCTCTAACACTGATGATCCACCTACAAATGTGAACTGACGTTCAAAAATAAAACATTTGAAAACGGACCATTTTCCACATTTCTGAAGCATGACGTAATGGGGGGGGTTATCTCTTTTGTCGAAAATCAGCCGTTTTTGCTCGAACATTAAATGCCTCCAAATGGTATTTATTTCACTTCCCGAGCCCCTGGAAGCATGAAAATCACTTTAAACATGCTAATTTTAGCTCTAACACTGATGATCCACCTACAAATGTGAACTGACGTTCAAAAATAAAACATTTGAAAACGGACCATTTTCCACATTTCTGAAGCATGACGTAATGGGGGGTGTTATCTCTTTTGTCGAAAATCAGCCGTTTTTGCTCGAACATTAAATGCCTCCAAATGGTATTTAATTAACTTCCCGAGCCCCTGGAAGCATGAAAATCACTTTAAACATGCTAATTTTAGCTCTAACACTGATGATCCACCTACAAATGTGAACTGACGTTCAAAAATAAAACATTTGAAAACGGACCATTTTCCACATTTCTGAAGCATGACGTAATGGGGGGGTGTTATCTCTTTTGTCGAAAATCAGCCGTTTTTGCTCGAACATTAAATGCCTCCAAATGGTATTTAATTAACTTCCCGAGCCCCTGGAAGCATGAAAATCACTTTAAACATGCTAATTTTAGCTCTAACACTGATGATCCACCTACAAATGTGAACTGACGTTCAAAAATAAAACATTTGAAAACGGACCATTTTCCACATTTCTGAAGCATGACGTAATGGGGGGGTGTTATCTCTTTTGTCGAAAATCAGCCGTTTTTGCTCGAACATTAAATGCCTCCAAATGGTATTTAATTAACTTCCCGGGGTGAAGAAACCCTTTTTGAGAACTCAGAGTGAGTAAATTGGTCATTTTCATGCACTTTTAACCATTCCATGAATCTTGTGTTTTGGGCCCCTGGAAGCATGAAAATCACTTTAAACATGCTAATTTTAGCTCTAACACTGATGATCCACCTACAAATGTGAACTGACGTTCAAAAATAAAACATTTGAAAACGGACCATTTTCCACATTTCTGAAGCATGACGTAATGGGGGGGTGTTATCTCTTTTGTCGAAAATCAGCCGTTTTTGCTCGAACATTAAATGCCTCCAAATGGTATTTAATTAACTTCCCGAGCCCCTGGAAGCATGAAAATCACTTTAAACATGCTAATTTTAGCTCTAACACTGATGATCCACCTACAAATGTGAACTGACGTTCAAAAATAAAACATTTGAAAACGGACCATTTTCCACATTTCTGAAGCATGACGTAATGGGGGGGTGTTATCTCTTTTGTCGAAAATCAGCCGTTTTTGCTCGAACATTAAATGCCTCCAAATGGTATTTAATTAACTTCCCGGGGTGAAGAAACCCTTTTTGAGAACTCAGAGTGAGTAAATTGGCCATTTTCATGCACTTTTAACCATTCCATAAATCTTGTGTTTTGGGCCCCTGGAAGCATGAAAATCACTTTAAACATGCTAATTTTAGCTCTAACACTGATGATCCACCTACAAATGTGAACTGACGTTCAAAAATAAAACATTTGAAAACGGACCATTTTCCACATTTCTGAAGCATGACGTAATGGGGGGGTGTTATCTCTTTTGTCGAAAATCAGCCGTTTTTGCTCGAACATTAAATGCCTCCAAATGGTATTTAATTAACTTCCCGGGGTGAAGAAACCCTTTTTGAGAACTCAGAGTGAGTAAATTGGCCATTTGCATGCACTTTTAACCATTCCATAAATCTTGTGTTTTGGGCCCCTGGAAGCATGAAAATCACTTTAAACATGATAATTTTAGCTCTAACACTGATGATCCACCTACAAATGTGAACTGACGTTCAAAAATAAAACATTTGAAAACGGACCATTTTCCACATTTCTGAAGCATGACGTAATGGGGGGGTGTTATCTCTTTTGTCGAAAATCAGCCGTTTTTGCTCGAACATTAAATGCCTCCAAATGGTATTTAATTAACTTCCCGAGCCCCTGGAAGCATGAAAATCACTTTAAACATGCTAATTTTAGCTCTAACACTGATGATCCACCTACAAATGTGAACTGACGTTCAAAAATAAAACATTTGAAAACAGACCATTTTCCACATTTCTGAAGCATGACGTAATGGGGGGGTGTTATCTCTTTTGTCGAAAATCAGCCGTTTTTGCTCGAACATTAAATGCCTCCAAATGGTATTTAATTAACTTCCCGGGGTGAAGAAACCCTTTTTGAGAACTCAGAGTGAGTAAATTGGCCATTTTCATGCACTTTTAACCATTCCATAAATCTTGTGTTTTGGGCCCCTGGAAGCATGAAAATCACTTTAAACATGCTAATTTTAGCTCTAACACTGATGATCCACCTACAAATGTGAACTGACGTTCAAAAATAAAACATTTGAAAACGGACCATTTTCCACATTTCTGAAGCATGACGTAATGGGGGGGTGTTATCTCTTTTGTCGAAAATCAGCCGTTTTTGCTCGAACATTAAATGCCTCCAAATGGTATTTAATTAACTTCCCGAGCCCCTGGAAGCATGAAAATCACTTTAAACATGCTAATTTTAGCTCTAACACTGATGATCCACCTACAAATGTGAACTGACGTTCAAAAATAAAACATTTGAAAACGGACCATTTTCCACATTTCTGAAGCATGACGTAATGGGGGGGTGTTATCTCTTTTGTCGAAAATCAGCCGTTTTTGCTCGAACATTAAATGCCTCCAAATGGTATTTAATTAACTTCCCGGGGTGAAGAAACCCTTTTTGAGAACTCAGAGTGAGTAAATTGGCCATTTTCATGCACTTTTAACCATTCCATAAATCTTGTGTTTTGGGCCCCTGGAAGCATGAAAATCACTTTAAACATGCTAATTTTAGCTCTAACACTGATTATCCACCTACAAATGTGAACTGACGTTCAAAAATAAAACATTTGAAAACGGACCATTTTCCACATTTCTGAAGCATGACGTAATGGGGGGGTGTTATCTCTTTTGTCGAAAATCAGCCGTTTTTGCTCGAACATTAAATGCCTCCAAATGGTATTTAATTAACTTCCCCGGGTGAAGAAACCCTTTTTGAGAACTCAGAGTGAGTAAATTGGCCATTTGCATGCACTTTTAACCATTCCATAAATCTTGTGTTTTGGGCCCCTGGAAGCATGAAAATCACTTTAAACATGATAATTTTAGCTCTAACACTGATGATCCACCTACAAATGTGAACTGACGTTCAAAAATAAAACATTTGAAAACGGACCATTTTCCACATTTCTGAAGCATGACGTAATGGGGGGTGTTATCTCTTTTGTCGAAAATCAGCCGTTTTTGCTCGAACATTAAATGCCTCCAAATGGTATTTAATTAACTTCCCGAGCCCCTGGAAGCATGAAAATCACTTTAAACATGCTAATTTTAGCTCTAACACTGATGATCCACCTACAAATGTGAACTGACGTTCAAAAATAAAACATTTGAAAACGGACCATTTTCCACATTTCTGAAGCATGACGTAATGGGGGGGTGTTATCTCTTTTGTCGAAAATCAGCCGTTTTTGCTCGAACATTAAATGCCTCCAAATGGTATTTAATTAACTTCCCGGGGTGAAGAAACCCTTTTTGAGAACTCAGAGTGAGTAAATTGGCCATTTTCATGCACTTTTAACCATTCCATAAATCTTGTGTTTTGGGCCCCTGGAAGCATGAAAATCACTTTAAACATGCTAATTTTAGCTCTAACACTGATGATCCACCTACAAATGTGAACTGACGTTCAAAAATAAAACATTTGAAAACGGACCATTTTCCACATTTCTGAAGCATGACGTAATGGGGGGGTGTTATCTCTTTTGTCGAAAATCAGCCGTTTTTGCTCGAACATTAAATGCCTCCAAATGGTATTTAATTAACTTCCCGAGCCCCTGGAAGCATGAAAATCACTTTAAACATGCTAATTTTAGCTCTAACACTGATGATCCACCTACAAATGTGAACTGACATTCAAAAATAAAACATTTGAAAACGGACCATTTTCCACATTTCTGAAGCATGACGTAATGGGGGGGTGTTATCTCTTTTGTCGAAAATCAGCCGTTTTTGCTCGAACATTAAATGCCTCCAAATGGTATTTAATTAACTTCCCGGGGTGAAGAAACCCTTTTTGAGAACTCAGAGTGAGTAAATTGGCCATTTTCATGCACTTTTAACCATTCCATAAATCTTGTGTTTTGGGCCCCTGGAAGCATGAAAATCACTTTAAACATTCTAATTTTAGCTCTAACACTGATGATCCACCTACAAATGTGAACTGACGTTCAAAAATAAAACATTTGAAAACGGACCATTTTCCACATTTCTGAAGCATGACGTAATGGGGGGTGTTATCTCTTTTGTCGAAAATCAGCCGTTTTTGCTCGAACATTAAATGCCTCCAAATGGTATTTATTTCACTTCCCGAGCCCCTGGAAGCATAAAAATCACTTTAAACATGCTAATTTTAGCTCTAACACTGATGATCCACCTACAAATGTGAACTGACGTTCAAAAATAAAACATTTGAAAACGGACCATTTTCCACATTTCTGAAGCATGACGTAATGGGGGGGTGTTATCTCTTTTGTCGAAAATCAGCCGTTTTTGCTCGAACATTAAATGCCTCCAAATGGTATTTATTTCACTTCCCGAGCCCCTGGAAGCATGAAAATCACTTTAAACATGCTAATTTTAGCTCTAACACTGATGATCCACCTACAAATGTGAACTGACGTTCAAAAATAAAACATTTGAAAACGGACCATTTTCCACATTTCTGAAGCATGACGTAATGGGGGGGTGTTATCTCTTTTGTCGAAAATCAGCCGTTTTTGCTCGAACATTAAATGCCTCCAAATGGTATTTAATTAACTTCCCGGGGTGAAGAAACCCTTTTTGAGAACTCAGAGTGAGTAAATTGGTCATTTTCATGCACTTTTAACCATTCCATGAATCTTGTGTTTTGGGCCCCTGGAAGCATGAAAATCACTTTAAACATGCTAATTTTAGCTCTAACACTGATGATCCACCTACAAATGTGAACTGACGTTCAAAAATAAAACATTTGAAAACGGACCATTTTCCACATTTCTGAAGCATGACGTAATGGGGGGGTGTTATCTCTTTTGTCGAAAATCAGCCGTTTTTGCTCGAACATTAAATGCCTCCAAATGGTATTTAATTAACTTCCCGAGCCCCTGGAAGCATGAAAATCACTTTAAACATGCTAATTTTAGCTCTAACACTGATGATCCACCTACAAATGTGAACTGACGTTCAAAAATAAAACATTTGAAAACGGACCATTTTCCACATTTCTGAAGCATGACGTAATGGGGGGGTGTTATCTCTTTTGTCGAAAATCAGCCGTTTTTGCTTGAACATTAAATGCCTCCAAATGGTATTTAATTAACTTCCCGGGGAGAAGAACCCCTTTTTGAGAACTCAGAGTGAGTAAATTGGCCATTTTCATGCACGTTTAACCATTCCATAAATCTTGTGTTTTGGGCCCCTGGAAGCATGAAAATCACTTTAAACATGCTAATTTTAGCTCTAACACTGATGATCCACCTACAAATGTGAACTGACGTTCAAAAATAAAACATTTGAAAACGGACCATTTTCCACATTTCTGAAGCATGACGTAATGGGGGGGGTGTTATCTCTTTTGTCGAAAATCAGCCGTTTTTGCTCGAACATTAAATGCCTCCAAATGGTATTTAATTAACTTCCCGAGCCCCTGGAAGCATGAAAATCACTTTAAACATGCTAATTTTAGCTCTAACACTGATGATCCACCTACAAATGTGAACTGACGTTCAAAAATAAAACATTTGAAAACGGACCATTTTCCACATTTCTGAAGCATGACATAATGGGGGGGTGTTATCTCTTTTGTCGAAAATCAGCCGTTTTTGCTCGAACATTAAATGCCTCCAAATGGTATTTAATTAACTTCCCGGGGTGAAGAAACCCTTTTTGAGAACTCAGAGTGAGTAAATTGGCCATTTTCATGCACTTTTAACCATTCCATAAATCTTGTGTTTTGGGCCCCTGGAAGCATGAAAATCACTTTAAACATGCTAATTTTAGCTCTAACACTGATGATCCACCTACAAATGTGAACTGACGTTCAAAAATAAAACATTTGAAAACGGACCATTTTCCACATTTCTGAAGCATGACGTAATGGGGGGTGTTATCTCTTTTGTCGAAAATCAGCCGTTTTTGCTCGAACATTAAATGCCTCCAAATGGTATTTAATTAACTTCCCGAGCCCCTGGAAGCATGAAAATCACTTTAAACATGCTAATTTTAGCTCTAACACTGATGATCCACCTACAAATGTGAACTGACGTTCAAAAATAAAACATTTGAAAACGGACCATTTTCCACATTTCTGAAGCATGACGTAATGGGGGGGGTGTTATCTCTTTTGTCGAAAATCAGCCGTTTTTGCTCGAACATTAAATGCCTCCAAATGGTATTTAATTAACTTCCCGAGCCCCTGGAAGCATGAAAATCACTTTAAACATGCTAATTTTAGCTCTAACACTGATGATCCACCTACAAATGTGAACTGACGTTCAAAAATAAAACATTTGAAAACGGACCATTTTCCACATTTCTGAAGCATGACGTAATGGGGGGGTGTTATCTCTTTTGTCGAAAATCAGCCGTTTTTGCTCGAACATTAAATGCCTCCAAATGGTATTTAATTAACTTCCCGGGGTGAAGAAACCCTTTTTGAGAACTCAGAGTTAGTAAATTGGCCATTTTCATGCACTTTTAACCATTCCATAAATCTTGTGTTTTGGGCCCCTGGAAGCATGAAAATCACTTTAAACATGCTAATTTTAGCTCTAACACTGATGATCCACCTACAAATGTGAACTGACGTTCAAAAATAAAACATTTGAAAACTGACCATTTTCCACATTTCTGAAGCATGACGTAATGGGGGGTGTTATCTCTTTTGTCGAAAATCAGCCGTTTTTGCTCGAACATTAAATGCCTCCAAATGGTATTTAATTAACTTCCCGAGCCCCTGGAAGCATGAAAATCACTTTAAACATGCTAATTTTAGCTCTAACACTGATGATCCACCTACAAATGTGAACTGACGTTCAAAAATAAAACATTTGAAAACGGACCATTTTCCACATTTCTGAAGCATGACGTAATGGGGGGTGTTATCTCTTTTGTCGAAAATCAGCCGTTTTTGCTCGAACATTAAATGCCTCCAAATGGTATTTAATTAACTTCCCGAGCCCCTGGAAGCATGAAAATCACTTTAAACATGCTAATTTTAGCTCTAACACTGATGATCCACCTACAAATGTGAACTGACGTTCAAAAATAAAACATTTGAAAACGGACCATTTTCCACATTTCTGAAGCATGACGTAATGGGGGGGTGTTATCTCTTTTGTCGAAAATCAGCCATTTTTGCTCGAACATTAAATGCCTCCAAATGGTATTTAATTAACTTCCCGGGGTGAAGAAACCCTTTTTGAGAACTCAGAGTGAGTAAATTGGTCATTTTCATGCACTTTTAACCATTCCATTAATCTTGTGTTTTGGGCCCCTGGAAGCATGAAAATCACTTTAAACATGCTAATTTTAGCTCTAACACTGATGATCCACCTACAAATGTGAACTGACGTTCAAAAATAAAACATTTGAAAACGGACCATTTTCCACATTTCTGAAGCATGACGTAATGGGGGGGGTGTTATCTCTTTTGTCGAAAATCAGCCGTTTTTGCTCGAACATTAAATGCCTCCAAATGGTATTTAATTAACTTCCCGAGCCCCTGGAAGCATGAAAATCACTTTAAACATGCTAATTTTAGCTCTAACACTGATGATCCACCTACAAATGTGAACTGACGTTCAAAAATAAAACATTTGAAAACGGACCATTTTCCACATTTCCGAAGCATGACGTAATGGGGGGTGTTATCTCTTTTGTCGAAAATCAGCCGTTTTTGCTCGAACATTAAATGCCTCCAAATGGTATTTAATTAACTTCCCGGGGTGAAGAAACCCTTTTTGAGAACTCAGAGTGAGTAAATTGGCCATTTTCATGCACTTTTAACCATTCCATAAATCTTGTGTTTTGGGCCCCTGGAAGCATGAAAATCACTTTAAACATGCTAATTTTAGCTCTAACACTGATGATCCACCTACAAATGTGAACTGACGTTCAAAAATAAAACATTTGAAAACGGACCATTTTCCACATTTCTGAAGCATGACGTAATGGGGGGTGTTATCTCTTTTGTCGAAAATCAGCCGTTTTTGCTCGAACATTAAATGCCTCCAAATGGTATTTAATTAACTTCCCGAGCCCCTGGAAGAATGAAAATCACTTTAAACATGCTAATTTTAGCTCTAACACTGATGATCCACCTACAAATGTGAACTGACGTTCAAAAATAAAACATTTGAAAACGGACCATTTTCCACATTTCTGAAGCATGACGTAATGGGGGGGTGTTATCTCTTTTGTCGAAAATCAGCCGTTTTTGCTCGAACATTAAATGCCTCCAAATGGTATTTAATTAACTTCCCGGGGTGAAGAAACCCTTTTTGAGAACTCAGAGTGAGTAAATTGGCCATTTTCATGCACTTTTAACCATTCCATAAATCTTGTGTTTTGGGCCCCTGGAAGCATGAAAATCACTTTAAACATGCTAATTTTAGCTCTAACACTGATGATCCACCTACAAATGTGAACTGACGTTCAAAAATAAAACATTTGAAAACGGACCATTTTCCACATTTCTGAAGCATGACGTAATGGGGGGGTGTTATCTCTTTTGTCGAAAATCAGCCGTTTTTGCTCGAACATTAAATGCCTCCAAATGGTATTTAATTAACTTCCCGCGCCCCTGGAAGCATGAAAATCACTTTAAACATGCTAATTTTAGCTCTAACACTGATGATCCACCTACAAATGTGAACTGACATTCAAAAATAAAACATTTGAAAACGGACCATTTTCCACATTTCTGAAGCATGACGTAATGGGGGGGTGTTATCTCTTTTGTCGAAAATCAGCCATTTTTGCTCGAACATTAAATGCCTCCAAATGGTATTTAATTAACTTCCCGGGGTGAAGAAACCCTTTTTGAGAACTCAGAGTGAGTAAATTGGCCATTTTCATGCACTTTTAACCATTCCATAAATCTTGTGTTTTGGGCCCCTGGAAGCATGAAAATCACTTTAAACATGCTAATTTTAGCTCTAACACTGATGATCCACCTACAAATGTGAACTGACGTTCAAAAATAAAACATTTGAAAACGGACCATTTTCCACATTTCTGAAGCATGACGTAATGGGGGGTGTTATCTCTTTTGTCGAAAATCAGCCGTTTTTGCTCGAACATTAAATGCCTCCAAATGGTATTTATTTCACTTCCCGAGCCCCTGGAAGCATAAAAATCACTTTAAACATGCTAATTTTAGCTCTAACACTGATGATCCACCTACAAATGTGAACTGACGTTCAAAAATAAAACATTTGAAAACGGACCATTTTCCACATTTCTGAAGCATGACGTAATGGGGGGGTGTTATCTCTTTTGTCGAAAATCAGCCGTTTTTGCTCGAACATTAAATGCCTCCAAATGGTATTTATTTCACTTCCCGAGCCCCTGGAAGCATGAAAATCACTTTAAACATGCTAATTTTAGCTCTAACACTGATGATCCACCTACAAATGTGAACTGACGTTCAAAAATAAAACATTTGAAAACGGACCATTTTCCACATTTCTGAAGCATGACGTAATGGGGGGTGTTATCTCTTTTGTCGAAAATCAGCCGTTTTTGCTCGAACATTAAATGCCTCCAAATGGTATTTAATTAACTTCCCGAGCCCCTGGAAGCATGAAAATCACTTTAAACATGCTAATTTTAGCTCTAACACTGATGATCCACCTACAAATGTGAACTGACGTTCAAAAATAAAACATTTGAAAACGGACCATTTTCCACATTTCTGAAGCATGACGTAATGGGGGGGGTGTTATCTCTTTTGTCGAAAATCAGCCGTTTTTGCTCGAACATTAAATGCCTCCAAATGGTATTTAATTAACTTCCCGGGGTGAAGAAACCCTTTTTGAGAACTCAGAGTGAGTAAATTGGCCATTTTCATGCACTTTTAACCATTCCATAAATCTTGTGTTTTGGGCCCCTGGAAGCATGAAAATCACTTTAAACATGCTAATTTTAGCTCTAACACTGATGATCCACCTACAAATGTGAACTGACGTTCAAAAATAAAACATTTGAAAACGGACCATTTTCCACATTTCTGAAGCATGACGTAATGGGGGGTGTTATCTCTTTTGTCGAAAATCAGCCGTTTTTGCTCGAACATTAAATGCCTCCAAATGGTATTTAATTAACTTCCCGAGCCCCTGGAAGCATGAAAATCACTTTAAACATGCTAATTTTAGCTCTAACACTGATGATCCACCTACAAATGTGAACTGACGTTCAAAAATAAAACATTTGAAAACGGACCATTTTCCACATTTCTGAAGCATGACGTAATGGGGGGGTGTTATCTCTTTTGTCGAAAATCAGCCGTTTTTGCTGGAAGATTAAATGCCTCCAAATGGTATTTAATTAACTTCCCGGGGGTAAGAAACCCTTTTTGAGAACTCAGAGTGAGTAAATTGGCCATTTTCATGCACTTTTAACCATTCCATAAATCTTGTGTTTTGGGCCCCTGGAAGCATGAAAATCATTTTAAACATGCTAATTTTAGCTCTAACACTGATGATCCACCTACAAATGTGAACTGACGTTCAAAAATAAAACATTTGAAAACGGACCATTTTCCACATTTCTGAAGCATGACGTAATGGGGGGGTGTTATCTCTTTTGTCGAAAATCAGCCGTTTTTGCTCAAACATTAAATGCCTCCAAATGGTATTTATTTCACTTCCCGAGCCCCTGGAAGCATAAAAATCACTTTAAACATGCTAATTTTAGCTCTAACACTGATGATCCACCTACAAATGTGAACTGACGTTCAAAAATAAAACATTTGAAAACGGACCATTTTCCACATTTCTGAAGCATGACGTAATGGGGGGGGTTATCTCTTTTGTCGAAAATCAGCCGTTTTTGCTCGAACATTAAATGCCTCCAAATGGTATTTATTTCACTTCCCGAGCCCCTGGAAGCATGAAAATCACTTTAAACATGCTAATTTTAGCTCTAACACTGATGATCCACCTACAAATGTGAACTGACGTTCAAAAATAAAACATTTGAAAACGGACCATTTTCCACATTTCTGAAGCATGACGTAATGGGGGGGTGTTATCTCTTTTGTCGAAAATCAGCCGTTTTTGCTCGAACATTAAATGCCTCCAAATGGTATTTAATTAACTTCCCGGGGTGAAGAAACCCTTTTTGAGAACTCAGAGTGAGTAAATTGGTCATTTTCATGCACTTTTAACCATTCCATGAATCTTGTGTTTTGGGCCCCTGGAAGCATGAAAATCACTTTAAACATGCTAATTTTAGCTCTAACACTGATGATCCACCTACAAATGTGAACTGACGTTCAAAAATAAAACATTTGAAAACGGACCATTTTCCACATTTCTGAAGCATGACGTAATGGGGGGGTGTTATCTCTTTTGTCGAAAATCAGCCGTTTTTGCTCGAACATTAAATGCCTCCAAATGGTATTTAATTAACTTCCCGAGCCCCTGGAAGCATGAAAATCACTTTAAACATGCTAATTTTAGCTCTAACACTGATGATCCACCTACAAATGTGAACTGACGTTCAAAAATAAAACATTTGAAAACGGACCATTTTCCACATTTCTGAAGCATGACGTAATGGGGGGGTGTTATCTCTTTTGTCGAAAATCAGCCGTTTTTGCTCGAACATTAAATGCCTCCAAATGGTATTTAATTAACTTCCCGGGGTGAAGAAACCCTTTTTGAGAACTCAGAGTGAGTAAATTGGTCATTTTCATGCACTTTTAACCATTCCATGAATCTTGTGTTTTGGGCCCCTGGAAGCATGAAAATCACTTTAAACATGCTAATTTTAGCTCTAACACTGATGATCCACCTACAAATGTGAACTGACGTTCAAAAATAAAACATTTGAAAACGGACCATTTTCCACATTTCTGAAGCATGACGTAATGGGGGGGTGTTATCTCTTTTGTCGAAAATCAGCCGTTTTTGCTCGAACATTAAATGCCTCCAAATGGTATTTAATTAACTTCCCGAGCCCCTGGAAGCATGAAAATCACTTTAAACATGCTAATTTTAGCTCTAACACTGATGATCCACCTACAAATGTGAACTGACGTTCAAAAATAAAACATTTGAAAACGGACCATTTTCCACATTTCTGAAGCATGACGTAATGGGGGGGTGTTATCTCTTTTGTCGAAAATCAGCCGTTTTTGCTCGAACATTAAATGCCTCCAAATGGTATTTAATTAACTTCCCGGGGTGAAGAAACCCTTTTTGAGAACTCAGAGTGAGTAAATTGGCCATTTTCATGCACTTTTAACCATTCCATAAATCTTGTGTTTTGGGCCCCTGGAAGCATGAAAATCACTTTAAACATGCTAATTTTAGCTCTAACACTGATGATCCACCTACAAATGTGAACTGACGTTCAAAAATAAAACATTTGAAAACGGACCATTTTCCACATTTCTGAAGCATGACGTAATGGGGGGGTGTTATCTCTTTTGTCGAAAATCAGCCGTTTTTGCTCGAACATTAAATGCCTCCAAATGGTATTTAATTAACTTCCCGGGGTGAAGAAACCCTTTTTGAGAACTCAGAGTGAGTAAATTGGCCATTTGCATGCACTTTTAACCATTCCATAAATCTTGTGTTTTGGGCCCCTGGAAGCATGAAAATCACTTTAAACATGCTAATTTTAGCTCTAACACTGATGATCCACCTACAAATGTGAACTGACGTTCAAAAATAAAACATTTGAAAACGGACCATTTTCCACATTTCTGAAGCATGACGTAATGGGGGGGTGTTATCTCTTTTGTCGAAAATCAGCCGTTTTTGCTCGAACATTAAATGCCTCCAAATGGTATTTAATTAACTTCCCGGGGTGAAGAAACCCTTTTTGAGAACTCAGAGTGAGTAAATTGGCCATTTTCATGCACTTTTAACCATTCCATAAATCTTGTGTTTTGGGCCCCTGGAAGCATGAAAATCACTTTAAACATGCTAATTTTAGCTCTAACACTGATGATCCACCTACAAATGTGAACTGACGTTCAAAAATAAAACATTTGAAAACGGACCATTTTCCACATTTCTGAAGCATGACGTAATGGGGGGGTGTTATCTCTTTTGTCGAAAATCAGCCGTTTTTGCTCGAACATTAAATGCCTCCAAATGGTATTTAATTAACTTCCCGGGGTGAAGAAACCCTTTTTGAGAACTCAGAGTGAGTAAATTGGTCATTTTCATGCACTTTTAACCATTCCATGAATCTTGTGTTTTGGGCCCCTGGAAGCATGAAAATCACTTTAAACATGCTAATTTTAGCTCTAACACTGATGATCCACCTACAAATGTGAACTGACGTTCAAAAATAAAACATTTGAAAAAGGACCATTTTCCACATTTCTGAAGCATGACGTAATGGGGGGGTGTTATCTCTTTTGTCGAAAATCAGCCGTTTTTGCTCGAACATTAAATGCCTCCAAATGGTATTTAATTAACTTCCCGAGCCCCTGGAAGCATGAAAATCACTTTAAACATGCTAATTTTAGCTCTAACACTGATGATCCACCTACAAATGTGAACTGACGTTCAAAAATAAAACATTTGAAAACGGACCATTTTCCACATTTCTGAAGCATGACGTAATGGGGGGGTGTTATCTCTTTTGTCGAAAATCAGCCGTTTTTGCTCGAACATTAAATGCCTCCAAATGGTATTTAATTAACTTCCCGAGCCCCTGGAAGCATGAAAATCACTTTAAACATGCTAATTTTAGCTCTAACACTGATGATCCACCTACAAATGTGAACTGACGTTCAAAAATAAAACATTTGAAAACGGACCATTTTCCACATTTCTGAAGCATGACGTAATGGGGGGGTGTTATCTCTTTTGTCGAAAATCAGCCGTTTTTGCTCGAACATTAAATGCCTCCAAATGGTATTTAATTAACTTCCCGGGGTGAAGAAACCCTTTTTGAGAACTCAGAGTGAGTAAATTGGCCATTTTCATGCACTTTTAACCATTCCATAAATCTTGTGTTTTGGGCCCCTGGAAGCATGAAAATCACTTTAAACATGCTAATTTTAGCTCTAACACTGATGATCCACCTACAAATGTGAACTGACGTTCAAAAATAAAACATTTGAAAACGGACCATTTTCCACATTTCTGAAGCATGACGTAATGGGGGGGTGTTATCTCTTTTGTCGAAAATCAGCCGTTTTTGCTCGAACATTAAATGCCTCCAAATGGTATTTAATTAACTTCCCGGGGTGAAGAAACCCTTTTTGAGAACTCAGAGTGAGTAAATTGGCCATTTGCATGCACTTTTAACCATTCCATAAATCTTGTGTTTTGGGCCCCTGGAAGCATGAAAATCACTTTAAACATGCTAATTTTAGCTCTAACACTGATGATCCACCTACAAATGTGAACTGACGTTCAAAAATAAAACATTTGAAAACGGACCATTTTCCACATTTCTGAAGCATGACGTAATGGGGGGGTGTTATCTCTTTTGTCGAAAATCAGCCGTTTTTGCTCGAACATTAAATGCCTCCAAATGGTATTTAATTAACTTCCCGGGGTGAAGAAACCCTTTTTGAGAACTCAGAGTGAGTAAATTGGCCATTTTCATGCACTTTTAACCATTCCATAAATCTTGTGTTTTGGGCCCCTGGAAGCATGAAAATCACTTTAAACATGCTAATTTTAGCTCTAACACTGATGATCCACCTACAAATGTGAACTGACGTTCAAAAATAAAACATTTGAAAACGGACCATTTTCCACATTTCTGAAGCATGACGTAATGGGGGGGTGTTATCTCTTTTGTCGAAAATCAGCCGTTTTTGCTCGAACATTAAATGCCTCCAAATGGTATTTAATTAACTTCCCGGGGTGAAGAAACCCTTTTTAAGAACTCAGAGTGAGTAAATTGGTCATTTTCATGCACTTTTAACCATTCCATGAATCTTGTGTTTTGGGCCCCTGGAAGCATGAAAATCACTTTAAACATGCTAATTTTAGCTCTAACACTGATGATCCACCTACAAATGTGAACTGACGTTCAAAAATAAAACATTTGAAAAAGGACCATTTTCCACATTTCTGAAGCATGACGTAATGGGGGGGTGTTATCTCTTTTGTCGAAAATCAGCCGTTTTTGCTCGAACATTAAATGCCTCCAAATGGTATTTAATTAACTTCCCGAGCCCCTGGAAGCATGAAAATCACTTTAAACATGCTAATTTTAGCTCTAACACTGATGATCCACCTACAAATGTGAACTGACGTTCAAAAATAAAACATTTGAAAACGGACCATTTTCCACATTTCTGAAGCATGACGTAATGGGGGGGTGTTATCTCTTTTGTCGAAAATCAGCCGTTTTTGCTCGAACATTAAATGCCTCCAAATGGTATTTAATTAACTTCCCGGGGTGAAGAAACCCTTATTGAGAACTCAGAGTGAGTAAATTGGCCATTTTCATGCACTTTTAACCATTCCATAAATCTTGTGTTTTGGGCCCCTGGAAGCATGAAAATCACTTTAAACATGCTAATTTTAGCTCTAACACTGATTATCCACCTACAAATGTGAACTGACGTTCAAAAATAAAACATTTGAAAACGGACCATTTTCCACATTTCTGAAGCATGACGTAATGGGGGGGTGTTATCTCTTTTGTCGAAAATCAGCCGTTTTTGCTCGAACATTAAATGCCTCCAAAAGGTATTTAATTAACTTCCCCGGGTGAAGAAACCCTTTTTGAGAACTCAGAGTGAGTAAATTGGCCATTTGCATGCACTTTTAACCATTCCATAAATCTTGTGTTTTGGGCCCCTGGAAGCATGAAAATCACTTTAAACATGATAATTTTAGCTCTAACACTGATGATCCACCTACAAATGTGAACTGACGTTCAAAAATAAAACATTTGAAAACGGACCATTTTCCACATTTCTGAAGCATGACGTAATGGGGGGTGTTATCTCTTTTGTCGAAAATCAGCCGTTTTTGCTCGAACATTAAATGCCTCCAAATGGTATTTAATTAACTTCCCGAGCCCCTGGAAGCATGAAAATCACTTTAAACATGCTAATTTTAGCTCTAACACTGATGATCCACCTACAAATGTGAACTGACGTTCAAAAATAAAACATTTGAAAACGGACCATTTTCCACATTTCTGAAGCATGACGTAATGGGGGGGTGTTATCTCTTTTGTCGAAAATCAGCCGTTTTTGCTCGAACATTAAATGCCTCCAAATGGTATTTAATTAACTTCCCGGGGTGAAGAAACCCTTTTTGAGAACTCAGAGTGAGTAAATTGGCCATTTTCATGCACTTTTAACCATTCCATAAATCTTGTGTTTTGGGCCCCTGGAAGCATGAAAATCACTTTAAACATGCTAATTTTAGCTCTAACACTGATGATCCACCTACAAATGTGAACTGACGTTCAAAAATAAAACATTTGAAAACGGACCATTTTCCACATTTCTGAAGCATGACGTAATGGGGGGGTGTTATCTCTTTTGTCGAAAATCAGCCGTTTTTGCTCGAACATTAAATGCCTCCAAATGGTATTTAATTAACTTCCCGAGCCCCTGGAAGCATGAAAATCACTTTAAACATGCTAATTTTAGCTCTAACACTGATGATCCACCTACAAATGTGAACTGACATTCAAAAATAAAACATTTGAAAACGGACCATTTTCCACATTTCTGAAGCATGACGTAATGGGGGGGTGTTATCTCTTTTGTCGAAAATCAGCCGTTTTTGCTCGAACATTAAATGCCTCCAAATGGTATTTAATTAACTTCCCGGGGTGAAGAAACCCTTTTTGAGAACTCAGAGTGAGTAAATTGGCCATTTTCATGCACTTTTAACCATTCCATAAATCTTGTGTTTTGGGCCCCTGGAAGCATGAAAATCACTTTAAACATTCTAATTTTAGCTCTAACACTGATGATCCACCTACAAATGTGAACTGACGTTCAAAAATAAAACATTTGAAAACGGACCATTTTCCACATTTCTGAAGCATGACGTAATGGGGGGTGTTATCTCTTTTGTCGAAAATCAGCCGTTTTTGCTCGAACATTAAATGCCTCCAAATGGTATTTATTTCACTTCCCGAGCCCCTGGAAGCATAAAAATCACTTTAAACATGCTAATTTTAGCTCTAACACTGATGATCCACCTACAAATGTGAACTGACGTTCAAAAATAAAACATTTGAAAACGGACCATTTTCCACATTTCTGAAGCATGACGTAATGGGGGGGTGTTATCTCTTTTGTCGAAAATCAGCCGTTTTTGCTCGAACATTAAATGCCTCCAAATGGTATTTATTTCACTTCCCGAGCCCCTGGAAGCATGAAAATCACTTTAAACATGCTAATTTTAGCTCTAACACTGATGATCCACCTACAAATGTGAACTGACGTTCAAAAATAAAACATTTGAAAACGGACCATTTTCCACATTTCTGAAGCATGACGTAATGGGGGGGTGTTATCTCTTTTGTCGAAAATCAGCCGTTTTTGCTCGAACATTAAATGCCTCCAAATGGCATTTAATTAACTTCCCGGGGTGAAGAAACCCTTTTTGAGAACTCAGAGTGAGTAAATTGGTCATTTTCATGCACTTTTAACCATTCCATGAATCTTGTGTTTTGGGCCCCTGGAAGCATGAAAATCACTTTAAACATGCTAATTTTAGCTCTAACACTGATGATCCACCTACAAATGTGAACTGACGTTCAAAAATAAAACATTTGAAAACGGACCATTTTCCACATTTCTGAAGCATGACGTAATGGGGGGGTGTTATCTCTTTTGTCGAAAATCAGCCGTTTTTGCTCGAACATTAAATGCCTCCAAATGGTATTTAATTAACTTCCCGAGCCCCTGGAAGCATGAAAATCACTTTAAACATGCTAATTTTAGCTCTAACACTGATGATCCACCTACAAATGTGAACTGACGTTCAAAAATAAAACATTTGAAAACGGACCATTTTCCACATTTCTGAAGCATGACGTAATGGGGGGGTGTTATCTCTTTTGTCGAAAATCAGCCGTTTTTGCTCGAACATTAAATGCCTCCAAATGGTATTTAATTAACTTCCCGGGGAGAAGAACCCCTTTTTGAGAACTCAGAGTGAGTAAATTGGCCATTTTCATGCACGTTTAACCATTCCATAAATCTTGTGTTTTGGGCCCCTGGAAGCATGAAAATCACTTTAAACATGCTAATTTTAGCTCTAACACTGATGATCCACCTACAAATGTGAACTGACGTTCAAAAATAAAACATTTGAAAACGGACCATTTTCCACATTTCTGAAGCATGACGTAATGGGGGGGGTGTTATCTCTTTTGTCGAAAATCAGCCGTTTTTGCTCGAACATTAAATGCCTCCAAATGGTATTTAATTAACTTCCCGAGCCCCTGGAAGCATGAAAATCACTTTAAACATGCTAATTTTAGCTCTAACACTGATGATCCACCTACAAATGTGAACTGACGTTCAAAAATAAAACATTTGAAAACGGACCATTTTCCACATTTCTGAAGCATGACATAATGGGGGGGTGTTATCTCTTTTGTCGAAAATCAGCCGTTTTTGCTCGAACATTAAATGCCTCCAAATGGTATTTAATTAACTTCCCGGGGTGAAGAAACCCTTTTTGAGAACTCAGAGTGAGTAAATTGGCCATTTTCATGCACTTTTAACCATTCCATAAATCTTGTGTTTTGGGCCCCTGGAAGCATGAAAATCACTTTAAACATGCTAATTTTAGCTCTAACACTGATGATCCACCTACAAATGTGAACTGACGTTCAAAAATAAAACATTTGAAAACGGACCATTTTCCACATTTCTGAAGCATGACGTAATGGGGGGGGTGTTATCTCTTTTGTCGAAAATCAGCCGTTTTTGCTCGAACATTAAATGCCTCCAAATGGTATTTAATTAACTTCCCGAGCCCCTGGAAGCATGAAAATCACTTTAAACATGCTAATTTTAGCTCTAACACTGATGATCCACCTACAAATGTGAACTGACGTTCAAAAATAAAACATTTGAAAACGGACCATTTTCCACATTTCTGAAGCATGACGTAATGGGGGGGTGTTATCTCTTTTGTCGAAAATCAGCCGTTTTTGCTCGAACATTAAATGCCTCCAAATGGTATTTAATTAACTTCCCGGGGTGAAGAAACCCTTTTTGAGAACTCAGAGTTAGTAAATTGGCCATTTTCATGCACTTTTAACCATTCCATAAATCTTGTGTTTTGGGCCCCTGGAAGCATGAAAATCACTTTAAACATGCTAATTTTAGCTCTAACACTGATGATCCACCTACAAATGTGAACTGACGTTCAAAAATAAAACATTTGAAAACTGACCATTTTCCACATTTCTGAAGCATGACGTAATGGGGGGTGTTATCTCTTTTGTCGAAAATCAGCCGTTTTTGCTCGAACATTAAATGCCTCCAAATGGTATTTAATTAACTTCCTGAGCCCCTGGAAGCATGAAAATCACTTTAAACATGCTAATTTTAGCTCTAACACTGATGATCCACCTACAAATGTGAACTGACGTTCAAAAATAAAACATTTGAAAACGGACCATTTTCCACATTTCTGAAGCATGACGTAATGGGGGGTGTTATCTCTTTTGTCGAAAATCAGCCGTTTTTGCTCGAACATTAAATGCCTCCAAATGGTATTTAATTAACTTCCCGAGCCCCTGGAAGCATGAAAATCACTTTAAACATGCTAATTTTAGCTCTAACACTGATGATCCACCTACAAATGTGAACTGACGTTCAAAAATAAAACATTTGAAAACGGACCATTTTCCACATTTCTGAAGCATGACGTAATGGGGGGGTGTTATCTCTTTTGTCGAAAATCAGCCATTTTTGCTCGAACATTAAATGCCTCCAAATGGTATTTAATTAACTTCCCGGGGTGAAGAAACCCTTTTTGAGAACTCAGAGTGAGTAAATTGGCCATTTTCATGCACTTTTAACCATTCCATTAATCTTGTGTTTTGGGCCCCTGGAAGCATGAAAATCACTTTAAACATGCTAATTTTAGCTCTAACACTGATGATCCACCTACAAATGTGAACTGACGTTCAAAAATAAAACATTTGAAAACGGACCATTTTCCACATTTCTGAAGCATGACGTAATGGGGAGGTGTTATCTCTTTTGTCGAAAATCAGCCGTTTTTGCTCGAACATTAAATGCCTCCAAATGGTATTTAATTAACTTCCCGAGCCCCTGGAAGCATGAAAATCACTTTAAACATGCTAATTTTAGCTCTAACACTGATGATCCACCTACAAATGTGAACTGACGTTCAAAAATAAAACATTTGAAAACGGACCATTTTCCACATTTCTGAAGCATGACGTAATGGGGGGGTGTTATCTCTTTTGTCGAAAATCAGCCGTTTTTGCTCGAACATTAAATGCCTCCATATGGTATTTAATTAACTTCCCGGGGTGAAGAAACCCTTTTTGAGAACTCAGAGTGAGTAAATTGGCTGTTTTCATGCACTTTTAACCATTCCATAAATCTTGTGTTTTGGGCCCCTGGAAGCATGAAAATCACTTTAAACATGCTAATTTTAGCTCTAACACTGATGATCCACCTACAAATGTGAACTGACGTTCAAAAATAAAACATTTGAAAACGGACCATTTTCCACATTTCTGAAGCATGACGTAATGGGGGGTGTTATCTCTTTTGTCGAAAATCAGCCGTTTTTGCTCGAACATTAAATGCCTCCAAATGGTATTTAATTAACTTCCCGAGCCCCTGGAAGCATGAAAATCACTTCAAACATGCTAATTTTAGCTCTAACACTGATGATCCACCTACAAATGTGAACTGACGTTCAAAAATAAAACATTTGAAAACAGACCATTTTCCACATTTCTGAAGCATGACGTAATGGGGGGGTGTTATCTCTTTTGTCGAAAATCAGCCGTTTTTGCTCGAACATTAAATGCCTCCAAATGGTATTTAATTAACTTCCCGGGGTGAAGAAACCCTTTTTGAGAACTCAGAGTGAGTAAATTGGCCATTTTCATGCACTTTTAACCATTCCATAAATCTTGTGTTTTGGGCCCCTGGAAGCATGAAAATCACTTTAAACATGCTAATTTTAGCTCTAACACTGATGATCCACCTACAAATGTGAACTGACGTTCAAAAATAAAACATTTGAAAACGGACCATTTTCCACATTTCTGAAGCATGACGTAATGGGGGGGTGTTATCTCTTTTGTCGAAAATCAGCCGTTTTTGCTCGAACATTAAATGCCTCCAAATGGTATTTATTTCACTTCCCGGGGTGAAGAAACCCTTTTTGAGAACTCAGAGTGAGTAAATTGGCCATTTTCATGCACTCTTAACCATTCCATTAATCTTGTGTTTTGGGCCCCTGGAAGCATGAAAATCACTTTAAACATGCTAATTTTAGCTCTAACACTGATGATCCACCTACAAATGTGAACTGACGTTCAAAAATAAAACATTTGAAAACGGACCATTTTCCACATTTCAGAAGCATGACGTAATGGGGGGGTGTTATCTCTTTTGTCGAAAATCAGCCGTTTTTGCTCGAACATTAAATGCCTCCAAATGGTATTTAATTAACTTCCCGAGCCCCTGGAAGCATGAAAATCACTTCAAACATGCTAATTTTAGCTCTAACACTGATGATCCACCTACAAATGTGAACTGACGTTCAAAAATAAAACATTTGAAAACGGACCATTTTCCACATTTCTGAAGCATGACGTAATGGGGGGGTGTTATCTCTTTTGTCGAAAATCAGCCGTTTTTGCTCGAACATTAAATGCCTCCAAATGGTATTTAATTAACTTCCCGGGGTGAAGAAACCCTTTTTGAGAACTCAGAGTGAGTAAATTGGCCATTTTCATGCACTTTTAACCATTCCATAAATCTTGTGTTTTGGGCCCCTGGAAGCATGAAAATCACTTTAAACATGCTAATTTTAGCTCTAACACTGATGATCCACCTACAAATGTGAACTGACGTTCAAAAATAAAACATTTGAAAACGGACCATTTTCCACATTTCTGAAGCATGACGTAATGGGGGGGTGTTATCTCTTTTGTCGAAAATCAGCCGTTTTTGCTCGAACATTAAATGCCTCCAAATGGTATTTATTTCACTTCCCGGGGTGAAGAAACCCTTTTTGAGAACTCAGAGTGAGTAAATTGGCCATTTTCATGCACTTTTAACCATTCCATTAATCTTGTGTTTTGGGCCCCTGGAAGCATGAAAATCACTTTAAACATGCTAATTTTAGCTCTAACACTGATGATCCACCTACAAATGTGAACTGACGTTCAAAAATAAAACATTTGAAAACGGACCATTTTCCACATTTCTGAAGCATGACGTAATGGGGAGGTGTTATCTCTTTTGTCGAAAATCAGCCGTTTTTGCTCGAACATTAAATGCCTCCAAATGGTATTTAATTAACTTCCCGAGCCCCTGGAAGCATGAAAATCACTTTAAACATGCTAATTTTAGCTCTAACACTGATGATCCACCTACAAATGTGAACTGACGTTCAAAAATAAAACATTTGAAAACGGACCATTTTCCACATTTCTGAAGCATGACGTAATGGGGGGGTGTTATCACTTTTGTCGAAAATCAGCCGTTTTTGCTCGAACATTAAATGCCTCCATATGGTATTTAATTAACTTCCCGGGGTGAAGAAACCCTTTTTGAGAACTCAGAGTGAGTAAATTGGCTGTTTTCATGCACTTTTAACCATTCCATAAATCTTGTGTTTTGGGCCCCTGGAAGCATGAAAATCACTTTAAACATGCTAATTTTAGCTCTAACACTGATGATCCACCTACAAATGTGAACTGACGTTCAAAAATAAAACATTTGAAAACGGACCATTTTCCACATTTCTGAAGCATGACGTAATGGGGGGTGTTATCTCTTTTGTCGAAAATCAGCCGTTTTTGCTCGAACATTAAATGCCTCCAAATGGTATTTAATTAACTTCCCGAGCCCCTGGAAGCATGAAAATCACTTCAAACATGCTAATTTTAGCTCTAACACTGATGATCCACCTACAAATGTGAACTGACGTTCAAAAATAAAACATTTGAAAACGGACCATTTTCCACATTTCTGAAGCATGACGTAATGGGGGGGTGTTATCTCTTTTGTCGAAAATCAGCCGTTTTTGCTCGAACATTAAATGCCTCCAAATGGTATTTAATTAACTTCCCGGGGTGAAGAAACCCTTTTTGAGAACTCAGAGTGAGTAAATTGGCCATTTTCATGCACTTTTAACCATTCCATAAATCTTGTGTTTTGGGCCCCTGGAAGCATGAAAATCACTTTAAACATGCTAATTTTAGCTCTAACACTGATGATCCACCTACAAATGTGAACTGACGTTCAAAAATAAAACATTTGAAAACGGACCATTTTCCACATTTCTGAAGCATGACGTAATGGGGGGGTGTTATCTCTTTTGTCGAAAATCAGCCGTTTTTGCTCGAACATTAAATGCCTCCAAATGGTATTTATTTCACTTCCCGGGGTGAAGAAACCCTTTTTGAGAACTCAGAGTGAGTAAATTGGCCATTTTCATGCACTCTTAACCATTCCATTAATCTTGTGTTTTGGGCCCCTGGAAGCATGAAAATCACTTTAAACATGCTAATTTTAGCTCTAACACTGATGATCCACCTACAAATGTGAACTGACGTTCAAAAATAAAACATTTGAAAACGGACCATTTTCCACATTTCAGAAGCATGACGTAATGGGGGGGTGTTATCTCTTTTGTCGAAAATCAGCCGTTTTTGCTCGAACATTAAATGCCTCCAAATGGTATTTATTTCACTTCCCGGGGTGAAGAAACCCTTTTTGAGAACTCAGAGTGAGTAAATTGGCCATTTTCATGCACTCTTAACCATTCCATTAATCTTGTGTTTTGGGCCCCTGGAAGCATGAAAATCACTTTAAACATGCTAATTTTAGCTCTAACACTGATGATCCACCTACAAATGTGAACTGACGTTCAAAAATAAAACATTTGAAAACGGACCATTTTCCACATTTCAGAAGCATGACGTAATGGGGGGGTGTTATCTCTTTTGTCGAAAATCAGCCGTTTTTGCTCGAACATTAAATGCCTCCAAATGGTATTTAATTAACTTCCCGAGCCCCTGGAAGCATGAAAATCACTTCAAACATGCTAATTTTAGCTCTAACACTGATGATCCACCTACAAATGTGAACTGACGTTCAAAAATAAAACATTTGAAAACGGACCATTTTCCACATTTCTGAAGCATGACGTAATGGGGGGGTGTTATCTCTTTTGTCGAAAATCAGCCGTTTTTGCTCGAACATTAAATGCCTCCAAATGGTATTTAATTAACTTCCCGGGGTGAAGAAACCCTTTTTGAGAACTCAGAGTGAGTAAATTGGCCATTTTCATGCACTTTTAACCATTCCATAAATCTTGTGTTTTGGGCCCCTGGAAGCATGAAAATCGCTTTAAACATGCTAATTTTAGCTCTAACACTGATGATCCACCTACAAATGTGAACTGACGTTCAAAAATAAAACATTTGAAAACGGACCATTTTCCACATTTCTGAAGCATGACGTAATGGGGGGGTGTTATCTCTTTTGTCGAAAATCAGCCGTTTTTGCTCGAACATTAAATGCCTCCAAATGGTATTTATTTCACTTCCCGGGGTGAAGAAACCCTTTTTGAGAACTCAGAGTGAGTAAATTGGCCATTTTCATGCACTCTTAACCATTCCATTAATCTTGTGTTTTGGGCCCCTGGAAGCATGAAAATCACTTTAAACATGCTAATTTTAGCTCTAACACTGATGATCCACCTACAAATGTGAACTGACGTTCAAAAATAAAACATTTGAAAACGGACCATTTTCCACATTTCAGAAGCATGACGTAATGGGGGGGTGTTATCTCTTTTGTCGAAAATCAGCCGTTTTTGCTCGAACATTAAATGCCTCCAAATGGTATTTAATTAACTTCCCGAGCCCCTGGAAGCATGAAAATCACTTTAAACATGCTAATTTTAGCTCTAACACTGATGATCCACCTACAAATGTGAACTGACGTTCAAAAATAAAACATTTGAAAACGGACCATTTTCCACATTTCTGAAGCATGACGTAATGGGGGGGTGTTATCTCTTTTGTCGAAAATCAGCCGTTTTTGCTCGAACATTAAATGCCTCCAAATGGTATTTAATTAACTTCCCGAGCCCCTGGAAGCATGAAAATCACTTTAAACATGCTAATTTTAGCTCTAACACTGATGATCCACCTACAAATGTGAACTGACGTTCAAAAATAAAACATTTGAAAACGGACCATTTTCCACATTTCTGAAGCATGACGTAATGGGGGGGTGTTATCTCTTTTATCGAAAATCAGCCGTTTTTGCTCGAACATTAAATGCCTCCAAATGGTGTTTAATTAACTTCCCGAGCCCCTGGAAGCATGAAAATCACTTTAAACATGCTAATTTTAGCTCTAACACTGATGATCCACCTACAAATGTGAACTGACGTTCAAAAATAAAACATTTGAAAACTGACCATTTTCCACATTTCTGAAGCATGACGTAATGGGGGGGTGTTATCTCTTTTGTCGAAAATCAGCCGTTTTTGCTCGAACATTAAATGCCTCCAAATGGTATTTAATTAACTTCCCGAGCCCCTGGAAGCATGAAAATCACTTTAAACATGCTAATTTTAGCTCTAACACTGATGATCCACCTACAAATGTGAACTGACGTTCAAAAATAAAACATTTGAAAACGGACCATTTTCCACATTTCTGAAGCATGACGTAATGGGGGGGTGTTATCTCTTTTGTCGAAAATCAGCCGTTTTTGCTCGAACATTAAATGCCTCCATATGGTATTTAATTAACTTCCCGGGGTGAAGAAACCCTTTTTGAGAACTCAGAGTGAGTAAATTGGCCGTTTTCATGCACTTTTAACCATTCCATAAATCTTGTGTTTTGGGCCCCTGGAAGCATGAAAATCACTTTAAACATGCTAATTTTAGCTCTAACACTGATGATCCACCTACAAATGTGAACTGACGTTCAAAAATAAAACATTTGAAAATGGACCATTTTCCACATTTCTGAAGCATGACGTAATGGGGGGTGTTATCTCTTTTGTCGAAAATCAGCCGTTTTCGCTCGAACATTAAATGCCTCCAAATGGTATTTAATTAACTTCCCGAGCCCCTGGAAGCATGAAAATCACTTTAAACATGCTAATTTTAGCTCTAACACTGATGATCCACCTACAAATGTGAACTGACGTTCAAAAATAAAACATTTGAAAACGGACCATTTTCCACATTTCTGAAGCATGACGTAATGGGGGGGTGTTATCTCTTTTGTCGAAAATCAGCCGTTTTTGCTCGAACATTAAATGCCTCCAAATGGTATTTAATTAACTTCCCGGGGTGAAGAAACCCTTTTTGAGAACTCAGAGTGAGTAAATTGGCCATTTTCATGCACTTTTAACCATTCCATAAATCTTGTGTTTTGGGCCCCTGGAAGCATGAAAATCACTTTAAACATGCTAATTTTAGCTCTAACACTGATGATCCACCTACAAATGTGAACTGACGTTCAAAAATAAAACATTTGAAAACGGACCATTTTCCACATTTCTGAAGCATGACGTAATGGGGGGGTGTTATCTCTTTTGTCGAAAATCAGCCGTTTTTGCTCGAACATTAAATGCCTCCAAATGGTATTTAATTAACTTCCCGGGGTGAAGAAACCCTTTTTGAGAACTCAGAGTGAGTAAATTGGCCATTTTCATGCACTTTTAACCATTCCATTAATCTTGTGTTTTGGGCCCCTGGAAGCATGAAAATCACTTTAAACATGCTAATTTTAGCTCTAACACTGATGATCCACCTACAAATGTGAACTGACGTTCAAAAATAAAACATTTGAAAACGGACCATTTTCCACATTTCTGAAGCATGACGTAATGGGGGGGTGTTATCTCTTTTGTCGAAAATCAGCCGTTTTTGCTCGAACATTAAATGCCTCCAAATGGTATTTAATTAACTTCCCGAGCCCCTGGAAGCATGAAAATCACTTTAAACATGCTAATTTTAGCTCTAACACTGATGATCCACCTACAAATGTGAACTGACGTTCAAAAATAAAACATTTGAAAACGGACCATTTTCCACATTTCTGAAGCATGACGTAATGGGGGGGGTGTTATCTCTTTTGTCGAAAATCAGCCGTTTTTGCTCGAACATTAAATGCCTCCATATGGTATTTAATTAACTTCCCGGGGTGAAGAAACCCTTTTTGAGAACTCAGAGTGAGTAAATTGGCCGTTTTCATGCACTTTTAACCATTCCATAAATCTTGTGTTTTGGGCCCCTGGAAGCATGAAAATCACTTTAAACATGCTAATTTTAGCTCTAACACTGATGATCCACCTACAAATGTGAACTGACGTTCAAAAATAAAACATTTGAAAACGGACCATTTTCCACATTTCTGAAGCATGACGTAATGGGGGGTGTTATCTCTTTTGTCGAAAATCAGCCGTTTTTGCTCGAACATTAAATGCCTCCAAATGGTATTTATTTCACTTCCCGGGGTGAAGAAACCCTTTTTGAGAACTCAGAGTGAGTAAATTGGCCATTTTCATGCACTTTTAACCATTCCATTAATCTTGTGTTTTGGGCCCCTGGAAGCATGAAAATCACTTTAAACATGCTAATTTTAGCTCTAACACTGATGATCCACCTACAAATGTGAACTGACGTTCAAAAATAAAACATTTGAAAACGGACCATTTTCCACATTTCTGAAGCATGACGTAATGGGGAGGTGTTATCTCTTTTGTCGAAAATCAGCCGTTTTTGCTCGAACATTAAATGCCTCCAAATGGTATTTAATTAACTTCCCGAGCCCCTGGAAGCATGAAAATCACTTTAAACATGCTAATTTTAGCTCTAACACTGATGATCCACCTACAAATGTGAACTGACGTTCAAAAATAAAACATTTGAAAACGGACCATTTTCCACATTTCTGAAGCATGACGTAATGGGGGGGTGTTATCACTTTTGTCGAAAATCAGCCGTTTTTGCTCGAACATTAAATGCCTCCATATGGTATTTAATTAACTTCCCGGGGTGAAGAAACCCTTTTTGAGAACTCAGAGTGAGTAAATTGGCTGTTTTCATGCACTTTTAACCATTCCATAAATCTTGTGTTTTGGGCCCCTGGAAGCATGAAAATCACTTTAAACATGCTAATTTTAGCTCTAACACTGATGATCCACCTACAAATGTGAACTGACGTTCAAAAATAAAACATTTGAAAACGGACCATTTTCCACATTTCTGAAGCATGACGTAATGGGGGGTGTTATCTCTTTTGTCGAAAATCAGCCGTTTTTGCTCGAACATTAAATGCCTCCAAATGGTATTTAATTAACTTCCCGAGCCCCTGGAAGCATGAAAATCACTTCAAACATGCTAATTTTAGCTCTAACACTGATGATCCACCTACAAATGTGAACTGACGTTCAAAAATAAAACATTTGAAAACGGACCATTTTCCACATTTCTGAAGCATGACGTAATGGGGGGGTGTTATCTCTTTTGTCGAAAATCAGCCGTTTTTGCTCGAACATTAAATGCCTCCAAATGGTATTTAATTAACTTCCCGGGGTGAAGAAACCCTTTTTGAGAACTCAGAGTGAGTAAATTGGCCATTTTCATGCACTTTTAACCATTCCATAAATCTTGTGTTTTGGGCCCCTGGAAGCATGAAAATCACTTTAAACATGCTAATTTTAGCTCTAACACTGATGATCCACCTACAAATGTGAACTGACGTTCAAAAATAAAACATTTGAAAACGGACCATTTTCCACATTTCTGAAGCATGACGTAATGGGGGGGTGTTATCTCTTTTGTCGAAAATCAGCCGTTTTTGCTCGAACATTAAATGCCTCCAAATGGTATTTATTTCACTTCCCGGGGTGAAGAAACCCTTTTTGAGAACTCAGAGTGAGTAAATTGGCCATTTTCATGCACTCTTAACCATTCCATTAATCTTGTGTTTTGGGCCCCTGGAAGCATGAAAATCACTTTAAACATGCTAATTTTAGCTCTAACACTGATGATCCACCTACAAATGTGAACTGACGTTCAAAAATAAAACATTTGAAAACGGACCATTTTCCACATTTCAGAAGCATGACGTAATGGGGGGGTGTTATCTCTTTTGTCGAAAATCAGCCGTTTTTGCTCGAACATTAAATGCCTCCAAATGGTATTTAATTAACTTCCCGAGCCCCTGGAAGCATGAAAATCACTTCAAACATGCTAATTTTAGCTCTAACACTGATGATCCACCTACAAATGTGAACTGACGTTCAAAAATAAAACATTTGAAAACGGACCATTTTCCACATTTCTGAAGCATGACGTAATGGGGGGGTGTTATCTCTTTTGTCGAAAATCAGCCGTTTTTGCTCGAACATTAAATGCCTCCAAATGGTATTTAATTAACTTCCCGGGGTGAAGAAACCCTTTTTGAGAACTCAGAGTGAGTAAATTGGCCATTTTCATGCACTTTTAACCATTCCATAAATCTTGTGTTTTGGGCCCCTGGAAGCATGAAAATCACTTTAAACATGCTAATTTTAGCTCTAACACTGATGATCCACCTACAAATGTGAACTGACGTTCAAAAATAAAACATTTGAAAACGGACCATTTTCCACATTTCTGAAGCATGACGTAATGGGGGGGTGTTATCTCTTTTGTCGAAAATCAGCCGTTTTTGCTCGAACATTAAATGCCTCCAAATGGTATTTATTTCACTTCCCGGGGTGAAGAAACCCTTTTTGAGAACTCAGAGTGAGTAAATTGGCCATTTTCATGCACTCTTAACCATTCCATTAATCTTGTGTTTTGGGCCCCTGGAAGCATGAAAATCACTTTAAACATGCTAATTTTAGCTCTAACACTGATGATCCACCTACAAATGTGAACTGACGTTCAAAAATAAAACATTTGAAAACGGACCATTTTCCACATTTCAGAAGCATGACGTAATGGGGGGGTGTTATCTCTTTTGTCGAAAATCAGCCGTTTTTGCTCGAACATTAAATGCCTCCAAATGGTATTTAATTAACTTCCCGAGCCCCTGGAAGCATGAAAATCACTTTAAACATGCTAATTTTAGCTCTAACACTGATGATCCACCTACAAATGTGAACTGACGTTCAAAAATAAAACATTTGAAAACGGACCATTTTCCACATTTCTGAAGCATGACGTAATGGGGGGGTGTTATCTCTTTTGTCGAAAATCAGCCGTTTTTGCTCGAACATTAAATGCCTCCAAATGGTATTTAATTAACTTCCCGAGCCCCTGGAAGCATGAAAATCACTTTAAACATGCTAATTTTAGCTCTAACACTGATGATCCACCTACAAATGTGAACTGACGTTCAAAAATAAAACATTTGAAAACGGACCATTTTCCACATTTCTGAAGCATGACGTAATGGGGGGGTGTTATCTCTTTTATCGAAAATCAGCCGTTTTTGCTCGAACATTAAATGCCTCCAAATGGTGTTTAATTAACTTCCCGAGCCCCTGGAAGCATGAAAATCACTTTAAACATGCTAATTTTAGCTCTAACACTGATGATCCACCTACAAATGTGAACTGACGTTCAAAAATAAAACATTTGAAAACTGACCATTTTCCACATTTCTGAAGCATGACGTAATGGGGGGGTGTTATCTCTTTTGTCGAAAATCAGCCGTTTTTGCTCGAACATTAAATGCCTCCAAATGGTATTTAATTAACTTCCCGAGCCCCTGGAAGCATGAAAATCACTTTAAACATGCTAATTTTAGCTCTAACACTGATGATCCACCTACAAATGTGAACTGACGTTCAAAAATAAAACATTTGAAAACGGACCATTTTCCACATTTCTGAAGCATGACGTAATGGGGGGGTGTTATCTCTTTTGTCGAAAATCAGCCGTTTTTGCTCGAACATTAAATGCCTCCATATGGTATTTAATTAACTTCCCGGGGTGAAGAAACCCTTTTTGAGAACTCAGAGTGAGTAAATTGGCCGTTTTCATGCACTTTTAACCATTCCATAAATCTTGTGTTTTGGGCCCCTGGAAGCATGAAAATCACTTTAAACATGCTAATTTTAGCTCTAACACTGATGATCCACCTACAAATGTGAACTGACGTTCAAAAATAAAACATTTGAAAATGGACCATTTTCCACATTTCTGAAGCATGACGTAATGGGGGGTGTTATCTCTTTTGTCGAAAATCAGCCGTTTTTGCTCGAACATTAAATGCCTCCAAATGGTATTTAATTAACTTCCCGAGCCCCTGGAAGCATGAAAATCACTTTAAACATGCTAATTTTAGCTCTAACACTGATGATCCACCTACAAATGTGAACTGACGTTCAAAAATAAAACATTTGAAAACGGACCATTTTCCACATTTCTGAAGCATGACGTAATGGGGGGGTGTTATCTCTTTTGTCGAAAATCAGCCGTTTTTGCTCGAACATTAAATGCCTCCAAATGGTATTTAATTAACTTCCCGGGGTGAAGAAACCCTTTTTGAGAACTCAGAGTGAGTAAATTGGCCATTTTCATGCACTTTTAACCATTCCATAAATCTTGTGTTTTGGGCCCCTGGAAGCATGAAAATCACTTTAAACATGCTAATTTTAGCTCTAACACTGATGATCCACCTACAAATGTGAACTGACGTTCAAAAATAAAACATTTGAAAACGGACCATTTTCCACATTTCTGAAGCATGACGTAATGGGGGGGTGTTATCTCTTTTGTCGAAAATCAGCCGTTTTTGCTCGAACATTAAATGCCTCCAAATGGTATTTAATTAACTTCCCGGGGTGAAGAAACCCTTTTTGAGAACTCAGAGTGAGTAAATTGGCCATTTTCATGCACTTTTAACCATTCCATTAATCTTGTGTTTTGGGCCCCTGGAAGCATGAAAATCACTTTAAACATGCTAATTTTAGCTCTAACACTGATGATCCACCTACAAATGTGAACTGACGTTCAAAAATAAAACATTTGAAAACGGACCATTTTCCACATTTCTGAAGCATGACGTAATGGGGGGGTGTTATCTCTTTTGTCGAAAATCAGCCGTTTTTGCTCGAACATTAAATGCCTCCAAATGGTATTTAATTAACTTCCCGAGCCCCTGGAAGCATGAAAATCACTTTAAACATGCTAATTTTAGCTCTAACACTGATGATCCACCTACAAATGTGAACTGACGTTCAAAAATAAAACATTTGAAAACGGACCATTTTCCACATTTCTGAAGCATGACGTAATGGGGGGGTGTTATCTCTTTTGTCGAAAATCAGCCGTTTTTGCTCGAACATTAAATGCCTCCATATGGTATTTAATTAACTTCCCGGGGTGAAGAAACCCTTTTTGAGAACTCAGAGTGAGTAAATTGGCCGTTTTCATGCACTTTTAACCATTCCATAAATCTTGTGTTTTGGGCCCCTGGAAGCATGAAAATCACTTTAAACATGCTAATTTTAGCTCTAACACTGATGATCCACCTACAAATGTGAACTGACGTTCAAAAATAAAACATTTGAAAACGGACCATTTTCCACATTTCTGAAGCATGACGTAATGGGGGGTGTTATCTCTTTTGTCGAAAATCAGCCGTTTTTGCTCGAACATTAAATGCCTCCAAATGGTATTTAATTAACTTCCCGAGCCCCTGGAAGCATGAAAATCACTTTAAACATGCTAATTTTAGCTCTAACACTGATGATCCACCTACAAGAGTGAACTGACGTTCAAAAATAAAACATTTGAAAACGGACAATTTTCCACATTTCTGAAGCATGACGTAATGGGGGGGTGTTATCTCTTTTGTCGAAAATCAGCCATTTTTGCTCGAACATTAAATGCCTCCAAATGGTATTTAATTAACTTCCCGGGGTGAAGAAACCCTTTTTGAGAACTCAGAGTGAGTAAATTGGCCATTTTCATGCACTTTTAACCATTCCATAAATCTTGTGTTTTGGGCCCCTGGAAGCATGAAAATCACTTTAAACATGCTAATTTTAGCTCTAACACTGATGATCCACCTACAAATGTGAACTGACGTTCAAAAATAAAACATTTGAAAACGGACCATTTTCCACATTTCTGAAGCATGACGTAATGGGGGGGTGTTATCTCTTTTGTCGAAAATCAGCCGTTTTTGCTCGAACATTAAATGCCTCCAAATGGTATTTATTTCACTTCCCGGGGTGAAGAAACCCTTTTTGAGAACTCAGAGTGAGTAAATTGGCCATTTTCATGCACTTTTAACCATTCCATTAATCTTGTGTTTTGGGCCCCTGGAAGCATGAAAATCACTTTAAACATGCTAATTTTAGCTCTAACACTGATGATCCACCTACAAATGTGAACTGACGTTCAAAAATAAAACATTTGAAAACGGACCATTTTCCACATTTCAGAAGCATGACGTAATGGGGGGGTGTTATCTCTTTTGTCGAAAATCAGCCGTTTTTGCTCGAACATTAAATGCCTCCAAATGGTATTTAATTAACTTCCCGAGCCCCTGGAAGCATGAAAATCACTTTAAACATGCTAATTTTAGCTCTAACACTGATGATCCACCTACAAATGTGAACTGACGTTCAAAAATAAAACATTTGAAAACGGACCATTTTCCACATTTCTGAAGCATGACGTAATGGGGGGGTGTTATCTCTTTTGTCGAAAATCAGCCGTTTTTGCTCGAACATTAAATGCCTCCAAATGGTATTTAATTAACTTCCCGAGCCCCTGGAAGCATGAAAATCACTTTAAACATGCTAATTTTAGCTCTAACACTGATGATCCACCTACAAATGTGAACTGACGTTCAAAAATAAAACATTTGAAAACGGACCATTTTCCACATTTCTGAAGCATGACGTAATGGGGGGGTGTTATCTCTTTTGTCGAAAATCAGCCGTTTTTGCTCGAACATTAAATGCCTCCAAATGGTGTTTAATTAACTTCCCGAGCCCCTGGAAGCATGAAAATCACTTTAAACATGCTAATTTTAGCTCTAACACTGATGATCCACCTACAAATGTGAACTGACGTTCAAAAATAAAACATTTGAAAACGGACCATTTTCCACATTTCTGAAGCATGACGTAATGGGGGGGTGTTATCTCTTTTGTCGAAAATCAGCCGTTTTTGCTCGAACATTTAATGCCTCCAAATGGTATTTAATTAACTTCCCGAGCCCCTGGAAGCATGAAAATCACTTTAAACATGCTAATTTTAGCTCTAACACTGATGATCCACCTACAAATGTGAACTGACGTTCAAAAATAAAACATTTGAAAACGGACCATTTTCCACATTTCTGAAGCATGACGTAATGGGGGGGTGTTATCTCTTTTGTCGAAAATCAGCCGTTTTTGCTCGAACATTAAATGCCTCCATATGGTATTTAATTAACTTACCGGGGTGAAGAAACCCTTTTTGAGAACTCAGAGTGAGTAAATTGGCCGTTTTCATGCACTTTTAACCATTCCATAAATCTTGTGTTTTGGGCCCCTGGAAGCATGAAAATCACTTTAAACATGCTAATTTTAGCTCTAACACTGATGATCCACCTACAAATGTGAACTGACGTTCAAAAATAAAACATTTGAAAATGGACCATTTTCCACATTTCTGAAGCATGACGTAATGGGGGGTGTTATCTCTTTTGTCGAAAATCAGCCGTTTTTGCTCGAACATTAAATGCCTCCAAATGGTATTTAATTAACTTCCCGAGCCCCTGGAAGCATGAAAATCACTTTAAACATGCTAATTTTAGCTCTAACACTGATGATCCACCTACAAATGTGAACTGACGTTCAAAAATAAAACATTTGAAAACGGACCATTTTCCACATTTCTGAAGCATGACGTAATGGGGGGGTGTTATCTCTTTTGTCGAAAATCAGCCGTTTTTGCTCGAACATTAAATGCCTCCAAATGGTATTTAATTAACTTCCCGGGGTGAAGAAACCCTTTTTGAGAACTCAGAGTGAGTAAATTGGCCATTTTCATGCACTTTTAACCATTCCATAAATCTTGTGTTTTGGGCCCCTGGAAGCATGAAAATCACTTTAAACATGCTAATTTTAGCTCTAACACTGATGATCCACCTACAAATGTGAACTGACGTTCAAAAATAAAACATTTGAAAACGGACCATTTTCCACATTTCTGAAGCATGATGTAATGGGGGGGTGTTATCTCTTTTGTCGAAAATCAGCCGTTTTTGCTCGAACATTAAATGCCTCCAAATGGTATTTAATTAACTTCCCGAGCCCCTGGAAGCATGAAAATCACTTTAAACATGCTAATTTTAGCTCTAACACTGATGATCCACCTACAAATGTGAACTGACGTTCAAAAATAAAACATTTGAAAACGGACCATTTTCCACATTTCTGAAGCATGACGTAATGGGGGGGTGTTATCTCTTTTGTCGAAAATCAGCCGTTTTTGCTCGAACATTAAATGCCTCCATATGGTATTTAATTAACTTCCCGGGGTGAAGAAACCCTTTTTGAGAACTCAGAGTGAGTAAATTGGCCGTTTTCATGCACTTTTAACCATTCCATAAATCTTGTGTTTTGGGCCCCTGGAAGCATGAAAATCACTTTAAACATGCTAATTTTAGCTCTAACACTGATGATCCACCTACAAATGTGAACTGACGTTCAAAAATAAAACATTTGAAAACGGACCATTTTCCACATTTCTGAAGCATGACGTAATGGGGGGTGTTATCTCTTTTGTCGAAAATCAGCCGTTTTTGCTCGAACATTAAATGCCTCCAAATGGTATTTAATTAACTTCCCGAGCCCCTGGAAGCATGAAAATCACTTCAAACATGCTAATTTTAGCTCTAACACTGATGATCCACCTACAAATGTGAACTGACGTTCAAAAATAAAACATTTGAAAACGGACCATTTTCCACATTTCTGAAGCATGACGTAATGGGGGGGTGTTATCTCTTTTGTCGAAAATCAGCCGTTTTTGCTCGAACATTAAATGCCTCCAAATGGTATTTAATTAACTTCCCGGGGTGAAGAAACCCTTTTTGAGAACTCAGAGTGAGTAAATTGGCCATTTTCATGCACTTTTAACCATTCCATAAATCTTGTGTTTTGGGCCCCTGGAAGCATGAAAATCACTTTAAACATGCTAATTTTAGCTCTAACACTGATGATCCACCTACAAATGTGAACTGACGTTCAAAAATAAAACATTTGAAAACGGACCATTTTCCACATTTCTGAAGCATGACGTAATGGGGGGGTGTTATCTCTTTTGTCGAAAATCAGCCGTTTTTGCTCGAACATTAAATGCCTCCAAATGGTATTTATTTCACTTCCCGGGGTGAAGAAACCCTTTTTGAGAACTCAGAGTGAGTAAATTGGCCATTTTCATGCACTTTTAACCATTCCATTAATCTTGTGTTTTGGGCCCCTGGAAGCATGAAAATCACTTTAAACATGCTAATTTTAGCTCTAACACTGATGATCCACCTACAAATGTGAACTGACGTTCAAAAATAAAACATTTGAAAACGGACCATTTTCCACATTTCAGAAGCATGACGTAATGGGGGGGTGTTATCTCTTTTGTCGAAAATCAGCCGTTTTTGCTCGAACATTAAATGCCTCCAAATGGTATTTAATTAACTTCCCGAGCCCCTGGAAGCATGAAAATCACTTTAAACATGCTAATTTTAGCTCTAACACTGATGATCCACCTACAAATGTGAACTGACGTTCAAAAATAAAACATTTGAAAACGGACCATTTTCCACATTTCTGAAGCATGACGTAATGGGGGGGTGTTATCTCTTTTGTCGAAAATCAGCCGTTTTTGCTCGAACATTAAATGCCTCCAAATGGTATTTAATTAACTTCCCGAGCCCCTGGAAGCATGAAAATCACTTTAAACATGCTAATTTTAGCTCTAACACTGATGATCCACCTACAAATGTGAACTGATGTTCAAAAATAAAACATTTGAAAACGGACCATTTTCCACATTTCTGAAGCATGACGTAATGGGGGGGTGTTATCTCTTTTATCGAAAATCAGCCGTTTTTGCTCGAACATTAAATGCCTCCAAATGGTGTTTAATTAACTTCCCGAGCCCCTGGAAGCATGAAAATCACTTTAAACATGCTAATTTTAGCTCTAACACTGATGATCCACCTACAAATGTGAACTGACGTTCAAAAATAAAACATTTGAAAACGGACCATTTTCCACATTTCTGAAGCATGACGTAATGGGGGGGTGTTATCTCTTTTGTCGAAAATCAGCCGTTTTTGCTCGAACATTAAATGCCTCCAAATGGTATTTAATTAACTTCCCGAGCCCCTGGAAGCATGAAAATCACTTTAAACATGCTAATTTTAGCTCTAACACTGATGATCCACCTACAAATGTGAACTGACGTTCAAAAATAAAACATTTGAAAACGGACCATTTTCCACATTTCTGAAGCATGACGTAATGGGGGGGTGTTATCTCTTTTGTCGAAAATCAGCCGTTTTTGCTCGAACATTAAATGCCTCCATATGGTATTTAATTAACTTCCCGGGGTGAAGAAACCCTTTTTGAGAACTCAGAGTGAGTAAATTGGCCGTTTTCATGCACTTTTAACCATTCCATAAATCTTGTGTTTTGGGCCCCTGGAAGCATGAAAATCACTTTAAACATGCTAATTTTAGCTCTAACACTGATGATCCACCTACAAATGTGAACTGACGTTCAAAAATAAAACATTTGAAAATGGACCATTTTCCACATTTCTGAAGCATGACGTAATGGGGGGTGTTATCTCTTTTGTCGAAAATCAGCCGTTTTTGCTCGAACATTAAATGCCTCCAAATGGTATTTAATTAACTTCCCAAGCCCCTGGAAGCATGAAAATCACTTTAAACATGCTAATTTTAGCTCTAACACTGATGATCCACCTACAAATGTGAACTGACGTTCAAAAATAAAACATTTGAAAACGGACCATTTTCCACATTTCTGAAGCATGACATAATGGGGGGGTGTTATCTCTTTTGTCGAAAATCAGCCGTTTTTGCTCGAACATTAAATGCCTCCAAATGGTATTTAATTAACTTCCCGGGGTGAAGAAACCCTTTTTGAGAACTCAGAGTGAGTAAATTGGCCATTTTCATGCACTTTTAACCATTCCATAAATCTTGTGTTTTGGGCCCCTGGAAGCATGAAAATCACTTTAAACATGCTAATTTTAACTCTAACACTGATGATCCACCTACAAATGTGAACTGACGTTCAAAAATAAAACATTTGAAAACGGACCATTTTCCACATTTCTGAAGCATGACGTAATGGGGGGGTGTTATCTCTTTTGTCGAAAATCAGCCGTTTTTGCTCGAACATTAAATGCCTCCAAATGGTATTTAATTAACTTCCCGGGGTGAAGAAACCCTTTTTGAGAACTCAGAGTGAGTAAATTGGCCATTTTCATGCACTTTTAACCATTCCATTAATCTTGTGTTTTGGGCCCCTGGAAGCATGAAAATCACTTTAAACATGCTAATTTTAGCTCTAACACTGATGATCCACCAACAAATGTGAACTGACGTTCAAAAATAAAACATTTGAAAACGGACCATTTTCCACATTTCTGAAGCATGACGTAATGGGGGGGTGTTATCTCTTTTGTCGAAAATCAGCCGTTTTTGCTCGAACATTAAATGCCTCCAAATGGTATTTAATTAACTTCCCGAGCCCCTGGAAGCATGAAAATCACTTTAAACATGCTAATTTTAGCTCTAACACTGATGATCCACCTACAAATGTGAACTGATGTTCAAAAATAAAACATTTGAAAACGGACCATTTTCCACATTTCTGAAGCATGACGTAATGGGGGGGTGTTATCTCTTTTATCGAAAATCAGCCGTTTTTGCTCGAACATTAAATGCCTCCAAATGGTGTTTAATTAACTTCCCGAGCCCCTGGAAGCATGAAAATCACTTTAAACATGCTAATTTTAGCTCTAACACTGATGATCCACCTACAAATGTGAACTGACGTTCAAAAATAAAACATTTGAAAACGGACCATTTTCCACATTTCTGAAGCATGACGTAATGGGGGGGTGTTATCTCTTTTGTCGAAAATCAGCCGTTTTTGCTCGAACATTAAATGCCTCCAAATGGTATTTAATTAACTTCCCGAGCCCCTGGAAGCATGAAAATCACTTTAAACATGCTAATTTTAGCTCTAACACTGATGATCCACCTACAAATGTGAACTGACGTTCAAAAATAAAACATTTGAAAACGGACCATTTTCCACATTTCTGAAGCATGACGTAATGGGGGGGTGTTATCTCTTTTGTCGAAAATCAGCCGTTTTTGCTCGAACATTAAATGCCTCCATATGGTATTTAATTAACTTCCCGGGGTGAAGAAACCCTTTTTGAGAACTCAGAGTGAGTAAATTGGCCGTTTTCATGCACTTTTAACCATTCCATAAATCTTGTGTTTTGGGCCCCTGGAAGCATGAAAATCACTTTAAACATGCTAATTTTAGCTCTAACACTGATGATCCACCTACAAATGTGAACTGACGTTCAAAAATAAAACATTTGAAAATGGACCATTTTCCACATTTCTGAAGCATGACGTAATGGGGGGTGTTATCTCTTTTGTCGAAAATCAGCCGTTTTTGCTCGAACATTAAATGCCTCCAAATGGTATTTAATTAACTTCCCAAGCCCCTGGAAGCATGAAAATCACTTTAAACATGCTAATTTTAGCTCTAACACTGATGATCCACCTACAAATGTGAACTGACGTTCAAAAATAAAACATTTGAAAACGGACCATTTTCCACATTTCTGAAGCATGACATAATGGGGGGGTGTTATCTCTTTTGTCGAAAATCAGCCGTTTTTGCTCGAACATTAAATGCCTCCAAATGGTATTTAATTAACTTCCCGGGGTGAAGAAACCCTTTTTGAGAACTCAGAGTGAGTAAATTGGCCATTTTCATGCACTTTTAACCATTCCATAAATCTTGTGTTTTGGGCCCCTGGAAGCATGAAAATCACTTTAAACATGCTAATTTTAGCTCTAACACTGATGATCCACCTACAAATGTGAACTGACGTTCAAAAATAAAACATTTGAAAACGGACCATTTTCCACATTTCTGAAGCATGACGTAATGGGGGGGTGTTATCTCTTTTGTCGAAAATCAGCCGTTTTTGCTCGAACATTAAATGCCTCCAAATGGTATTTAATTAACTTCCCGGGGTGAAGAAACCCTTTTTGAGAACTCAGAGTGAGTAAATTGGCCATTTTCATGCACTTTTAACCATTCCATTAATCTTGTGTTTTGGGCCCCTGGAAGCATGAAAATCACTTTAAACATGCTAATTTTAGCTCTAACACTGATGATCCACCTACAAATGTGAACTGACGTTCAAAAATAAAACATTTGAAAACGGACCATTTTCCACATTTCTGAAGCATGACGTAATGGGGGGGTGTTATCTCTTTTGTCGAAAATCAGCCGTTTTTGCTCGAACATTAAATGCCTCCAAATGGTATTTAATTAACTTCCCGAGCCCCTGGAAGCATGAAAATCACTTTAAACATGCTAATTTTAGCTCTAACACTGATGATCCACCTACAAATGTGAACTGACGTTCAAAAATAAAACATTTGAAAACGGACCATTTTCCACATTTCTGAAGCATGACGTAATGGGGGGGTGTTATCTCTTTTGTCGAAAATCAGCCGTTTTTGCTCGAACATTAAATGCCTCCATATGGTATTTAATTAACTTCCCGGGGTGAAGAAACCCTTTTTGAGAACTCAGAGTGAGTAAATTGGCCGTTTTCATGCACTTTTAACCATTCCATAAATCTTGTGTTTTGGGCCCCTGGAAGCATGAAAATCACTTTAAACATGCTAATTTTAGCTCTAACACTGATGATCCACCTACAAATGTGAACTGACGTTCAAAAATAAAACATTTGAAAACGGACCATTTTCCACATTTCTGAAGCATGACGTAATGGGGGGTGTTATCTCTTTTGTCGAAAATCAGCCGTTTTTGCTCGAACATTAAATGCCTCCAAATGGTATTTAATTAACTTCCCGAGCCCCTGGAAGCATGAAAATCACTTTAAACATGCTAATTTTAGCTCTAACACTGATGATCCACCTACAAATGTGAACTGACGTTCAAAAATAAAACATTTGAAAATGGACCATTTTCCACATTTCTGAAGCATGACGTAATGGGTGGGTGTTATCTCTTTTGTCGAAAATCAGCCGTTTTTGCTCGAACATTAAATGCCTCCAAATGGTATTTAATTAACTTCCCGGGGTGAAGAAACCCTTTTTGAGAACTCAGAGTGAGTAAATTGGCCATTTTCATGCACTTTTAACCATTCCATAAATCTTGTGTTTTGGGCCCCTGGAAGCATGAAAATCACTTTAAACATGCTAATTTTAGCTCTAACACTGATGATCCACCTACAAATGTGAACTGACGTTCTAAAATAAAACATTTGAAAACGGACCATTTTCCACATTTCTGAAGCATGACGTAATGGGGGGGTGTTATCTCTTTTGTTGAAAATCAGCCATTTTTGCTCGAACATTAAATGCCTCCAAATGGTATTTATTTCACTTCCCGGGGTGAAGAAACCCTTTTTGAGAACTCAGAGTGAGTAAATTGGCCATTTTCATGCACTTTTAACCATTCCATTAATCTTGTGTTTTGGGCCCCTGGAAGCATGAAAATCACTTTAAACATGCTAATTTTAGCTCTAACACTGATGATCCACCTACAAATGTGAACTGACGTTCAAAAATAAAACATTTGAAAACGGACCATTTTCCACATTTCAGAAGCATGACGTAATGGGGGGGTGTTATCTCTTTTGTCGAAAATCAGCCGTTTTTGCTCGAACATTAAATGCCTCCAAATGGTATTTAATTAACTTCCTGAGCCCCTGGAAGCATGAAAATCACTTTAAACATGCTAATTTTAGCTCTAACACTGATGATCCACCTACAAATGTGAACTGACGTTCAAAAATAAAACATTTGAAAACGGACCATTTTCCACATTTCTGAAGCATGACGTAATGGGGGGGTGTTATCTCTTTTGTCGAAAATCAGCCGTTTTTGCTCGAACATTAAATGCCTCCAAATGGTATTTAATTAACTTCCCGAGCCCCTGGAAGCATGAAAATCACTTTAAACATGCTAATTTTAGCTCTAACACTGATGATCCACCTACAAATGTGAACTGACGTTCAAAAATAAAACATTTGAAAACGGACCATTTTCCACATTTCTGAAGCATGACGTAATGGGGGGGTGTTATCTCTTTTGTCGAAAATCAGCCGTTTTTGCTCGAACATCAAATGCCTCCAAATGGTGTTTAATTAACTTCCCGAGCCCCTGGAAGCATGAAAATCACTTTAAACATGCTAATTTTAGCTCTAACACTGATGATCCACCTACAAATGTGAACTGACGTTCAAAAATAAAACATTTGAAAACGGACCATTTTCCACATTTCTGAAGCATGACGTAATGGGGGGGGTGTTATCTCTTTTGTCGAAAATCAGCCGTTTTTGCTCGAACATTAAATGCCTCCAAATGGTATTTAATTAACTTCCCGAGCCCCTGGAAGCATGAAAATCACTTTAAACATGCTAATTTTAGCTCTAACACTGATGATCCACCTACAAATGTGAACTGACGTTCAAAAATAAAACATTTGAAAACGGACCATTTTCCACATTTCTGAAGCATGACGTAATGGGGGGGTGTTATCTCTTTTGTCGAAAATCAGCCGTTTTTGCTCGAACATTAAATGCCTCCAAATGGTATTTATTTCACTTCCCGGGGTGAAGAAACCATTTTTGAGAACTCAGAGTGAGTAAATTGGCCATTTTCATGCACTTTTAACCATTCCATAAATCTTGTGTTTTGGGCCCCTGGAAGCATGAAAATCACTTTAAACATGCTAATTTTAGCTCTAACACTGATGATCCACCTACAAATGTGAACTGACATTCAAAAATAAAACATTTGAAAACGGACCATTTTCCACATTTCTGAAGCATGACGTAATGGGGGGGTGTTATCTCTTTTGTCGAAAATCAGCCGTTTTTGCTCGAACATTAAATGCCTCCAAATGGTATTTAATTAACTTCCCGGGGTGAAGAAACCCTTTTTTAGAACTCAGAGTGAGTAAATTGGCCATTTTCATGCACTTTTAACCATTCCATAAATCTTGTGTTTTGGGCCCCTGGAAGCATGAAAATCACTTTAAACATGCTAATTTTAGCTCTAACACTGATGATCCACCTACAAATGTGAACTGACGTTCAAAAATAAAACATTTGAAAACGGACCATTTTCCACATTTCTGAAGCATGACGTAATGGGGGGTGTTATCTCTTTTGTCGAAAATCAGCCGTTTTTGCTCGAACATTAAATGCCTCCAAATGGTATTTATTTCACTTCCCGAGCCCCTGGAAGCATAAAAATCACTTTAAACATGCTAATTTTAGCTCTAACACTGATGATCCACCTACAAATGTGAACTGATGTTCAAAAATAAAACATTTGAAAACGGACCATTTTCCACATTTCTGAAGCATGACGTAATGGGGGGGTGTTATCTCTTTTGTCGAAAATCAGCCGTTTTTGCTCGAACATTAAATGCCTCCAAATGGTATTTATTTCACTTCCCGAGCCCCTGGAAGCATGAAAATCACTTTAAACATGCTAATTTTAGCTCTAACACTGATGATCCACCTACAAATGTGAACTGACGTTCAAAAATAAAACATTTGAAAACGGACCATTTTCCACATTTCTGAAGCATGACGTAATGGGGGGTGTTATCTCTTTTGTCGAAAATCAGCCGTTTTTGCTCGAACATTAAATGCCTCCAAATGGTATTTAATTAACTTCCCGGGGTGAAGAAACCCTTTTTGAGAACTCAGAGTGAGTAAATTGGTCATTTTCATGCACTTTTAACCATTCCATGAATCTTGTGTTTTGGGCCCCTGGAAGCATGAAAATCACTTTAAACATGCTAATTTTAGCTCTAACACTGATGATCCACCTACAAATGTGAACTGACGTTCAAAAATAAAACATTTGAAAACGGACCATTTTCCACATTTCTGAAGCATGACGTAATGGGGGGGTGTTATCTCTTTTGTCGAAAATCAGCCGTTTTTGCTCGAACATTAAATGCCTCCAAATGGTATTTAATTAACTTCCCGAGCCCCTGGAAGCATGAAAATCACTTTAAACATGCTAATTTTAGCTCTAACACTGATGATCCACCTACAAATGTGAACTGACGTTCAAAAATAAAACATTTGAAAACGGACCATTTTCCACATTTCTGAAGCATGACGTAATGGGGGGGTGTTATCTCTTTTGTCGAAAATCAGCCGTTTTTGCTCGAACATTAAATGCCTCCAAATGGTATTTAATTAACTTCCCGAGCCCCTGGAAGCATGAAAATCACTTTAAACATGCTAATTTTAGCTCTAACACTGATGATCCACCTACAAATGTGAACTGACGTTCAAAAATAAAACATTTGAAAACGGACCATTTTCCACATTTCAGAAGCATGACGTAATGGGGGGGTGTTATCTCTTTTGTCGAAAATCAGCCGTTTTTGCTCGAACATTAAATGCCTCCAAATGGTATTTAATTAACTTCCCGGGGTGAAGAAACCCTTTTTGAGAACTCAGAGTGAGTAAATTGGTCATTTTCATGCACTTTTAACCATTCCATGAATCTTGTGTTTTGGGCCCCTGGAAGCATGAAAATCACTTTAAACATGCTAATTTTAGCTCTAACACTGATGATCCACCTACAAATGTGAACTGACGTTCAAAAATAAAACATTTGAAAACGGACCATTTTCCACATTTCTGAAGCATGACGTAATGGGGGGGTGTTATCTCTTTTGTCGAAAATCAGCCGTTTTTGCTCGAACATTAAATGCCTCCAAATGGTATTTAATTAACTTCCCGAGCCCCTGGAAGCATGAAAATCACTTTAAACATGCTAATTTTAGCTCTAACACTGATGATCCACCTACAAATGTGAACTGACGTTCAAAAATAAAACATTTGAAAACGGACCATTTTCCACATTTCTGAAGCATGACGTAATGGGGGGGTGTTATCTCTTTTATCGAAAATCAGCCGTTTTTGCTCGAACATTAAATGCCTCCAAATGGTGTTTAATTAACTTCCCGAGCCCCTGGAAGCATGAAAATCACTTTAAACATGCTAATTTTAGCTCTAACACTGATGATCCACCTACAAATGTGAACTGACGTTCAAAAATAAAACATTTGAAAACGGACCATTTTCCACATTTCTGAAGCATGACGTAATGGGGGGTGTTATCTCTTTTGTCGAAAATCAGCAGTTTTTGCTCGAACATTAAATGCCTCCAAATGGTATTTAATTAACTTCCCGAGCCCCTGGAAGCATGAAAATCACTTTAAACATGCTAATTTTAGCTCTAACACTGATGATCCACCTACAAATGTGAACTGACGTTCAAAAATAAAACATTTGAAAACGGACCATTTTCCACATTTCTGAAGCATGACGTAATGGGGGGGTGTTATCTCTTTTGTCGAAAATCAGCCGTTTTTGCTCGAACATTAAATGCCTCCAAATGGTATTTATTTCACTTCCCGGGGTGAAGAAACCCTTTTTGAGAACTCAGAGTGAGTAAATTGGCCATTTTCATGCACTTTTAACCATTCCATTAATCTTGTGTTTTGGGCCCCTGGAAGCATGAAAATCACTTTAAACATGCTAATTTTAGCTCTAACACTGATGATCCACCTACAAATGTGAACTGACGTTCAAAAATAAAACATTTGAAAATGGACCATTTTCCACATTTCTGAAGCATGACGTAATGGGGGGGTGTTATCTCTTTTATCGAAAATCAGCCGTTTTTGCTCGAACATTAAATGCCTCCAAATGGTGTTTAATTAACTTCCCGAGCCCCTGGAAGCATGAAAATCACTTTAAACATGCTAATTTTAGCTCTAACACTGATTATCCACCTACAAATGTGAACTGACGTTCAAAAATAAAACATTTGAAAACGGACCATTTTCCACATTTCTGAAGCATGACGTAATGGGGGGGTGTTATCTCTTTTGTCGAAAATCAGCCGTTTTTGCTCGAACATTAAATGCCTCCAAATGGTATTTAATTAACTTCCCGGGGTGAAGAAACCCTTTTTGAGAACTCAGAGTGAGTAAATTGGCCATTTTCATGCACTTTTAACCATTCCATAAATCTTGTGTTTTGGGCCCCTGGAAGCATGAAAATCACTTTAAACATGCTAATTTTAGCTCTAACACTGATGATCCACCTACAAATGTGAACTGACGTTCAAAAATAAAACATTTGAAAATGGACCATTTTCCACATTTCTGAAGCATGACGTAATGGGGGGGTGTTATCTCTTTTGTCGAAAATCAGCCGTTTTTGCTCGAACATTAAATGCCTCCAAATGGTATTTATTTCACTTCCCGGGGTGAAGAAACCCTTTTTGAGAACTCAGAGTGAGTAAATTGGCCATTTTCATGCACTTTTAACCATTCCATTAATCTTGTGTTTTGGGCCCCTGGAAGCATGAAAATCACTTTAAACATGCTAATTTTAGCTCTAACACTGATGATCCACCTACAAATGTGAACTGACGTTCAAAAATAAAACATTTGAAAACGGACCATTTTCCACATTTCAGAAGCATGACGTAATGGGGGGGTGTTATCTCTTTTGTCGTAAATCAGCCGTTTTTGCTCGAACATTAAATGCCTCCAAATGGTATTTAATTAACTTCCCGAGCCCCTGGAAGCATGAAAATCACTTTAAACATGCTAATTTTAGCTCTAACACTGATGATCCACCTACAAATGTGAACTGACGTTCAAAAATAAAACATTTGAAAACGGACCATTTTCCACATTTCTGAAGCATGACGTAATGGGGGGGGGTGTTATCTCTTTTGTCGAAAATCAGCCGTTTTTGCTCGAACATTAAATGCCTCCAAATGGTATTTAATTAACTTCCCGAGCCCCTGGAAGCATGAAAATCACTTTAAACATGCTAATTTTAGCTCTAACACTGATGATCCACCTACAAATGTGAACTGACGTTCAAAAATAAAACATTTGAAAACGGACCATTTTCCACATTTCTGAAGCATGACGTAATGGGGGGGTGTTATCTCTTTTGTCGAAAATCAGCCGTTTTTGCTCGAACATTAAATGCCTCCAAATGGTGTTTAATTAACTTCCCGAGCCCCTGGAAGCATGAAAATCACTTTAAACATGCTAATTTTAGCTCTAACACTGATGATCCACCTACAAATGTGAACTGACGTTCAAAAATAAAACATTTGAAAACGGACCATTTTCCACATTTCTGAAGCATGACGTAATGGGGGGGTGTTATCTCTTTTGTCGAAAATCAGCCGTTTTTGCTCGAACATTAAATGCCTCCAAATGGTATTTAATTAACTTCCCGAGCCCCTGGAAGCATGAAAATCACTTTAAACATGCTAATTTTAGCTCTAACACTGATGATCCACCTACAAATGTGAACTGACGTTCAAAAATAAAACATTTGAAAACGGACCATTTTCCACATTTCTGAAGCATGACGTAATGGGGGGGTGTTATCTCTTTTGTCGAAAATCAGCCATTTTTGCTCGAACATTAAATGCCTCCATATGGTATTTAATTAACTTACCGGGGTGAAGAAACCCTTTTTGAGAACTCAGAGTGAGTAAATTGGCCGTTTTCATGCACTTTTAACCATTCCATAAATCTTGTGTTTTGGGCCCCTGGAAGCATGAAAATCACTTTAAACATGCTAATTTTAGCTCTAACACTGATGATCCACCTACAAATGTGAACTGACGTTCAAAAATAAAACATTTGAAAATGGACCATTTTCCACATTTCTGAAGCATGACGTAATGGGGGGTGTTATCTCTTTTGTCGAAAATCAGCCGTTTTTGCTCGAACATTAAATGCCTCCAAATGGTATTTAATTAACTTCCCGAGCCCCTGGAAGCATGAAAATCACTTTAAACATGCTAATTTTAGCTCTAACACTGATGATCCACCTACAAATGTGAACTGACGTTCAAAAATAAAACATTTGAAAACGGACCATTTTCCACATTTCTGAAGCATGACGTAATGGGGGGGTGTTATCTCTTTTGTCGAAAATCAGCCATTTTTGCTCGAACATTAAATGCCTCCAAATGGTATTTAATTAACTTCCCGGGGTGAAGAAACCCTTTTTGAGAACTCAGAGTGAGTAAATTGGCCATTTTCATGCACTTTTAACCATTCCATTAATCTTGTGTTTTGGGCCCCTGGAAGCATGAAAATCACTTTAAACATGCTAATTTTAGCTCTAACACTGATGATCCACCTACAAATGTGAACTGACGTTCAAAAATAAAACATTTGAAAACGGACCATTTTCCACATTTCTGAAGCATGACGTAATGGGGGGGTGTTATCTCTTTTGTCGAAAATCAGCCGTTTTTGCTCGAACATTAAATGCCTCCAAATGGTATTTAATTAACTTCCCGAGCCCCTGGAAGCATGAAAATCACTTTAAACATGCTAATTTTAGCTCTAACACTGATGATCCACCTACAAATGTGAACTGACGTTCAAAAATAAAACATTTGAAAACGGACCATTTTCCACATTTCTGAAGCATGACGTAATGGGGGGGTGTTATCTCTTTTGTCGAAAATCAGCCGTTTTTGCTCGAACATTAAATGCCTCCATATGGTATTTAATTAACTTCCCGGGGTGAAGAAACCCTTTTTGAGAACTCAGAGTGAGTAAATTGGCCGTTTTCATGCACTTTTAACCATTCCATAAATCTTGTGTTTTGGGCCCCTGGAAGCATGAAAATCACTTTAAACATGCTAATTTTAGCTCTAACACTGATGATCCACCTACAAATGTGAACTGACGTTCAAAAATAAAACATTTGAAAACGGACCATTTTCCACATTTCTGAAGCATGACGTAATGGGGGGTGTTATCTCTTTTGTCGAAAATCAGCCGTTTTTGCTCGAACATTAAATGCCTCCAAATGGTATTTAATTAACTTCCCGAGCCCCTGGAAGCATGAAAATCACTTCAAACATGCTAATTTTAGCTCTAACACTGATGATCCACCTACAAATGTGAACTGACGTTCAAAAATAAAACATTTGAAAACGGACCATTTTCCACATTTCTGAAGCATGACGTAATGGGGGGGTGTTATCTCTTTTGTCGAAAATCAGCCGTTTTTGCTCGAACATTAAATGCCTCCAAATGGTATTTAATTAACTTCCCGGGGTGAAGAAACCCTTTTTGAGAACTCAGAGTGAGTAAATTGGCCATTTTCATGCACTTTTAACCATTCCATAAATCTTGTGTTTTGGGCCCCTGGAAGCATGAAAATCACTTTAAACATGCTAATTTTAGCTCTAACACTGATGATCCACCTACAAATGTGAACTGACGTTCAAAAATAAAACATTTGAAAACGGACCATTTTCCACATTTCTGAAGCATGACGTAATGGGGGGGTGTTATCTCTTTTGTCGAAAATCAGCCGTTTTTGCTCGAACATTAAATGCCTCCAAATGGTATTTATTTCACTTCCCGGGGTGAAGAAACCCTTTTTGAGAACTCAGAGTGAGTAAATTGGCCATTTTCATGCACTTTTAAACATTCCATTAATCTTGTGTTTTGGGCCCCTGGAAGCATGAAAATCACTTTAAACATGCTAATTTTAGCTCTAACACTGATGATCCACCTACAAATGTGAACTGACGTTCAAAAATAAAACATTTGAAAACGGACCATTTTCCACATTTCAGAAGCATGACGTAATGGGGGGGTGTTATCTCTTTTGTCGAAAATCAGCCGTTTTTGCTCGAACATTAAATGCCTCCAAATGGTATTTAATTAACTTCCCGAGCCCCTGGAAGCATGAAAATCACTTTAAACATGCTAATTTTAGCTCTAACACTGATGATCCACCTACAAAATGTGAACTGACGTTCAAAAATAAAACATTTGAAAACGGACCATTTTCCACATTTCTGAAGCATGACGTAATGGGGGGGTGTTATCTCTTTTGTCGAAAATCAGCAGTTTTTGCTCGAACATTAAATGCCTCCAAATGGTATTTAATTAACTTCCCGAGCCCCTGGAAGCATGAAAATCACTTTAAACATGCTAATTTTAGCTCTAACACTGATGATCCACCTACAAATGTGAACTGACGTTCAAAATAAAACATTTGAAAACGGACCATTTTCCACATTTCTGAAGCATGACGTAATGGGGGGGTGTTATCTCTTTTATCGAAAATCAGCCGTTTTGCTCGAACATTAAATGCCTCCAAATGGTGTTTAATTAACTTCCCGAGCCCCTGGAAGCATGAAAATCACTTTAAACATGCTAATTTTAGCTCTAACACTGATGATCCACCTACAAATGTGAACTGACGTTCAAAAATAAAACATTTGAAAACGGACCATTTTCCACATTTCTGAAGCATGACGTAATGGGGGGTGTTATCTCTTTTGTCGAAAATCAGCAGTTTTTGCTCGAACATTAAATGCCTCCAAATGGTATTTAATTAACTTCCCTGAGCCCCTGGAAGCATGAAAATCACTTTAAACATGCTAATTTTAGCTCTAACACTGATGATCCACCTACAAATGTGAACTGACGTTCAAAAATAAAACATTTGAAAACGGACCATTTTCCACATTTCTGAAGCATGACGTAATGGGGGGGTGTTATCTCTTTTGTCGAAAATCAGCCGTTTTTTGCTCGAACATTAAATGCCTCCAAATGGTATTTATTTCACTTCCCGGGGTGAAGAAACCCCTTTTTGAGAACTCAGAGTGAGTAAATTGGCCATTTTCATGCACTTTTAACCATTCCATTATCTTGTGTTTTGGGCCCCTGGAAGCATGAAAATCACTTTAAACATGCTAATTTTAGCTCTAACACTGATGATCCACCTACAAATGTGAACTGACGTTCAAAAATAAAACATTTGAAAACGGACCATTTTCCACATTTCTGAAGCATGACGTAATGGGGGGGTGTTATCTCTTTTATCGAAAATCAGCCGTTTTTGCTCGAACATTAAATGCCTCCAAATGGTGTTTAATTAACTTCCCGAGCCCCTGGAAGCATGAAAATCACTTTAAACATGCTAATTTTAGCTCTAACACTGATGATCCACCTACAAATGTGAACTGACGTTCAAAAATAAAACATTTGAAAACGGACCATTTTCACATTTCTGAAGCATGACGTAATGGGGGGTGTTATCTCTTTTGTCGAAAATCAGCAGTTTTTGCTCGAACATTAAATGCCTCCAAATGGTATTTAATTAACTTCCCGAGCCCCTGGAAGCATGAAAATCACTTTAAACATGCTAATTTTAGCTCTAACACTGATGATCCACCTACAAATGTGAACTGACGTTCAAAAATAAAACATTTGAAAACGGACCATTTTCCACATTTCTGAAGCATGACGTAATGGGGGGGTGTTATCTCTTTTGTCGAAAATCAGCAGTTTTTGCTCGAACATTAAATGCCTCCAAATGGTATTTAATTAACTTCCCGAGCCCCTGGAAGCATGAAAATCACTTTAAACATGCTAATTTTAGCTCTAACACTGATGATCCACCTACAAATGTGAACTGACGTTCAAAAATAAAACATTTGAAAACGGACCATTTTCCACATTTCTGAAGCATGACGTAATGGGGGGGTGTTATCTCTTTTATCGAAAATCAGCCGTTTTTGCTCGAACATTAAATGCCTCCAAATGGTGTTTAATTAACTTCCCGAGCCCCTGGAAGCATGAAAATCACTTTAAACATGCTAATTTTAGCTCTAACACTGATGATCCACCTACAAATGTGAACTGACGTTCAAAAATAAAACATTTGAAAACGGACCATTTTCCACATTTCTGAAGCATGACGTAATGGGGGGTGTTATCTCTTTTGTCGAAAATCAGCAGTTTTTGCTCGAACATTAAATGCCTCCAAATGGTATTTAATTAACTTCCCGAGCCCCTGGAAGCATGAAAATCACTTTAAACATGCTAATTTTAGCTCTAACACTGATGATCCACCTACAAATGTGAACTGACGTTCAAAAATAAAACATTTGAAAACGGACCATTTTCCACATTTCTGAAGCATGACGTAATGGGGGGGTGTTATCTCTTTTGTCGAAAATCAGCCGTTTTTGCTCGAACATTAAATGCCTCCATATGGTATTTAATTAACTTCCCGAGCCCCTGGAAGCATGAAAATCACTTTAAACATGCTAATTTTAGCTCTAACACTGATGATCCACCTACAAATGTGAACTGACGTTCAAAAATAAAACATTTGAAAACGGACCATTTTCCACATTTCTGAAGCATGACGTAATGGGGGGGTGTTATCTCTTTTATCGAAAATCAGCCGTTTTTGCTCGAACATTAAATGCCTCCAAATGGTGTTTAATTAACTTCCCGAGCCCCTGGAAGCATGAAAATCACTTTAAACATGCTAATTTTAGCTCTAACACTGATGATCCACCTACAAATGTGAACTGACGTTCAAAAATAAAACATTTGAAAACGGACCATTTTCCACATTTCTGAAGCATGACGTAATGGGGGGTGTTATCTCTTTTGTCGAAAATCAGCAGTTTTTGCTCGAACATTAAATGCCTCCAAATGGTATTTAATTAACTTCCCGAGCCCCTGGAAGCATGAAAATCACTTTAAACATGCTAATTTTAGCTCTAACACTGATGATCCACCTACAAATGTGAACTGACGTTCAAAAATAAAACATTTGAAAACGGACCATTTTCCACATTTCTGAAGCATGACGTAATGGGGGGGTGTTATCTCTTTTGTCGAAAATCAGCAGTTTTTGCTCGAACATTAAATGCCTCCAAATGGTATTTAATTAACTTCCCGAGCCCCTGGAAGCATGAAAATCACTTTAAACATGCTAATTTTAGCTCTAACACTGATGATCCACCTACAAATGTGAACTGACGTTCAAAAATAAAACATTTGAAAACGGACCATTTTCCACATTTCTGAAGCATGACGTAATGGGGGGGTGTTATCTCTTTTATCGAAAATCAGCCGTTTTTGCTCGAACATTAAATGCCTCCAAATGGTGTTTAATTAACTTCCCGAGCCCCTGGAAGCATGAAAATCACTTTAAACATGCTAATTTTAGCTCTAACACTGATGATCCACCTACAAATGTGAACTGACGTTCAAAAATAAAACATTTGAAAACGGACCATTTTCCACATTTCTGAAGCATGACGTAATGGGGGGTGTTATCTCTTTTGTCGAAAATCAGCAGTTTTTGCTCGAACATTAAATGCCTCCAAATGGTATTTAATTAACTTCCCGAGCCCCTGGAAGCATGAAAATCACTTTAAACATGCTAATTTTAGCTCTAAAACTGATGATCCACCTACAAATGTGAACTGACGTTCAAAAATAAAACATTTGAAAACGGACCATTTTCCACATTTCTGAAGCATGACGTAATGGGGGGGTGTTATCTCTTTTGTCGAAAATCAGCCGTTTTTGCTCGAACATTAAATGCCTCCAAATGGTATTTAATTAACTTCCCGGGGTGAAGAAACCCTTTTTGAGAACTCAGAGTGAGTAAATTGGCCATTTTCATGCACTTTTAACCATTCCATTAATCTTGTGTTTTGGGCCCCTGGAAGCATGAAAATCACTTTAAACATGCTAATTTTAGCTCTAACACTGATGATCCACCTACAAATGTGAACTGACGTTCAAAAATAAAACATTTGAAAACGGACCATTTTCCACATTTCTGAAGCATGACGTAATGGGGGGGTGTTATCTCTTTTGTCGAAAATCAGCCGTTTTTGCTCGAACATTAAATGCCTCCAAATGGTATTTAATTAACTTCCCGAGCCCCTGGAAGCATGAAAATCACTTTAAACATGCTAATTTTAGCTCTAACACTGATGATCCACCTACAAATGTGAACTGACGTTCAAAAATAAAACATTTGAAAACGGACCATTTTCCACATTTCTGAAGCATGACGTAATGGGGGGGTGTTATCTCTTTTGTCGAAAATCAGCCGTTTTTGCTCGAACATTAAATGCCTCCATATGGTATTTAATTAACTTCCCGGGGTGAAGAAACCCTTTTTGAGAACTCAGAGTGAGTAAATTGGCCGTTTTCATGCACTTTTAACCATTCCATAAATCTTGTGTTTTGGGCCCCTGGAAGCATGAAAATCACTTTAAACATGCTAATTTTAGCTCTAACACTGATGATCCACCTACAAATGTGAACTGACGTTCAAAAATAAAACATTTGAAAACGGACCATTTTCCACATTTCTGAAGCATGACGTAATGGGGGGTGTTATCTCTTTTGTCGAAAATCAGCCGTTTTTGCTCGAACATTAAATGCCTCCAAATGGTATTTAATTAACTTCCCGAGCCCCTGGAAGCATGAAAATCACTTTAAACATGCTAATTTTAGCTCTAACACTGATGATCCACCTACAAATGTGAACTGACGTTCAAAAATAAAACATTTGAAAACGGACCATTTTCCACATTTCTGAAGCATGACGTAATGGGGGGGTGTTATCTCTTTTGTCGAAAATCAGCCGTTTTTGCTCGAACATTAAATGCCTCCAAATGGTATTTAATTAACTTCCCGGGGTGAAGAAACCCTTTTTGAGAACTCAGAGTGAGTAAATTGGCCATTTTCATGCACTTTTAACCATTCCATTAATCTTGTGTTTTGGGCCCCTGGTAGCATGAAAATCACTTTAAACATGCTAATTTTAGCTCTAACACTGATGATCCACCTACAAATGTGAACTGACGTTCAAAAATAAAACATTTGAAAACGGACCATTTTCCACATTTCTGAAGCATGACGTAATGGGGGGGGTGTTATCTCTTTTGTCGAAAATCAGCCGTTTTTGCTCGAACATTAAATGCCTCCAAATGGTATTTAATTAACTTCCCGGGGTGAAGAAACCCTTTTTGAGAACTCAGAGTGAGTAAATTGGCCATTTTCATGCACTTTTAACCATTCCATAAATCTTGTGTTTTGGGCCCCTGGAAGCATGAAAATCACTTTAAACATGCTAATTTTAGCTCTAACACTGATGATCCACCTACAAATGTGAACTGACGTTCAAAAATAAAACATTTGAAAACGGACCATTTTCCACATTTTTGAAGCATGACGTAATGGGGGGGTGTTATCTCTTTTGTCGAAAATCAGCCGTTTTTGCTCGAACATTAAATGCCTCCAAATGGTATTTAATTAACTTCCCGGGGTGAAGAAACCCTTTTTGAGAACTCAGAGTGAGTAAATTGGCCATTTTCATGCACTTTTAACCATTCCATTAATCTTGTGTTTTGGGCCCCTGGAAGCATGAAAATCACTTTAAACATGCTAATTTTAGCTCTAACACTGATGATCCACCTACAAATGTGAACTGACGTTCAAAAATAAAACATTTGAAAACGGACCATTTTCCACATTTCTGAAGCATGACGTAATGGGGGGGTGTTATCTCTTTTGTCGAAAATCAGCCGTTTTTGCTCGAACATTAAATGCCTCCAAATGGTATTTAATTAACTTCCCGAGCCCCTGGAAGCATGAAAATCACTTTAAACATGCTAATTTTAGCTCTAACACTGATGATCCACCTACAAATGTGAACTGACGTTCAAAAATAAAACATTTGAAAACGGACCATTTTCCACATTTCTGAAGCATGACGTAATGGGGGGGTGTTATCTCTTTTGTCGAAAATCAGCCGTTTTTGCTCGAACATTAAATGCCTCCATATGGTATTTAATTAACTTCCCGGGGTGAAGAAACCCTTTTTGAGAACTCAGAGTGAGTAAATTGGCCGTTTTCATGCACTTTTAACCATTCCATAAATCTTGTGTTTTGGGCCCCTGGAAGCATGAAAATCACTTTAAACATGCTAATTTTAGCTCTAACACTGATGATCCACCTACAAATGTGAACTGACGTTCAAAAATAAAACATTTGAAAACGGACCATTTTCCACATTTCTGAAGCATGACGTAATGGGGGGTGTTATCTCTTTTGTCGAAAATCAGCCGTTTTTGCTCGAACATTAAATGCCTCCAAATGGTATTTAATTAACTTCCCGAGCCCCTGGAAGCATGAAAATCACTTTAAACATGCTAATTTTAGCTCTAACACTGATGATCCACCTACAAATGTGAACTGACGTTCAAAAATAAAACATTTGAAAACGGACCATTTTCCACATTTCTGAAGCATGACGTAATGGGGGGGTGTTATCTCTTTTGTCGAAAATCAGCCGTTTTTGCTCGAACATTAAATGCCTCCAAATGGTATTTAATTAACTTCCCGGGGTGAAGAAACCCTTTTTGAGAACTCAGAGTGAGTAAATTGGCCATTTTCATGCACTTTTAACCATTCCATTAATCTTGTGTTTTGGGCCCCTGGTAGCATGAAAATCACTTTAAACATGCTAATTTTAGCTCTAACACTGATGATCCACCTACAAATGTGAACTGACGTTCAAAAATAAAACATTTGAAAACGGACCATTTTCCACATTTCTGAAGCATGACGTAATGGGGGGGTGTTATCTCTTTTGTCGAAAATCAGCCGTTTTTGCTCGAACATTAAATGCCTCCAAATGGTATTTAATTAACTTCCCGAGCCCCTGGAAGCATGAAAATCACTTTAAACATGCTAATTTTAGCTCTAACACTGATGATCCACCTACAAATGTGAACTGACGTTCAAAAATAAAACATTTGAATACGGACCATTTTCCACATTTCTGAAGCATGACGTAATGGGGGGTGTTATCTCTTTTGTCGAAAATCAGCCGTTTTTGCTCGAACATTAAATGCCTCCAAATGGTATTTAATTAACTTCCCGAGCCCCTGGAAGCATGAAAATCACTTTAAACATGCTAATTTTAGCTCTAACACTGATGATCCACCTACAAATGTGAACTGACGTTCAAAAATAAAACATTTGAAAACGGACCATTTTCCACATTTCTGAAGCATGACGTAATGGGGGGGTGTTATCTCTTTTGTCGAAAATCAGCCGTTTTTGCTCGAACATTAAATGCCTCCAAATGGTATTTAATTAACTTCCCGAGCCCCTGGAAGCATGAAAATCACTTTAAACATGCTAATTTTAGCTCTAACACTGATGATCCACCTACAAATGTGAACTGACGTTCAAAAATAAAACATTTGAAAACAGACCATTTTCCACATTTCTGAAGCATGACGTAATGGGGGGGTGTTATCTCTTTTGTCGAAAATCAGCCGTTTTTGCTCGAACATTAAATGCCTCCAAATGGTATTTAATTAACTTCCCGAGCCCCTGGGAGCATGAAAATCACTTTAAACATGCTAATTTTAGCTCTAACACTGATGATCCACCTACAAATGTGAACTGACGTTCAAAAATAAAACATTTGAAAACGGACCATTTTCCACATTTCTGAAGCATGACGTAATGGGGGGGTGTTATCTCTTTTGTCGAAAATCAGCCGTTTTTGCTCGAACATTAAATGCCTCCATATGGTATTTAATTAACTTCCCGGGGTGAAGAAACCCTTTTTGAGAACTCAGAGTGAGTAAATTGGCCGTTTTCATGCACTTTTAACCATTCCATAAATCTTGTGTTTTGGGCCCCTGGAAGCATGAAAATCACTTTAAACATGCTAATTTTAGCTCTAACACTGATGATCCACCTACAAATGTGAACTGACGTTCAAAAATAAAACATTTGAAAATGGACCATTTTCCACATTTCTGAAGCATGACGTAATGGGGGGTGTTATCTCTTTTGTCGAAAATCAGCCGTTTTTGCTCGAACATTAAATGCCTCCAAATGGTATTTAATTAACTTCCCGAGCCCCTGGAAGCATGAAAATCACTTTAAACATGCTAATTTTAGCTCTAACACTGATGATCCACCTACAAATGTGAACTGACGTTCAAAAATAAAACATTTGAAAACGGACCATTCTCCACATTTCTGAAGCATGACGTAATGGGGGGGTGTTATCTCTTTTGTCGAAAATCCGCCGTTTTTGCTCGAACATTAAATGCCTCCAAATGGTATTTAATTAACTTCCCGGGTGAAGAAACCCTTTTTGAGAACTCAGAGTGAGTAAATTGGCCATTTTCATGCACTTTTAACCATTCCATAAATCTTGTGTTTTGGGCCCCTGGAAGCATGAAAATCACTTTAAACATGCTAATTTTAGCTCTAACACTGATGATCCACCTACAAATGTGAACTGACGTTCAAAAATAAAACATTTGAAAACAGACCATTTTCCACATTTCTGAAGCATGACGTAATGGGGGGGTGTTATCTCTTTTGTCGAAAATCAGCCGTTTTTGCTCGAACATTAAATGCCTCCAAATGGTATTTAATTAACTTCCCGAGCCCCTGGGAGCATGAAAATCACTTTAAACATGCTAATTTTAGCTCTAACACTGATGATCCACCTACAAATGTGAACTGACGTTCAAAAATAAAACATTTGAAAACGGACCATTTTCCACATTTCTGAAGCATGACGTAATGGGGGGGTGTTATCTCTTTTGTCGAAAATCAGCCGTTTTTGCTCGAACATTAAATGCCTCCATATGGTATTTAATTAACTTCCCGGGGTGAAGAAACCCTTTTTGAGAACTCAGAGTGAGTAAATTGGCCGTTTTCATGCAATTTTAACCATTCCATAAATCTTGTGTTTTGGGCCCCTGGAAGCATGAAAATCACTTTAAACATGCTAAGATTAGCTCTAACACTGATGGACCAACTACAAATGTGAACTGACGTTCAAAAATAAAACATTTGAAAACGGACCATTTTCCACATTTCTGAAGCATGACGTAATGGGGGGTGTTATCTCTTTTGTCGAAAATCAGCCGTTTTTGCTCGAACATTAAATGCCTCCAAATGGTATTTAATTAACTTCCCGAGCCCCTGGAAGCATGAAAATCACTTTAAACATGCTAATTTTAGCTCTAACACTGATGATCCACCTACAAATGTGAACTGACGTTCAAAAATAAAACATTTGAAAACGGACCATTTTCCACATTTCTGAAGCATGACGTAATGGGGGGGTGTTATCTCTTTTGTCGAAAATCAGCCGTTTTTGCTCGAACATTAAATGCCTCCAAATGGTATTTAATTAACTTCCCGGGGTGAAGAAACCCTTTTTGAGAACTCAGAGTGAGTAAATTGGCCATTTTCATGCACTTTTAACCATTCCATAAATCTTGTGTTTTGGGCCCCTGGAAGCATGAAAATCACTTTAAACATGCTAATTTTAGCTCTAACACTGATGATCCACCTACAAATGTGAACTGACGTTCAAAAATAAAACATTTGAAAATGGACCATTTTCCACATTTCTGAAGCATGACGTAATGGGGGGGTGTTATCTCTTTTGTCGAAAATCAGCCGTTTTTGCTCGAACATTAAATGCCTCCAAATGGTATTTATTTCACTTCCCGGGGTGAAGAAACCCTTTTTGAGAACTCAGAGTGAGTAAATTGGCCATTTTCATGCACTTTTAACCATTCCATTAATCTTGTGTTTTGGGCCCCTGGAAGCATGAAAATCACTTTAAACATGCTAATTTTAGCTCTAACACTGATGATCCACCTACAAATGTGAACTGACGTTCAAAAATAAAACATTTGAAAACGGACCATTTTCCACATTTCAGAAGCATGACGTAATGGGGGGGGTGTTATCTCTTTTGTCGAAAATCAGCCGTTTTTGCTCGAACATTAAATGCCTCCAAATGGTATTTAATTAACTTCCCGAGCCCCTGGAAGCATGAAAATCACTTTAAACATGCTAATTTTAGCTCTAACACTGATGATCCACCTACAAATGTGAACTGACGTTCAAAAATAAAACATTTGAAAACGGACCATTTTCCACATTTCTGAAGCATGACGTAATGGGGGGGTGTTATCTCTTTTGTCGAAAATCAGCCGTTTTTGCTCGAACATTAAATGCCTCCAAATGGTATTTAATTAACTTCCCGAGCCCCTGGAAGCATGAAAATCACTTTAAACATGCTAATTTTAGCTCTAACACTGATGATCCACCTACAAATGTGAACTGACGTTCAAAAATAAAACATTTGAAAACGGACCATTTTCCACATTTCTGAAGCATGACGTAATGGGGGGGTGTTATCTCTTTTGTCGAAAATCAGCCGTTTTTGCTCGAACATTAAATGCCTCCAAATGGTGTTTAATTAACTTCCCGAGCCCCTGGAAGCATGAAAATCACTTTAAACATGCTAATTTTAGCTCTAACACTGATGATCCACCTACAAATGTGAACTGACGTTCAAAAATAAAACATTTGAAAACGGACCATTTTCCACATTTCTGAAGCATGACGTAATGGGGGGGTGTTATCTCTTTTGTCGAAAATCAGCCGTTTTTGCTCGAACATTAAATGCCTCCAAATGGTATTTAATTAACTTCCCGAGCCCCTGGAAGCATGAAAATCACTTTAAACATGCTAATTTTAGCTCTAACACTGATGATCCACCTACAAATGTGAACTGACGTTCAAAAATAAAACATTTGAAAATGGACCATTTTCCACATTTCTGAAGCATGACGTAATGGGGGGTGTTATCTCTTTTGTCGAAAATCAGCCGTTTTTGCTCGAACATTAAATGCCTCCAAATGGTATTTAATTAACTTCCCGAGCACCTGGAAGCATGAAAATCACTTTAAACATGCTAATTTTAGCTCTAACACTGATGATCCACCTACAAATGTGAACTGACGTTCAAAAATAAAACATTTGAAAACGGACCATTTTCCACATTTCTGAAGCATGACGTAATGGGGGGGTGTTATCTCTTTTGTCGAAAATCAGCCATTTTTGCTCGAACATTAAATGCCTCCAAATGGTATTTAATTAACTTCCCGGGGTGAAGAAACCCTTTTTGAGAACTCAGAGTGAGTAAATTGGCCATTTTCATGCACTTTTAACCATTCCATTAATCTTGTGTTTTGGGCCCCTGGAAGCATGAAAATCACTTTAAACATGCTAATTTTAGCTCTAACACTGATGATCCACCTACAAATGTGAACTGACGTTCAAAAATAAAACATTTGAAAACGGACCATTTTCCACATTTCTGAAGCATGACGTAATGGGGGGGTGTTATCTCTTTTGTCGAAAATCAGCCGTTTTTGCTCGAACATTAAATGCCTCCAAATGGTATTTAATTAACTTCCCGAGCCCCTGGAAGCATGAAAATCACTTTAAACATGCTAATTTTAGCTCTAACACTGATGATCCACCTACAAATGTGAACTGACGTTCAAAAATAAAACATTTGAAAACGGACCATTTTCCACATTTCTGAAGCATGACGTAATGGGGGGGTGTTATCTCTTTTGTCGAAAATCAGCCGTTTTTGCTCGAACATTAAATGCCTCCATATGGTATTTAATTAACTTCCCGGGGTGAAGAAACCCTTTTTGAGAACTCAGAGTGAGTAAATTGGCCGTTTTCATGCACTTTTAACCATTCCATAAATCTTGTGTTTTGGGCCCCTGGAAGCATGAAAATCACTTTAAACATGCTAATTTTAGCTCTAACACTGATGATCCACCTACAAATGTGAACTGACGTTCAAAAATAAAACATTTGAAAACGGACCATTTTCCACATTTCTGAAGCATGACGTAATGGGGGGTGTTATCTCTTTTGTCGAAAATCAGCCGTTTTTGCTCGAACATTAAATGCCTCCAAATGGTATTTAATTAACTTCCCGGGGTGAAGAAACCCTTTTTGAGAACTCAGAGTGAGTAAATTGGCCATTTTCATGCACTTTTAACCATTCCATAAATATTGTGTTTTGGGCCCCTGGAAGCATGAAAATCACTTTAAACATGCTAATTTTAGCTCTAACACTGATGATCCACCTACAAATGTGAACTGACGTTCAAAAATAAAACATTTGAAAACGGACCATTTTCCACATTTCTGAAGCATGACGTAATGGGGGGGTGTTATCTCTTTTGTCGAAAATCAGCCGTTTTTGCTCGAACATTAAATGCCTCCAAATGGTATTTATTTCACTTCCCGGGGTGAAGAAACCCTTTTTGAGAACTCAGAGTGAGTAAATTGGCCATTTTCATGCACTTTTAACCATTCCATTAATCTTGTGTTTTGGGCCCCTGGAAGCATGAAAATCACTTTAAACATGCTAATTTTAGCTCTAACACTGATGATCTACCTACAAATGTGAACTGACGTTCAAAAATAAAACATTTGAAAACGGACCATTTTCCACATTTCTGAAGCATGACGTAATGGGGGGGTGTTATCTCTTTTGTCGAAAATCAGCAGTTTTTGCTCGAACATTAAATGCCTCCAAATGGTATTTAATTAACTTCCCGAGCCCCTGGAAGCATGAAAATCACTTTAAACATGCTAATTTTAGCTCTAACACTGATGATCCACCTACAAATGTGAACTGACGTTCAAAAATAAAACATTTGAAAACGGACCATTTTCCACATTTCTGAAGCATGACGTAATGGGGGGGGTGTTATCTCTTTTGTCGAAAATCAGCCATTTTTGCTCGAACATTAAATGCCTCCAAATGGTATTTAATTAACTTCCCGGGGTGAAGAAACCCTTTTTGAGAACTCAGAGTGAGTAAATTGGCCATTTTCATGCACTTTTAACCATTCCATTAATCTTTTGTTTTGGGCCCCTGGAAGCATGAAAATCACTTTAAACATGCTAATTTTAGCTCTAACACTGATGATCCACCTACAAATGTGAACTGACGTTCAAAAATAAAACATTTGAAAACGGACCATTTTCCACATTTCTGAAGCATGACGTAATGGGGGGGTGTTATCTCTTTTGTCGAAAATCAGCCGTTTTTGCTCGAACATTAAATGCCTCCAAATGGTATTTAATTAACTTCCCGAGCCCCTGGAAGCATGAAAATCACTTTAAACATGCTAATTTTAGCTCTAACACTGATGATCCACCTACAAATGTGAACTGACGTTCAAAAATAAAACATTTGAAAACGGACCATTTTCCACATTTCTGAAGCATGACGTAATGGGGGGGTGTTATCTCTTTTGTCGAAAATCAGCCGTTTTTGCTCGAACATTAAATGCCTCCATATGGTATTTAATTAACTTCCCGAGGTGAAGAAACCCTTTTTGAGAACTCAGAGTGAGTAAATTGGCCGTTTTCATGCACTTTTAACCATTCCATAAATCTTGTGTTTTGGGCCCCTGGAAGCATGAAAATCACTTTAAACATGCTAATTTTAGCTCTAACACTGATGATCCACCTACAAATGTGAACTGACGTTCAAAAATAAAACATTTGAAAACGGACCATTTTCCACATTTCTGAAGCATGACGTAATGGGGGGTGTTATCTCTTTTGTCGAAAATCAGCCGTTTTTGCTCGAACATTAAATGCCTCCAAATGGTATTTAATTAACTTCCCGAGCCCCTGGAAGCATGAAAATCACTTCAAACATGCTAATTTTAGCTCTAACACTGATGATCCACCTACAAATGTGAACTGACGTTCAAAAATAAAACATTTGAAAACGGACCATTTTCCACATTTCTGAAGCATGACGTAATGGGGGGGTGTTATCTCTTTTGTCGAAAATCAGCCGTTTTTGCTCGAACATTAAATGCCTCCAAATGGTATTTAATTAACTTCCCGGGGTGAAGAAACCCTTTTTGAGAACTCAGAGTGAGTAAATTGGCCATTTTCATGCACTTTTAACCATTCCATAAATCTTGTGTTTTGGGCCCCTGGAAGCATGAAAATCACTTTAAACATGCTAATTTTAGCTCTAACACTGATGATCCACCTACAAATGTGAACTGACGTTCAAAAATAAAACATTTGAAAACGGACCATTTTCCACATTTCTGAAGCATGACGTAATGGGGGGGTGTTATCTCTTTTGTCGAAAATCAGCCGTTTTTGCTCGAACATTAAATGCCTCCAAATGGTATTTATTTCACTTCCCGGGGTGAAGAAACCCTTTTTGAGAACTCAGAGTGAGTAAATTGGCCATTTTCATGCACTTTTAACCATTCCATTAATCTTGTGTTTTGGGCCCCTGGAAGCATGAAAATCACTTTAAACATGCTAATTTTAGCTCTAACACTGATGATCCACCTACAAATGTGAACTGACGTTCAAAAATAAAACATTTGAAAACGGACCATTTTCAACATTTCAGAAGCATGACGTAATGGGGGGGTGTTATCTCTTTTGTCGAAAATCAGCCGTTTTTGCTCGAACATTAAATGCCTCCAAATGGTATTTAATTAACTTCCCGAGCCCCTGGAAGCATGAAAATCACTTTAAACATGCTAATTTTAGCTCTAACACTGATGATCCACCTACAAATGTGAACTGACGTTCAAAAATAAAACATTTGAAAACGGACCATTTTCCACATTTCTGAAGCATGACGTAATGGGGGGGTGTTATCTCTTTTGTCGAAAATCAGCAGTTTTTGCTCGAACATTAAATGCCTCCAAATGGTATTTAATTAACTTCCCGAGCCCCTGGAAGCATGAAAATCACTTTAAACATGCTAATTTTAGCTCTAACACTGATGATCCACCTACAAATGTGAACTGACGTTCAAAAATAAAACATTTGAAAACGGACCATTTTCCACATTTCTGAAGCATGACGTAATGGGGGGGTGTTATCTCTTTTGTCGAAAATCAGCCGTTTTTGCTCGAACATTAAATGCCTCCAAATGGTATTTAATTAACTTCCCGGGGTGAAGAAACCCTTTTTGAGAACTCAGAGTGAGTAAATTGGCCATTTTCATGCACTTTTAACCATTCCATAAATCTTGTGTTTTGGGCCCCTGGAAGCATGAAAATCACTTTAAACATGCTAATTTTAGCTCTAACACTGATGATCCACCTACAAATGTGAACTGACGTTCAAAAATAAAACATTTGAAAACGGACCATTTTCCACATTTCTGAAGCATGACGTAATGGGGGGGTGTTATCTCTTTTGTCGAAAATCAGCCGTTTTTGCTCGAACATTAAATGCCTCCAAATGGTATTTAATTAACTTCCCGGGGTGAAGAAACCCTTTTTGAGAACTCAGAGTGAGTAAATTGGCCATTTTCATGCACTTTTAACCATTCCATAAATCTTGTGTTTTGGGCCCCTGGAAGCATGAAAATCACTTTAAACATGCTAATTTTAGCTCTAACACTGATGATCCACCTACAAATGTGAACTGACGTTCAAAAATAAAACATTTGAAAATGGACCATTTTCCACATTTCTGAAGCATGACGTAATGGGGGGGTGTTATCTCTTTTGTCGAAAATCAGCCGTTTTTGCTCGAACATTAAATGCCTCCAAATGGTATTTAATTAACTTCCCGAGCCCCTGGAAGCATGAAAATCACTTTAAACATGCTAATTTTAGCTCTAACACTGATGATCCACCTACAAATGTGAACTGACGTTCAAAAATAAAACATTTGAAAACGGACCATTTTCCACATTTCTGAAGCATGACGTAATGGGGGGGTGTTATCTCTTTTGTCGAAAATCAGCCGTTTTTGCTCGAACATTAAATGCCTCCAAATGGTATTTAATTAACTTCCCGAGCCCCTGGAAGCATGAAAATCACTTTAAACATGCTAATTTTAGCTCTAACACTGATGATCCACCTACAAATGTGAACTGACGTTCAAAAATAAAACATTTGAAAACGGACCATTTTCCACATTTCTGAAGCATGACGTAATGGGGGGGTGTTATCTCTTTTGTCGAAAATCAGCCGTTTTTGCTCGAACATTAAATGCCTCCAAATGGTGTTTAATTAACTTCCCGAGCCCCTGGAAGCATGAAAATCACTTTAAACATGCTAATTTTAGCTCTAACACTGATGATCCACCTACAAATGTGAACTGACGTTCAAAAATAAAACATTTGAAAACGGACCATTTTCCACATTTCTGAAGCATGACGTAATGGGGGGGTGTTATCTCTTTTGTCGAAAATCAGCCGTTTTTGCTCGAACATTAAATGCCTCCAAATGGTATTTAATTAACTTCCCGAGCCCCTGGAAGCATGAAAATCACTTTAAACATGCTAATTTTAGCTCTAACACTGATGATCCACCTACAAATGTGAACTGACGTTCAAAAATAAAACATTTGAAAACGGACCATTTTCCACATTTCTGAAGCATGACGTAATGGGGGGGTGTTATCTCTTTTGTCGAAAATCAGCCGTTTTTGCTCGAACATTAAATGCCTCCATATGGTATTTAATTAACTTACCGGGGTGAAGAAACCCTTTTTGAGAACTCAGAGTGAGTAAATTGGCCGTTTTCATGCACTTTTAACCATTCCATAAATCTTGTGTTTTGGGCCCCTGGAAGCATGAAAATCACTTTAAACATGCTAATTTTAGCTCTAACACTGATGATCCACCTACAAATGTGAACTGACGTTCAAAAATAAAACATTTGAAAATGGACCATTTTCCACATTTCTGAAGCATGACGTAATGGGGGGTGTTATCTCTTTTGTCGAAAATCAGCCGTTTTTGCTCGAACATTAAATGCCTCCAAATGGTATTTAATTAACTTCCCGAGCACCTGGAAGCATGAAAATCACTTTAAACATGCTAATTTTAGCTCTAACACTGATGATCCACCTACAAATGTGAACTGACGTTCAAAAATAAAACATTTGAAAACGGACCATTTTCCACATTTCTGAAGCATGACGTAATGGGGGGGTGTTATCTCTTTTGTCGAAAATCAGCCATTTTTGCTCGAACATTAAATGCCTCCAAATGGTATTTAATTAACTTCCCGGGGTGAAGAAACCCTTTTTGAGAACTCAGAGTGAGTAAATTGGCCATTTTCATGCACTTTTAACCATTCCATTAATCTTGTGTTTTGGGCCCCTGGAAGCATGAAAATCACTTTAAACATGCTAATTTTAGCTCTAACACTGATGATCCACCTACAAATGTGAACTGACGTTCAAAAATAAAACATTTGAAAACGGACCATTTTCCACATTTCTGAAGCATGACGTAATGGGGGGGTGTTATCTCTTTTGTCGAAAATCAGCCGTTTTTGCTCGAACATTAAATGCCTCCAAATGGTATTTAATTAACTTCCCGAGCCCCTGGAAGCATGAAAATCACTTTAAACATGCAAATTTTAGCTCTAACACTGATGATCCACCTACAAATGTGAACTGACGTTCAAAAATAAAACATTTGAAAACGGACCATTTTCCACATTTCTGAAGCATGACGTAATGGGGGGGTGTTATCTCTTTTGTCGAAAATCAGCCGTTTTTGCTCGAACATTAAATGCCTCCATATGGTATTTAATTAACTTCCCGGGGTGAAGAAACCCTTTTTGAGAACTCAGAGTGAGTAAATTGGCCGTTTTCATGCACTTTTAACCATTCCATAAATCTTGTGTTTTGGGCCCCTGGAAGCATGAAAATCACTTTAAACATGCTAATTTTAGCTCTAACACTGATGATCCACCTACAAATGTGAACTGACGTTCAAAAATAAAACATTTGAAAACGGACCATTTTCCACATTTCTGAAGCATGACGTAATGGGGGGTGTTATCTCTTTTGTCGAAAATCAGCCGTTTTTGCTCGAACATTAAATGCCTCCAAATGGTATTTAATTAACTTCCCGAGCCCCTGGAAGCATGAAAATCACTTCAAACATGCTAATTTTAGCTCTAACACTGATGATCCACCTACAAATGTGAACTGACGTTCAAAAATAAAACATTTGAAAACGGACCATTTTCCACATTTCTGAAGCATGACGTAATGGGGGGGTGTTATCTCTTTTGTCGAAAATCAGCCGTTTTTGCTCGAACATTAAATGCCTCCAAATGGTATTTAATTAACTTCCCGGGGTGAAGAAACCCTTTTTGAGAACTCAGAGTGAGTAAATTGGCCATTTTCATGCACTTTTAACCATTCCATTAATCTTGTGTTTTGGGCCCCTGGAAGCATGAAAATCACTTTAAACATGCTAATTTTAGCTCTAACACTGATGATCCACCTACAAATGTGAACTGACGTTCAAAAATAAAACATTTGAAAACGGACCATTTTCCACATTTCTGAAGCATGACGTAATGGGGGGGTGTTATCTCTTTTGTCGAAAATCAGCAGTTTTTGCTCGAACATTAAATGCCTCCAAATGGTATTTAATTAACTTCCCGAGCCCCTGGAAGCATGAAAATCACTTTAAACATGCTAATTTTAGCTCTAACACTGATGATCCACCTACAAATGTGAACTGACGTTCAAAAATAAAACATTTGAAAACGGACCATTTTCCACATTTCTGAAGCATGACGTAATGGGGGGGGTGTTATCTCTTTTGTCGAAAATCAGCCATTTTTGCTCGAACATTAAATGCCTCCAAATGGTATTTAATTAACTTCCCGGGGTGAAGAAACCCTTTTTGAGAACTCAGAGTGAGTAAATTGGCCATTTTCATGCACTTTTAACCATTCCATTAATCTTGTGTTTTGGGCCCCTGGAAGCATGAAAATCACTTTAAACATGCTAATTTTAGCTCTAACACTGATGATCCACCTACAAATGTGAACTGACGTTCAAAAATAAAACATTTGAAAACGGACCATTTTCCACATTTCTGAAGCATGACGTAATGGGGGGGTGTTATCTCTTTTGTCGAAAATCAGCCGTTTTTGCTCGAACATTAAATGCCTCCAAATGGTATTTAATTAACTTCCCGAGCCCCTGGAAGCATGAAAATCACTTTAAACATGCTAATTTTAGCTCTAACACTGATGATCCACCTACAAATGTGAACTGACGTTCAAAAATAAAACATTTGAAAACGGACCATTTTCCACATTTCTGAAGCATGACGTAATGGGGGGGTGTTATCTCTTTTGTCGAAAATCAGCCGTTTTTGCTCGAACATTAAATGCCTCCATATGGTATTTAATTAACTTCCCGAGGTGAAGAAACCCTTTTTGAGAACTCAGAGTGAGTAAATTGGCCGTTTTCATGCACTTTTAACCATTCCATAAATCTTGTGTTTTGGGCCCCTGGAAGCATGAAAATCACTTTAAACATGCTAATTTTAGCTCTAACACTGATGATCCACCTACAAATGTGAACTGACGTTCAAAAATAAAACATTTGAAAACGGACCATTTTCCACATTTCTGAAGCATGACGTAATGGGGGGTGTTATCTCTTTTGTCGAAAATCAGCCGTTTTTGCTCGAACATTAAATGCCTCCAAATGGTATTTAATTAACTTCCCGAGCCCCTGGAAGCATGAAAATCACTTCAAACATGCTAATTTTAGCTCTAACACTGATGATCCACCTACAAATGTGAACTGAAGTTCAAAAATAAAACATTTGAAAACGGACCATTTTCCACATTTCTGAAGCATGACGTAATGGGGGGGTGTTATCTCTTTTGTCGAAAATCAGCCGTTTTTGCTCGAACATTAAATGCCTCCAAATGGTATTTAATTAACTTCCCGGGGTGAAGAAACCCTTTTTGAGAACTCAGAGTGAGTAAATTGGCCATTTTCATGCACTTTTAACCATTCCATAAATCTTGTGTTTTGGGCCCCTGGAAGCATGAAAATCACTTTAAACATGCTAATTTTAGCTCTAACACTGATGATCCACCTACAAATGTGAACTGACGTTCAAAAATAAAACATTTGAAAACGGACCATTTTCCACATTTCTGAAGCATGACGTAATGGGGGGGTGTTATCTCTTTTGTCGAAAATCAGCCGTTTTTGCTCGAACATTAAATGCCTCCAAATGGTATTTATTTCACTTCCCGGGGTGAAGAAACCCTTTTTGAGAACTCAGAGTGAGTAAATTGGCCATTTTCATGCACTTTTAACCATTCCATTAATCTTGTGTTTTGGGCCCCTGGAAGCATGAAAATCACTTTAAACATGCTAATTTTAGCTCTAACACTGATGATCCACCTACAAATGTGAACTGACGTTCAAAAATAAAACATTTGAAAACGGACCATTTTCCACATTTCAGAAGCATGACGTAATGGGGGGGTGTTATCTCTTTTGTCGAAAATCAGCCGTTTTTGCTCGAACATTAAATGCCTCCAAATGGTATTTAATTAACTTCCCGAGCCCCTGGAAGCATGAAAATCACTTTAAACATGCTAATTTTAGCTCTAACACTGATGATCCACCTACAAATGTGAACTGACGTTCAAAAATAAAACATTTGAAAACGGACCATTTTCCACATTTCTGAAGCATGACGTAATGGGGGGGTGTTATCTCTTTTGTCGAAAATCAGCCGTTTTTGCTCGAACATTAAATGCCTCCAAATGGTATTTAATTAACTTCCCGGGGTGAAGAAACCCTTTTTGAGAACTCAGAGTGAGTAAATTGGCCATTTTCATGCACTTTTAACCATTCCATTAATCTTGTGTTTTGGGCCCCTGGAAGCATGAAAATCACTTTAAACATGCTAATTTTAGCTCTAACACTGATGATCCACCTACAAATGTGAACTGACGTTCAAAAATAAAACATTTGAAAACGGACCATTTTCCACATTTCTGAAGCATGACGTAATGGGGGGTGTTATCTCTTTTGTCGAAAATCAGCCATTTTTGCTCGAACATTAAATGCCTCCATATGGTATTTAATTAACTTCCCGGGGTGAAGAAACCCTTTTTGAGAACTCAGAGTGAGTAAATTGGCCGTTTTCATGCACTTTTAACCATTCCATTAATCTTGTGTTTTGGGCCCCTGGTAGCATGAAAATCACTTTAAACATGCTAATTTTAGCTCTAACACTGATGATCCACCTACAAATGTGAACTGACGTTCAAAAATAAAACATTTGAAAACGGACCATTTTCCACATTTCTGAAGCATGACGTAATGGGGGGGTGTTATCTCTTTTGTCGAAAATCAGCCGTTTTTGCTCGAACATTAAATGCCTCCAAATGGTATTTAATTAACTTCCCGAGCCCCTGGAAGCATGAAAATCACTTTAAACATGCTAATTTTAGCTCTAACACTGATGATCCACCTACAAATGTGAACTGACGTTCAAAAATAAAACATTTGAATACGGACCATTTTCCACATTTCTGAAGCATGACGTAATGGGGGGTGTTATCTCTTTTGTCGAAAATCAGCCGTTTTTGCTCGAACATTAAATGCCTCCAAATGGTATTTAATTAACTTCCCGAGCCCCTGGAAGCATGAAAATCACTTTAAACATGCTAATTTTAGCTCTAACACTGATGATCCACCTACAAATGTGAACTGACGTTCAAAAATAAAACATTTGAAAACGGACCATTTTCCACATTTCTGAAGCATGACGTAATGGGGGGGTGTTATCTCTTTTGTCGAAAATCAGCCGTTTTTGCTCGAACATTAAATGCCTCCAAATGGTATTTAATTAACTTCCCGAGCCCCTGGAAGCATGAAAATCACTTTAAACATGCTAATTTTAGCTCTAACACTGATGATCCACCTACAAATGTGAACTGACGTTCAAAAATAAAACATTTGAAAACGGACCATTTTCCACATTTCTGAAGCATGACGTAATGGGGGGGTGTTATCTCTTTTGTCGAAAATCAGCCGTTTTTGCTCGAACATTAAATGCCTCCAAATGGTATTTAATTAACTTCCCGAGCCCCTGGGAGCATGAAAATCACTTTAAACATGCTAATTTTAGCTCTAACACTGATGATCCACCTACAAATGTGAACTGACGTTCAAAAATAAAACATTTGAAAACGGACCATTTTCCACATTTCTGAAGCATGACGTAATGGGGGGGTGTTATCTCTTTTGTCGAAAATCAGCCGTTTTTGCTCGAACATTAAATGCCTCCATATGGTATTTAATTAACTTCCCGGGGTGAAGAAACCCTTTTTGAGAACTCAGAGTGAGTAAATTGGCCGTTTTCATGCACTTTTAACCATTCCATAAATCTTGTGTTTTGGGCCCCTGGAAGCATGAAAATCACTTTAAACATGCTAATTTTAGCTCTAACACTGATGATCCACCTACAAATGTGAACTGACGTTCAAAAATAAAACATTTGAAAACGGACCATTTTCCACATTTCTGAAGCATGACGTAATGGGGGGTGTTATCTCTTTTGTCGAAAATCAGCCGTTTTTGCTCGAACATTAAATGCCTCCAAATGGTATTTATTTCACTTCCCGGGGTGAAGAAACCCTTTTTGAGAACTCAGAGTGAGTAAATTGGCCATTTTCATGCACTTTTAACCATTCCATTAATCTTGTGTTTTGGGCCCCTGGAAGCATGAAAATCACTTTAAACATGCTAATTTTAGCTCTAACACTGATGATCCACCTACAAATGTGAACTGACGTTCAAAAATAAAACATTTGAAAACGGATCATTTTCCACATTTCAGAAGCATGACGTAATGGGGGGGTGTTATCTCTTTTGTCGAAAATCAGCCGTTTTTGCTCGAACATTAAATGCCTCCAAATGGTATTTAATTAACTTCCCGAGCCCCTGGAAGCATGAAAATCACTTTAAACATGCTAATTTTAGCTCTAACACTGATGATCCACCTACAAATGTGAACTGACGTTCAAAAATAAAACATTTGAAAACGGACCATTTTCCACATTTCTGAAGCATGACGTAATGGGGGGGTGTTATCTCTTTTGTCGAAAATCAGCCGTTTTTGCTCGAACATTAAATGCCTCCAAATGGTATTTAATTAACTTCCCGGGGTGAAGAAACCCTTTTTGAGAACTCAGAGTGAGTAAATTGGCCATTTTCATGCACTTTTAACCATTCCATAAATCTTGTGTTTTGGGCCCCTGGAAGCATGAAAATCACTTTAAACATGCTAATTTTAGCTCTAACACTGATGATCCACCTACAAATGTGAACTGACGTTCAAAAATAAAACATTTGAAAACGGACCATTTTCCACATTTCTGAAGCATGACGTAATGGGGGGGTGTTATCTCTTTTGTCGAAAATCAGCCGTTTTTGCTCGAACATTAAATGCCTCCAAATGGTATTTATTTCACTTCCCGGGGTGAAGAAACCCTTTTTGAGAACTCAGAGTGAGTAAATTGGCCATTTTCATGCACTTTTAACCATTCCATTAATCTTGTGTTTTGGGCCCCTGGAAGCATGAAAATCACTTTAAACATGCTAATTTTAGCTCTAACACTGATGATCCACCTACAAATGTGAACTGACGTTCAAAAATAAAACATTTGAAAACGGACCATTTTCCACATTTCTGAAGCATGACGTAATGGGGGGGTGTTATCTCTTTTGTCGAAAATCAGCCGTTTTTGCTCGAACATTAAATGCCTCCATATGGTATTTAATTAACTTCCCGGGGTGAAGAAACCCTTTTTGAGAACTCAGAGTGAGTAAATTGGCCGTTTTCATGCACTTTTAACCATTCCATTAATCTTGTGTTTTGGGCCCCTGGTAGCATGAAAATCACTTTAAACATGCTAATTTTAGCTCTAACACTGATGATCCACCTACAAATGTGAACTGACGTTCAAAAATAAAACATTTGAAAACGGACCATTTTCCACATTTCTGAAGCATGACGTAATGGGGGGGTGTTATCTCTTTTGTCGAAAATCAGCCGTTTTTGCTCGAACATTAAATGCCTCCAAATGGTATTTAATTAACTTCCCGAGCCCCTGGAAGCATGAAAATCACTTTAAACATGCTAATTTTAGCTCTAACACTGATGATCCACCTACAAATGTGAACTGACGTTCAAAAATAAAACATTTGAATACGGACCATTTTCCACATTTCTGAAGCATGACGTAATGGGGGGTGTTATCTCTTTTGTCGAAAATCAGCCGTTTTTGCTCGAACATTAAATGCCTCCAAATGGTATTTAATTAACTTCCCGAGCCCCTGGAAGCATGAAAATCACTTTAAACATGCTAATTTTAGCTCTAACACTGATGATCCACCTACAAATGTGAACTGACGTTCAAAAATAAAACATTTGAAAACGGACCATTTTCCACATTTCTGAAGCATGACGTAATGGGGGGGTGTTATCTCTTTTGTCGAAAATCAGCCGTTTTTGCTCGAACATTAAATGCCTCCAAATGGTATTTAATTAACTTCCCGAGCCCCTGGAAGCATGAAAATCACTTTAAACATGCTAATTTTAGCTCTAACACTGATGATCCACCTACAAATGTGAACTGACGTTCAAAAATAAAACATTTGAAAACGGACCATTTTCCACATTTCTGAAGCATGACGTAATGGGGGGGTGTTATCTCTTTTGTCGAAAATCAGCCGTTTTTGCTCGAACATTAAATGCCTCCAAATGGTATTTAATTAACTTCCCGAGCCCCTGGGAGCATGAAAATCACTTTAAACATGCTAATTTTAGCTCTAACACTGATGATCCACCTACAAATGTGAACTGACGTTCAAAAATAAAACATTTGAAAACGGACCATTTTCCACATTTCTGAAGCATGACGTAATGGGGGGGTGTTATCTCTTTTGTCGAAAATCAGCCGTTTTTGCTCGAACATTAAATGCCTCCATATGGTATTTAATTAACTTCCCGGGGTGAAGAAACCCTTTTTGAGAACTCAGAGTGAGTAAATCGGCCGTTTTCATGCACTTTTAACCATTCCATAAATCTTGTGTTTTGGGCCCCTGGAAGCATGAAAATCACTTTAAACATGCTAATTTTAGCTCTAACACTGATGATCCACCTACAAATGTGAACTGACGTTCAAAAATAAAACATTTGAAAATGGACCATTTTCCACATTTCTGAAGCATGACGTAATGGGGGGTGTTATCTCTTTTGTCGAAAATCAGCCGTTTTTGCTCGAACATTAAATGCCTCCAAATGGTATTTAATTAACTTCCCGAGCCCCTGGAAGCATGAAAATCACTTTAAACATGCTAATTTTAGCTCTAACACTGATGATCCACCTACAAATGTGAACTGACGTTCAAAAATAAAACATTTGAAAACGGACCATTCTCCACATTTCTGAAGCATGACGTAATGGGGGGGTGTTATCTCTTTTGTCGAAAATCCACCGTTTTTGCTCGAACATTAAATGCCTCCAAATGGTATTTAATTAACTTCCCGGGTGAAGAAACCCTTTTTGAGAACTCAGAGTGAGTAAATTGGCCATTTTCATGCACTTTTAACCATTCCATAAATCTTGTGTTTTGGGCCCCTGGAAGCATGAAAATCACTTTAAACATGCTAATTTTAGCTCTAACACTGATGATCCACCTACAAATGTGAACTGACGTTCAAAAATAAAACATTTGAAAACGGACCATTTTCCACATTTCTGAAGCATGACGTAATGGGGGGGTGTTATCTCTTTTGTCGAAAATCAGCCGTTTTTGCTCGAACATTAAATGCCTCCAAATGGTATTTAATTAACTTCCCGGGGTGAAGAAACCCTTTTTGAGAACTCAGAGTGAGTAAATTGGCAATTTTCATGCACTTTTAACCATTCCATTAATCTTGTGTTTTGGGCCCCTGGAAGCATGAAAATCACTTTAAACATGCTAATTTTAGCTCTAACACTGATGATCCACCTACAAATGTGAACTGACGTTCAAAAATAAAACATTTGAAAACGGACCATTTTCCACATTTCTGAAGCATGACGTAATGGGGGGGTGTTATCTCTTTTGTCGAAAATCAGCCGTTTTTGCTCGAACATTAAATGCCTCCAAATGGTATTTAATTAACTTCCCGAGCCCCTGGAAGCATGAAAATCACTTTAAACATGCTAATTTTAGCTCTAACACTGATGATCCACCTACAAATGTGAACTGACGTTCAAAAATAAAACATTTGAAAACGGACCATTTTCCACATTTCTGAAGCATGACGTAATGGGGGGGTGTTATCTCTTTTGTCGAAAATCAGCCGTTTTTGCTCGAACATTAAATGCCTCCATATGGTATTTAATTAACTTCCCGGGGTGAAGAAACCCTTTTTGAGAACTCAGAGTGAGTAAATTGGCCGTTTTCATGCAATTTTAACCATTCCATAAATCTTGTGTTTTGGGCCCCTGGAAGCATGAAAATCACTTTAAACATGCTAAGATTAGCTCTAACACTGATGGACCAACTACAAATGTGAACTGACGTTCAAAAATAAAACATTTGAAAACGGACCATTTTCCACATTTCTGAAGCATGACGTAATGGGGGGTGTTATCTCTTTTGTCGAAAATCAGCCGTTTTTGCTCGAACATTAAATGCCTCCAAATGGTATTTAATTAACTTCCCGAGCCCCTGGAAGCATGAAAATCACTTTAAACATGCTAATTTTAGCTCTAACACTGATGATCCACCTACAAATGTGAACTGACGTTCAAAAATAAAACATTTGAAAACGGACCATTTTCCACATTTCTGAAGCATGACGTAATGGGGGGGTGTTATCTCTTTTGTCGAAAATCAGCCGTTTTTGCTCGAACATTAAATGCCTCCAAATGGTATTTAATTAACTTCCCGGGGTGAAGAAACCCTTTTTGAGAACTCAGAGTGAGTAAATTGGCCATTTTCATGCACTTTTAACCATTCCATAAATCTTGTGTTTTGGGCCCCTGGAAGCATGAAAATCACTTTAAACATGCTAATTTTAGCTCTAACACTGATGATCCACCTACAAATGTGAACTGACGTTCAAAAATAAAACATTTGAAAATGGACCATTTTCCACATTTCTGAAGCATGACGTAATGGGGGGGTGTTATCTCTTTTGTCGAAAATCAGCCGTTTTTGCTCGAACATTAAATGCCTCCAAATGGTATTTATTTCACTTCCCGGGGTGAAGAAACCCTTTTTGAGAACTCAGAGTGAGTAAATTGGCCATTTTCATGCACTTTTAACCATTCCATTAATCTTGTGTTTTGGGCCCCTGGAAGCATGAAAATCACTTTAAACATGCTAATTTTAGCTCTAACACTGATGATCCACCTACAAATGTGAACTGACGTTCAAAAATAAAACATTTGAAAACGGACCATTTTCCACATTTCAGAAGCATGACGTAATGGGGGGGTGTTATCTCTTTTGTCGAAAATCAGCCGTTTTTGCTCGAACATTAAATGCCTCCAAATGGTATTTAATTAACTTCCCGAGCCCCTGGAAGCATGAAAATCACTTTAAACATGCTAATTTTAGCTCTAACACTGATGATCCACCTACAAATGTGAACTGACGTTCAAAAATAAAACATTTGAAAACGGACCATTTTCCACATTTCTGAAGCATGACGTAATGGGGGGGTGTTATCTCTTTTGTCGAAAATCAGCCGTTTTTGCTCGAACATTAAATGCCTCCAAATGGTATTTAATTAACTTCCCGAGCCCCTGGAAGCATGAAAATCACTTTAAACATGCTAATTTTAGCTCTAACACTGATGATCCACCTACAAATGTGAACTGACGTTCAAAAATAAAACATTTGAAAACGGACCATTTTCCACATTTCTGAAGCATGACGTAATGGGGGGGTGTTATCTCTTTTGTCGAAAATCAGCCATTTTTGCTCGAACATTAAATGCCTCCAAATGGTGTTTAATTAACTTCCCGAGCCCCTGGAAGCATGAAAATCACTTTAAACATGCTAATTTTAGCTCTAACACTGATGATCCACCTACAAATGTGAACTGACGTTCAAAAATAAAACATTTGAAAACGGACCATTTTCCACATTTCTGAAGCATGACGTAATGGGGGGGTGTTATCTCTTTTGTCGAAAATCAGCCGTTTTTGCTCGAACATTAAATGCCTCCAAATGGTATTTAATTAACTTCCCGAGCCCCTGGAAGCATGAAAATCACTTTAAACATGCTAATTTTAGCTCTAACACTGATGATCCACCTACAAATGTGAACTGACGTTCAAAAATAAAACATTTGAAAACGGACCATTTTCCACATTTCTGAAGCATGACGTAATGGGGGGGTGTTATCTCTTTTGTCGAAAATCAGCCGTTTTTGCTCGAACATTAAATGCCTCCATATGGTATTTAATTAACTTCCCGGGGTGAAGAAACCCTTTTTGAGAACTCAGAGTGAGTAAATTGGCCGTTTTCATGCACTTTTAACCATTCCATAAATCTTGTGTTTTGGGCCCCTGGAAGCATGAAAATCACTTTAAACATGCTAATTTTAGCTCTAACACTGATGATCCACCTACAAATGTGAACTGACGTTCAAAAATAAAACATTTGAAAACGGACCATTTTCCACATTTCTGAAGCATGATGTAATGGGGGGTGTTATCTCTTTTGTCGAAAATCAGCCGTTTTTGCTCGAACATTAAATGCCTCCAAATGGTATTTAATTAACTTCCCGAGCCCCTGGAAGCATGAAAATCACTTCAAACATGCTAATTTTAGCTCTAACACTGATGATCCACCTACAAATGTGAACTGACGTTCAAAAATAAAACATTTGAAAACGGACCATTTTCCACATTTCTGAAGCATGACGTAATGGGGGGGTGTTATCTCTTTTGTCGAAAATCAGCCGTTTTTGCTCGAACATTAAATGCCTCCAAATGGTATTTAATTAACTTCCCGGGGTGAAGAAACCCTTTTTGAGAACTCAGAGTGAGTAAATTGGCCATTTTCATGCACTTTTAACCATTCCATAAATCTTGTGTTTTGGGCCCCTGGAAGCATGAAAATCACTTTAAACATGCTAATTTTAGCTCTAACACTGATGATCCACCTACAAATGTGAACTGACGTTCAAAAATAAAACATTTGAAAACGGACCATTTTCCACATTTCTGAAGCATGACGTAATGGGGGGGTGTTATCTCTTTTGTCGAAAATCAGCCGTTTTTGCTCGAACATTAAATGCCTCCAAATGGTATTTATTTCACTTCCCGGGGTGAAGAAACCCTTTTTGAGAACTCAGAGTGAGTAAATTGGCCATTTTCATGCACTTTTAACCATTCCATTAATCTTGTGTTTTGGGCCCCTGGAAGCATGAAAATCACTTTAAACATGCTAATTTTAGCTCTAACACTGATGATCCACCTACAAATGTGAACTGACGTTCAAAAATAAAACATTTGAAAACGGACCATTTTCCACATTTCTGAAGCATGACGTAATGGGGGGGTGTTATCTCTTTTGTCGAAAATCAGCAGTTTTTGCTCGAACATTAAATGCCTCCAAATGGTATTTAATTAACTTCCCGAGCCCCTGGAAGCATGAAAATCACTTTAAACATGCTAATTTTAGCTCTAACACTGATGATCCACCTACAAATGTGAACTGACGTTCAAAAATAAAACATTTGAAAACGGACCATTTTCCACATTTCTGAAGCATGACGTAATGGGGGGGGTGTTATCTCTTTTGTCGAAAATCAGCCATTTTTGCTCGAACATTAAATGCCTCCAAATGGTATTTAATTAACTTCCCGGGGTGAAGAAACCCTTTTTGAGAACTCAGAGTGAGTAAATTGGCCATTTTCATGCACTTTTAACCATTCCATTAATCTTGTGTTTTGGGCCCCTGGAAGCATGAAAATCACTTTAAACATGCTAATTTTAGCTCTAACACTGATGATCCACCTACAAATGTGAACTGACGTTCAAAAATAAAACATTTGAAAACGGACCATTTTCCACATTTCTGAAGCATGACGTAATGGGGGGGTGTTATCTCTTTTGTCGAAAATCAGCCGTTTTTGCTCGAACATTAAATGCCTCCAAATGGTATTTAATTAACTTCCCGAGCCCCTGGAAGCATGAAAATCACTTTAAACATGCTAATTTTAGCTCTAACACTGATGATCCACCTACAAATGTGAACTGACGTTCAAAAATAAAACATTTGAAAACGGACCATTTTCCACATTTCTGAAGCATGACGTAATGGGGGGGTGTTATCTCTTTTGTCGAAAATCAGCCGTTTTTGCTCGAACATTAAATGCCTCCATATGGTATTTAATTAACTTCCCGAGGTGAAGAAACCCTTTTTGAGAACTCAGAGTGAGTAAATTGGCCGTTTTCATGCACTTTTAACCATTCCATAAATCTTGTGTTTTGGGCCCCTGGAAGCATGAAAATCACTTTAAACATGCTAATTTTAGCTCTAACACTGATGATCCACCTACAAATGTGAACTGACGTTCAAAAATAAAACATTTGAAAACGGACCATTTTCCACATTTCTGAAGCATGACGTAATGGGGGGTGTTATCTCTTTTGTCGAAAATCAGCCGTTTTTGCTCGAACATTAAATGCCTCCAAATGGTATTTAATTAACTTCCCGAGCCCCTGGAAGCATGAAAATCACTTCAAACATGCTAATTTTTGCTCTAACACTGATGATCCACCTACAAATGTGAACTGACGTTCAAAAATAAAACATTTGAAAACGGACCATTTTCCACATTTCTGAAGCATGACGTAATGGGGGGGTGTTATCTCTTTTGTCGAAAATCAGCCGTTTTTGCTCGAACATTAAATGCCTCCAAATGGTATTTAATTAACTTCCCGGGGTGAAGAAACCCTTTTTGAGAACTCAGAGTGAGTAAATTGGCCATTTTCATGCACTTTTAACCATTCCATAAATCTTGTGTTTTGGGCCCCTGGAAGCATGAAAATCACTTTAAACATGCTAATTTTAGCTCTAACACTGATGATCCACCTACAAATGTGAACTGACGTTCAAAAATAAAACATTTGAAAACGGACCATTTTCCACATTTCTGAAGCATGACGTAATGGGGGGGTGTTATCTCTTTTGTCGAAAATCAGCCGTTTTTGCTCGAACATTAAATGCCTCCAAATGGTATTTATTTCACTTCCCGGGGTGAAGAAACCCTTTTTGAGAACTCAGAGTGAGTAAATTGGCCATTTTCATGCACTTTTAACCATTCCATTAATCTTGTGTTTTGGGCCCCTGGAAGCATGAAAATCACTTTAAACATGCTAATTTTAGCTCTAACACTGATGATCCACCTACAAATGTGAACTGACGTTCAAAAATAAAACATTTGAAAACGGACCATTTTCCACATTTCAGAAGCATGACGTAATGGGGGGGTGTTATCTCTTTTGTCGAAAATCAGCCGTTTTTGCTCGAACATTAAATGCCTCCAAATGGTATTTAATTAACTTCCCGAGCCCCTGGAAGCATGAAAATCACTTTAAACATGCTAATTTTAGCTCTAACACTGATGATCCACCTACAAATGTGAACTGACGTTCAAAAATAAAACATTTGAAAACGGACCATTTTCCACATTTCTGAAGCATGACGTAATGGGGGGGTGTTATCTCTTTTGTCGAAAATCAGCAGTTTTTGCTCGAACATTAAATGCCTCCAAATGGTATTTAATTAACTTCCCGAGCCCCTGGAAGCATGAAAATCACTTTAAACATGCTAATTTTAGCTCTAACACTGATGATCCACCTACAAATGTGAACTGACGTTCAAAAATAAAACATTTGAAAACGGACCATTTTCCACATTTCTGAAGCATGACGTAATGGGGGGGTGTTATCTCTTTTGTCGAAAATCAGCCGTTTTTGCTCGAACATTAAATGCCTCCAAATGGTATTTAATTAACTTCCCGGGGTGAAGAAACCCTTTTTGAGAACTCAGAGTGAGTAAATTGGCCATTTTCATGCACTTTTAACCATTCCATAAATCTTGTGTTTTGGGCCCCTGGAAGCATGAAAATCACTTTAAACATGCTAATTTTAGCTCTAACACTGATGATCCACCTACAAATGTGAACTGACGTTCAAAAATAAAACATTTGAAAACGGACCATTTTCCACATTTCTGAAGCATGACGTAATGGGGGGGTGTTATCTCTTTTGTCTAAAATCAGCCGTTTTTGCTCGAACATTAAATGCCTCCAAATGGTATTTAATTAACTTCCCGGGGTGAAGAAACCCTTTTTGAGAACTCAGAGTGAGTAAATTGGCCATTTTCATGCACTTTTAACCATTCCATAAATCTTGTGTTTTGGGCCCCTGGAAGCATGAAAATCACTTTAAACATGCTAATTTTAGCTCTAACACTGATGATCCACCTACAAATGTGAACTGACGTTCAAAAATAAAACATTTGAAAATGGACCATTTTCCACATTTCTGAAGCATGACGTAATGGGGGGGTGTTATCTCTTTTGTCGAAAATCAGCCGTTTTTGCTCGAACATTAAATGCCTCCAAATGGTATTTATTTCACTTCCCGGGGTGAAGAAACCCTTTTTGAGAACTCAGAGTGAGTAAATTGGCCATTTTCATGCACTTTTAACCATTCCATTAATCTTGTGTTTTGGGCCCCTGGAAGCATGAAAATCACTTTAAACATGCTAATTTTAGCTCTAACACTGATGATCCACCTACAAATGTGAACTGACGTTCAAAAATAAAACATTTGAAAACGGACCATTTTCCACATTTCAGAAGCATGACGTAATGGGGGGGTGTTATCTCTTTTGTCGAAAATCAGCCGTTTTTGCTCGAACATTAAATGCCTCCAAATGGTATTTAATTAACTTCCCGAGCCCCTGGAAGCATGAAAATCACTTTAAACATGCTAATTTTAGCTCTAACACTGATGATCCACCTACAAATGTGAACTGACGTTCAAAAATAAAACATTTGAAAACGGACCATTTTCCACATTTCTGAAGCATGACGTAATGGGGGGGTGTTATCTCTTTTGTCGAAAATCAGCCGTTTTTGCTCGAACATTAAATGCCTCCAAATGGTATTTAATTAACTTCCCGAGCCCCTGGAAGCATGAAAATCACTTTAAACATGCTAATTTTAGCTCTAACACTGATGATCCACCTACAAATGTGAACTGACGTTCAAAAATAAAACATTTGAAAACGGACCATTTTCCACATTTCTGAAGCATGACGTAATGGGGGGGTGTTATCTCTTTTGTCGAAAATCAGCCGTTTTTGCTCGAACATTAAATGCCTCCAAATGGTGTTTAATTAACTTCCCGAGCCCCTGGAAGCATGAAAATCACTTTAAACATGCTAATTTTAGCTCTAACACTGATGATCCACCTACAAATGTGAACTGACGTTCAAAAATAAAACATTTGAAAACGGACCATTTTCCACATTTCTGAAGCATGACGTAATGGGGGGGTGTTATCTCTTTTGTCGAAAATCAGCCGTTTTTGCTCGAACATTAAATGCCTCCAAATGGTATTTAATTAACTTCCCGAGCCCCTGGAAGCATGAAAATCACTTTAAACATGCTAATTTTAGCTCTAACACTGATGATCCACCTACAAATGTGAACTGACGTTCAAAAATAAAACATTTGAAAACGGACCATTTTCCACATTTCTGAAGCATGACGTAATGGGGGGGTGTTATCTCTTTTGTCGAAAATCAGCCGTTTTTGCTCGAACATTAAATGCCTCCATATGGTATTTAATTAACTTACCGGGGTGAAGAAACCCTTTTTGAGAACTCAGAGTGAGTAAATTGGCCGTTTTCATGCACTTTTAACCATTCCATAAATCTTGTGTTTTGGGCCCCTGGAAGCATGAAAATCACTTTAAACATGCTAATTTTAGCTCTAACACTGATGATCCACCTACAAATGTGAACTGACGTTCAAAAATAAAACATTTGAAAATGGACCATTTTCCACATTTCTGAAGCATGACGTAATGGGGGGTGTTATCTCTTTTGTCGAAAATCTGCCGTTTTTGCTCGAACATTAAATGCCTCCAAATGGTATTTAATTAACTTCCCGAGCACCTGGAAGCATGAAAATCACTTTAAACATGCTAATTTTAGCTCTAACACTGATGATCCACCTACAAATGTGAACTGACGTTCAAAAATAAAACATTTGAAAACGGACCATTTTCCACATTTCTGAAGCATGACGTAATGGGGGGGTGTTATCTCTTTTGTCGAAAATCAGCCATTTTTGCTCGAACATTAAATGCCTCCAAATGGTATTTAATTAACTTCCCGGGGTGAAGAAACCCTTTTTGAGAACTCAGAGTGAGTAAATTGGCCATTTTCATGCACTTTTAACCATTCCATTAATCTTGTGTTTTGGGCCCCTGGAAGCATGAAAATCACTTTAAACATGCTAATTTTAGCTCTAACACTGATGATCCACCTACAAATGTGAACTGACGTTCAAAAATAAAACATTTGAAAACGGACCATTTTCCACATTTCTGAAGCATGACGTAATGGGGGGGTGTTATCTCTTTTGTCGAAAATCAGCCGTTTTTGCTCGAACATTAAATGCCTCCAAATGGTATTTAATTAACTTCCCGAGCCCCTGGAAGCATGAAAATCACTTTAAACATGCTAATTTTAGCTCTAACACTGATGATCCACCTACAAATGTGAACTGACGTTCAAAAATAAAACATTTGAAAACGGACCATTTTCCACATTTCTGAAGCATGACGTAATGGGGGGGTGTTATCTCTTTTGTCGAAAATCAGCCGTTTTTGCTCGAACATTAAATGCCTCCATATGGTATTTAATTAACTTCCCGGGGTGAAGAAACCCTTTTTGAGAACTCAGAGTGAGTAAATTGGCCGTTTTCATGCACTTTTAACCATTCCATAAATCTTGTGTTTTGGGCCCCTGGAAGCATGAAAATCACTTTAAACATGCTAATTTTAGCTCTAACACTGATGATCCACCTACAAATGTGAACTGACGTTCAAAAATAAAACATTTGAAAACGGACCATTTTCCACATTTCTGAAGCATGACGTAATGGGGGGTGTTATCTCTTTTGTCGAAAATCAGCCGTTTTTGCTCGAACATTAAATGCCTCCAAATGGTATTTAATTAACTTCCCGAGCCCCTGGAAGCATGAAAATCACTTCAAACATGCTAATTTTAGCTCTAACACTGATGATCCACCTACAAATGTGAACTGACGTTCAAAAATAAAACATTTGAAAACGGACCATTTTCCACATTTCTGAAGCATGACGTAATGGGGGGGTGTTATCTCTTTTGTCGAAAATCAGCCGTTTTTGCTCGAACATTAAATGCCTCCAAATGGTATTTAATTAACTTCCCGGGGTGAAGAAACCCTTTTTGAGAACTCAGAGTGAGTAAATTGGCCATTTTCATGCACTTTTAACCATTCCATAAATCTTGTGTTTTGGGCCCCTGGAAGCATGAAAATCACTTTAAACATGCTAATTTTAGCTCTAACACTGATGATCCACCTACAAATGTGAACTGACGTTCAAAAATAAAACATTTGAAAACGGACCATTTTCCACATTTCTGAAGCATGACGTAATGGGGGGGTGTTATCTCTTTTGTCGAAAATCAGCCGTTTTTGCTCGAACATTAAATGCCTCCAAATGGTATTTATTTCACTTCCCGGGGTGAAGAAACCCTTTTTGAGAACTCAGAGTGAGTAAATTGGCCATTTTCATGCACTTTTAACCATTCCATTAATCTTGTGTTTTGGGCCCCTGGAAGCATGAAAATCACTTTAAACATGCTAATTTTAGCTCTAACACTGATGATCCACCTACAAATGTGAACTGACGTTCAAAAATAAAACATTTGAAAACGGACCATTTTCCACATTTCTGAAGCATGACGTAATGGGGGGGTGTTATCTCTTTTGTCGAAAATCAGCAGTTTTTGCTCGAACATTAAATGCCTCCAAATGGTATTTAATTAACTTCCCGAGCCCCTGGAAGCATGAAAATCACTTTAAACATGCTAATTTTAGCTCTAACACTGATGATCCACCTACAAATGTGAACTGACGTTCAAAAATAAAACATTTGAAAACGGACCATTTTCCACATTTCTGAAGCATGACGTAATGGGGGGGGTGTTATCTCTTTTGTCGAAAATCAGCCATTTTTGCTCGAACATTAAATGCCTCCAAATGGTATTTAATTAACTTCCCGGGGTGAAGAAACCCTTTTTGAGAACTCAGAGTGAGTAAATTGGCCATTTTCATGCACTTTTAACCATTCCATTAATCTTGTGTTTTGGGCCCCTGGAAGCATGGAAATCACTTTAAACATGCTAATTTTAGCTCTAACACTGATGATCCACCTACAAATGTGAACTGACGTTCAAAAATAAAACATTTGAAAACGGACCATTTTCCACATTTCTGAAGCATGACGTAATGGGGGGGTGTTATCTCTTTTGTCGAAAATCAGCCGTTTTTGCTCGAACATTAAATGCCTCCAAATGGTATTTAATTAACTTCCCGAGCCCCTGGAAGCATGAAAATCACTTTAAACATGCTAATTTTAGCTCTAACACTGATGATCCACCTACAAATGTGAACTGACGTTCAAAAATAAAACATTTGAAAACGGACCATTTTCCACATTTCTGAAGCATGACGTAATGGGGGGGTGTTATCTCTTTTGTCGAAAATCAGCCGTTTTTGCTCGAACATTAAATGCCTCCATATGGTATTTAATTAACTTCCCGAGGTGAAGAAACCCTTTTTGAGAACTCAGAGTGAGTAAATTGGCCGTTTTCATGCACTTTTAACCATTCCATAAATCTTGTGTTTTGGGCCCCTGGAAGCATGAAAATCACTTTAAACATGCTAATTTTAGCTCTAACACTGATGATCCACCTACAAATGTGAACTGACGTTCAAAAATAAAACATTTGAAAACGGACCATTTTCCACATTTCTGAAGCATGACGTAATGGGGGGTGTTATCTCTTTTGTCGAAAATCAGCCGTTTTTGCTCGAACATTAAATGCCTCCAAATGGTATTTAATTAACTTCCCGAGCCCCTGGAAGCATGAAAATCACTTCAAACATGCTAATTTTAGCTCTAACACTGATGATCCACCTACAAATGTGAACTGACGTTCAAAAATAAAACATTTGAAAACGGACCATTTTCCACATTTCTGAAGCATGACGTAATGGGGGGGTGTTATCTCTTTTGTCGAAAATCAGCCGTTTTTGCTCGAACATTAAATGCCTCCAAATGGTATTTAATTAACTTCCCGGGGTGAAGAAACCCTTTTTGAGAACTCAGAGTGAGTAAATTGGCCATTTTCATGCACTTTTAACCATTCCATAAATCTTGTGTTTTGGGCCCCTGGAAGCATGAAAATCACTTTAAACATGCTAATTTTAGCTCTAACACTGATGATCCACCTACAAATGTGAACTGACGTTCAAAAATAAAACATTTGAAAACGGACCATTTTCCACATTTCTGAAGCATGACGTAATGGGGGGGTGTTATCTCTTTTGTCGAAAATCAGCCGTTTTTGCTCGAACATTAAATGCCTCCAAATGGTATTTATTTCACTTCCCGGGGTGAAGAAACCCTTTTTGAGAACTCAGAGTGAGTAAATTGGCCATTTTCATGCACTTTTAACCATTCCATTAATCTTGTGTTTTGGGCCCCTGGAAGCATGAAAATCACTTTAAACATGCTAATTTTAGCTCTAACACTGATGATCCACCTACAAATGTGAACTGACGTTCAAAAATAAAACATTTGAAAACGGACCATTTTCCACATTTCAGAAGCATGACGTAATGGGGGGGTGTTATCTCTTTTGTCGAAAATCAGCCGTTTTTGCTCGAACATTAAATGCCTCCAAATGGTATTTAATTAACTTCCCGAGCCCCTGGAAGCATGAAAATCACTTTAAACATGCTAATTTTAGCTCTAACACTGATGATCCACCTACAAATGTGAACTGACGTTCAAAAATAAAACATTTGAAAACGGACCATTTTCCACATTTCTGAAGCATGACGTAATGGGGGGGTGTTATCTCTTTTGTCGAAAATCAGCCGTTTTTGCTCGAACATTAAATGCCTCCAAATGGTATTTAATTAACTTCCCGGGGTGAAGAAACCCTTTTTGAGAACTCAGAGTGAGTAAATTGGCCATTTTCATGCACTTTTAACCATTCCATAAATCTTGTGTTTTGGGCCCCTGGAAGCATGAAAATCACTTTAAACATGCTAATTTTAGCTCTAACACTGATGATCCACCTACAAATGTGAACTGACGTTCAAAAATAAAACATTTGAAAACGGACCATTTTCCACATTTCTGAAGCATGACGTAATGGGGGGGTGTTATCTCTTTTGTCGAAAATCAGCCGTTTTTGCTCGAACATTAAATGCCTCCAAATGGTATTTATTTCACTTCCCGGGGTGAAGAAACCCTTTTTGAGAACTCAGAGTGAGTAAATTGGCCATTTTCATGCACTTTTAACCATTCCATTAATCTTGTGTTTTGGGCCCCTGGAAGCATGAAAATCACTTTAAACATGCTAATTTTAGCTCTAACACTGATGATCCACCTACAAATGTGAACTGACGTTCAAAAATAAAACATTTGAAAACGGACCATTTTCCACATTTCAGAAGCATGACGTAATGGGGGGGTGTTATCTCTTTTGTCGAAAATCAGCCGTTTTTGCTCGAACATTAAATGCCTCCAAATGGTATTTAATTAACTTCCCGAGCCCCTGGAAGCATGAAAATCACTTTAAACATGCTAATTTTAGCTCTAACACTGATGATCCACCTACAAATGTGAACTGACGTTCAAAAATAAAACATTTGAAAACGGACCATTTTCCACATTTCTGAAGCATGACGTAATGGGGGGGTGTTATCTCTTTTGTCGAAAATCAGCCGTTTTTGCTCGAACATTAAATGCCTCCATATGGTATTTAATTAACTTCCCGGGGTGAAGAAACCCTTTTTGAGAACTCAGAGTGAGTAAATTGGCCGTTTTCATGCACTTTTAACCATTCCATTAATCTTGTGTTTTGGGCCCCTGGTAGCATGAAAATCACTTTAAACATGCTAATTTTAGCTCTAACACTGATGATCCACCTACAAATGTGAACTGACGTTCAAAAATAAAACATTTGAAAACGGACCATTTTCCACATTTCTGAAGCATGACGTAATGGGGGGGTGTTATCTCTTTTGTCGAAAATCAGCCGTTTTTGCTCGAACATTAAATGCCTCCAAATGGTATTTAATTAACTTCCCGAGCCCCTGGAAGCATGAAAATCACTTTAAACATGCTAATTTTAGCTCTAACACTGATGATCCACCTACAAATGTGAACTGACGTTCAAAAATAAAACATTTGAATACGGACCATTTTCCACATTTCTGAAGCATGACGTAATGGGGGGTGTTATCTCTTTTGTCGAAAATCAGCCGTTTTTGCTCGAACATTAAATGCCTCCAAATGGTATTTAATTAACTTCCCGAGCCCCTGGAAGCATGAAAATCACTTTAAACATGCTAATTTTAGCTCTAACACTGATGATCCACCTACAAATGTGAACTGACGTTCAAAAATAAAACATTTGAAAACGGACCATTTTCCACATTTCTGAAGCATGACGTAATGGGGGGGTGTTATCTCTTTTGTCGAAAATCAGCCGTTTTTGCTCGAACATTAAATGCCTCCAAATGGTATTTAATTAACTTCCCGAGCCCCTGGAAGCATGAAAATCACTTTAAACATGCTAATTTTAGCTCTAACACTGATGATCCACCTACAAATGTGAACTGACGTTCAAAAATAAAACATTTGAAAACGGACCATTTTCCACATTTCTGAAGCATGACGTAATGGGGGGGTGTTATCTCTTTTGTCGAAAATCAGCCGTTTTTGCTCGAACATTAAATGCCTCCAAATGGTATTTAATTAACTTCCCGAGCCCCTGGGAGCATGAAAATCACTTTAAACATGCTAATTTTAGCTCTAACACTGATGATCCACCTACAAATGTGAACTGACGTTCAAAAATAAAACATTTGAAAACGGACCATTTTCCACATTTCTGAAGCATGACGTAATGGGGGGGTGTTATCTCTTTTGTCGAAAATCAGCCGTTTTTGCTCGAACATTAAATGCCTCCATATGGTATTTAATTAACTTCCCGGGGTGAAGAAACCCTTTTTGAGAACTCAGAGTGAGTAAATTGGCCGTTTTCATGCACTTTTAACCATTCCATAAATCTTGTGTTTTGGGCCCCTGGAAGCATGAAAATCACTTTAAACATGCTAATTTTAGCTCTAACACTGATGATCCACCTACAAATGTGAACTGACGTTCAAAAATAAAACATTTGAAAATGGACCATTTTCCACATTTCTGAAGCATGACGTAATGGGGGGTGTTATCTCTTTTGTCGAAAATCAGCCGTTTTTGCTCGAACATTAAATGCCTCCAAATGGTATTTAATTAACTTCCCGAGCCCCTGGAAGCATGAAAATCACTTTAAACATGCTAATTTTAGCTCTAACACTGATGATCCACCTACAAATGTGAACTGACGTTCAAAAATAAAACATTTGAAAACGGACCATTCTCCACATTTCTGAAGCATGACGTAATGGGGGGGTGTTATCTCTTTTGTCGAAAATCCACCGTTTTTGCTCGAACATTAAATGCCTCCAAATGGTATTTAATTAACTTCCCGGGGTGAAGAAACCCTTTTTGAGAACTCAGAGTGAGTAAATTGGCAATTTTCATGCACTTTTAACCATTCCATTAATCTTGTGTTTTGGGCCCCTGGAAGCATGAAAATCACTTTAAACATGCTAATTTTAGCTCTAACACTGATGATCCACCTACAAATGTGAACTGACGTTCAAAAATAAAACATTTGAAAACGGACCATTTTCCACATTTCTGAAGCATGACGTAATGGGGGGGTGTTATCTCTTTTGTCGAAAATCAGCCGTTTTTGCTCGAACATTAAATGCCTCCAAATGGTATTTAATTAACTTCCCGAGCCCCTGGAAGCATGAAAATCACTTTAAACATGCTAATTTTAGCTCTAACACTGATGATCCACCTACAAATGTGAACTGACGTTCAAAAATAAAACATTTGAAAACGGACCATTTTCCACATTTCTGAAGCATGACGTAATGGGGGGGTGTTATCTCTTTTGTCGAAAATCAGCCGTTTTTGCTCGAACATTAAATGCCTCCATATGGTATTTAATTAACTTCCCGGGGTGAAGAAACCCTTTTTGAGAACTCAGAGTGAGTAAATTGGCCGTTTTCATGCAATTTTAACCATTCCATAAATCTTGTGTTTTGGGCCCCTGGAAGCATGAAAATCACTTTAAACATGCTAAGATTAGCTCTAACACTGATGGACCAACTACAAATGTGAACTGACGTTCAAAAATAAAACATTTGAAAACGGACCATTTTCCACATTTCTGAAGCATGACGTAATGGGGGGTGTTATCTCTTTTGTCGAAAATCAGCCGTTTTTGCTCGAACATTAAATGCCTCCAAATGGTATTTAATTAACTTCCCGAGCCCCTGGAAGCATGAAAAACACTTTAAACATGCTAATTTTAGCTCTAACACTGATGATCCACCTACAAATGTGAACTGACGTTCAAAAATAAAACATTTGAAAACGGACCATTTTCCACATTTCTGAAGCATGACGTAATGGGGGGGTGTTATCTCTTTTGTCGAAAATCAGCCGTTTTTGCTCGAACATTAAATGCCTCCAAATGGTATTTAATTAACTTCCCGGGGTGAAGAAACCCTTTTTGAGAACTCAGAGTGAGTAAATTGGCCATTTTCATGCACTTTTAACCATTCCATAAATCTTGTGTTTTGGGCCCCTGGAAGCATGAAAATCACTTTAAACATGCTAATTTTAGCTCTAACACTGATGATCCACCTACAAATGTGAACTGACGTTCAAAAATAAAACATTTGAAAATGGACCATTTTCCACATTTCTGAAGCATGACGTAATGGGGGGGTGTTATCTCTTTTGTCGAAAATCAGCCGTTTTTGCTCGAACATTAAATGCCTCCAAATGGTATTTATTTCACTTCCCGGGGTGAAGAAACCCTTTTTGAGAACTCAGAGTGAGTAAATTGGCCATTTTCATGCACTTTTAACCATTCCATTAATCTTGTGTTTTGGGCCCCTGGAAGCATGAAAATCACTTTAAACATGCTAATTTTAGCTCTAACACTGATGATCCACCTACAAATGTGAACTGACGTTCAAAAATAAAACATTTGAAAACGGACCATTTTCCACATTTCAGAAGCATGACGTAATGGGGGGGTGTTATCTCTTTTGTCGAAAATCAGCCGTTTTTGCTCGAACATTAAATGCCTCCAAATGGTATTTAATTAACTTCCCGAGCCCCTGGAAGCATGAAAATCACTTTAAACATGCTAATTTTAGCTCTAACACTGATGAGCCACCTACAAATGTGAACTGACGTTCAAAAATAAAACATTTGAAAACGGACCATTTTCCACATTTCTGAAGCATGACGTAATGGGGGGGTGTTATCTCTTTTGTCGAAAATCAGCCGTTTTTGCTCGAACATTAAATGCCTCCAAATGGTATTTAATTAACTTCCCGAGCCCCTGGAAGCATGAAAATCACTTTAAACATGCTAATTTTAGCTCTAACACTGATGATCCACCTACAAATGTGAACTGACGTTCAAAAATAAAACATTTGAAAACGGACCATTTTCCACATTTCTGAAGCATGACGTAATGGGGGGGTGTTATCTCTTTTGTCGAAAATCAGCCGTTTTTGCTCGAACATTAAATGCCTCCAAATGGTGTTTAATTAACTTCCCGAGCCCCTGGAAGCATGAAAATCACTTTAAACATGCTAATTTTAGCTCTAACACTGATGATCCACCTACAAATGTGAACTGACGTTCAAAAATAAAACATTTGAAAACGGACCATTTTCCACATTTCTGAAGCATGACGTAATGGGGGGGTGTTATCTCTTTTGTCGAAAATCAGCCGTTTTTGCTCGAACATTAAATGCCTCCAAATGGTATTTAATTAACTTCCCGAGCCCCTGGAAGCATGAAAATCACTTTAAACATGCTAATTTTAGCTCTAACACTGATGATCCACCTACAAATGTGAACTGACGTTCAAAAATAAAACATTTGAAAACGGACCATTTTCCACATTTCTGAAGCATGACGTAATGGGGGGGTGTTATCTCTTTTGTCGAAAATCAGCCGTTTTTGCTCGAACATTAAATGCCTCCATATGGTATTTAATTAACTTACCGGGGTGAAGAAACCCTTTTTGAGAACTCAGAGTGAGTAAATTGGCCGTTTTCATGCACTTTTAACCATTCCATAAATCTTGTGTTTTGGGCCCCTGGAAGCATGAAAATCACTTTAAACATGCTAATTTTAGCTCTAACACTGATGATCCACCTACAAATGTGAACTGACGTTCAAAAATAAAACATTTGAAAATGGACCATTTTCCACATTTCTGAAGCATGACGTAATGGGGGGTGTTATCTCTTTTGTCGAAAATCAGCCGTTTTTGCTCGAACATTAAATGCCTCCAAATGGTATTTAATTAACTTCCCGAGCACCTGGAAGCATGAAAATCACTTTAAACATGCTAATTTTAGCTCTAACACTGATGATCCACCTACAAATGTGAACTGACGTTCAAAAATAAAACATTTGAAAACGGACCATTTTCCACATTTCTGAAGCATGACGTAATGGGGGGGTGTTATCTCTTTTGTCGAAAATCAGCCATTTTTGCTCGAACATTAAATGCCTCCAAATGGTATTTAATTAACTTCCCGGGGTGAAGAAACCCTTTTTGAGAACTCAGAGTGAGTAAATTGGCCATTTTCATGCACTTTTAACCATTCCATTAATCTTGTGTTTTGGGCCCCTGGAAGCATGAAAATCACTTTAAACATGCTAATTTTAGCTCTAACACTGATGATCCACCTACAAATGTGAACTGACGTTCAAAAATAAAACATTTGAAAACGGACCATTTTCCACATTTCTGAAGCATGACGTAATGGGGGGGTGTTATCTCTTTTGTCGAAAATCAGCCGTTTTTGCTCGAACATTAAATGCCTCCAAATGGTATTTAATTAACTTCCCGAGCCCCTGGAAGCATGAAAATCACTTTAAACATGCTAATTTTAGCTCTAACACTGATGATCCACCTACAAATGTGAACTGACGTTCAAAAATAAAACATTTGAAAAACGGACCATTTTCCACATTTCTGAAGCATGACGTAATGGGGGGGTGTTATCTCTTTTGTCGAAAATCAGCCGTTTTTGCTCGAACATTAAATGCCTCCATATGGTATTTAATTAACTTCCCGGGGTGAAGAAACCCTTTTTGAGAACTCAGAGTGAGTAAATTGGCCGTTTTCATGCACTTTTAACCATTCCATAAATCTTGTGTTTTGGGCCCCTGGAAGCATGAAAATCACTTTAAACATGCTAATTTTAGCTCTAACACTGATGATCCACCTACAAATGTGAACTGACGTTCAAAAATAAAACATTTGAAAACGGACCATTTTCCACATTTCTGAAGCATGACGTAATGGGGGGTGTTATCTCTTTTGTCGAAAATCAGCCGTTTTTGCTCGAACATTAAATGCCTCCAAATGGTATTTAATTAACTTCCCGAGCCCCTGGAAGCATGAAAATCACTTCAAACATGCTAATTTTAGCTCTAACACTGATGATCCACCTACAAATGTGAACTGACGTTCAAAAATAAAACATTTGAAAACGGACCATTTTCCACATTTCTGAAGCATGACGTAATGGGGGGGTGTTATCTCTTTTGTCGAAAATCAGCCGTTTTTGCTCGAACATTAAATGCCTCCAAATGGTATTTAATTAACTTCCCGGGGTGAAGAAACCCTTTTTGAGAACTCAGAGTGAGTAAATTGGCCATTTTCATGCACTTTTAACCATTCCATAAATCTTGTGTTTTGGGCCCCTGGAAGCATGAAAATCACTTTAAACATGCTAATTTTAGCTCTAACACTGATGATCCACCTACAAATGTGAACTGACGTTCAAAAATAAAACATTTGAAAACGGACCATTTTCCACATTTCTGAAGCATGACGTAATGGGGGGGTGTTATCTCTTTTGTCGAAAATCAGCCGTTTTTGCTCGAACATTAAATGCCTCCAAATGGTATTTATTTCACTTCCCGGGGTGAAGAAACCCTTTTTGAGAACTCAGAGTGAGTAAATTGGCCATTTTCATGCACTTTTAACCATTCCATTAATCTTGTGTTTTGGGCCCCTGGAAGCATGAAAATCACTTTAAACATGCTAATTTTAGCTCTAACACTGATGATCCACCTACAAATGTGAACTGACGTTCAAAAATAAAACATTTGAAAACGGACCATTTTCCACATTTCTGAAGCATGACGTAATGGGGGGGTGTTATCTCTTTTGTCGAAAATCAGCAGTTTTTGCTCGAACATTAAATGCCTCCAAATGGTATTTAATTAACTTCCCGAGCCCCTGGAAGCATGAAAATCACTTTAAACATGCTAATTTTAGCTCTAACACTGATGATCCACCTACAAATGTGAACTGACGTTCAAAAATAAAACATTTGAAAACGGACCATTTTCCACATTTCTGAAGCATGACGTAATGGGGGGGGTGTTATCTCTTTTGTCGAAAATCAGCCGTTTTTGCTCGAACATTAAATGCCTCCAAATGGTATTTAATTAACTTCCCGGGGTGAAGAAACCCTTTTTGAGAACTCAGAGTGAGTAAATTGGCCATTTTCATGCACTTTTAACCATTCCATTAATCTTGTGTTTTGGGCCCCTGGAAGCATGAAAATCACTTTAAACATGCTAATTTTAGCTCTAACACTGATGATCCACCTACAAATGTGAACTGACGTTCAAAAATAAAACATTTGAAAACGGACCATTTTCCACATTTCTGAAGCATGACGTAATGGGGGGGTGTTATCTCTTTTGTCGAAAATCAGCCGTTTTTGCTCGAACATTAAATGCCTCCAAATGGTATTTAATTAACTTCCCGAGCCCCTGGAAGCATGAAAATCACTTTAAACATGCTAATTTTAGCTCTAACACTGATGATCCACCTACAAATGTGAACTGACGTTCAAAAATAAAACATTTGAAAACGGACCATTTTCCACATTTCTGAAGCATGACGTAATGGGGGGGTGTTATCTCTTTTGTCGAAAATCAGCCGTTTTTGCTCGAACATTAAATGCCTCCATATGGTATTTAATTAACTTCCCGAGGTGAAGAAACCCTTTTTGAGAACTCAGAGTGAGTAAATTGGCCGTTTTCATGCACTTTTAACCATTCCATAAATCTTGTGTTTTGGGCCCCTGGAAGCATGAAAATCACTTTAAACATGCTAATTTTAGCTCTAACACTGATGATCCACCTACAAATGTGAACTGACGTTCAAAAATAAAACATTTGAAAACGGACCATTTTCCACATTTCTGAAGCATGACGTAATGGGGGGTGTTATCTCTTTTGTCGAAAATCAGCCGTTTTTGCTCGAACATTAAATGCCTCCAAATGGTATTTAATTAACTTCCCGAGCCCCTGGAAGCATGAAAATCACTTCAAACATGCTAATTTTAGCTCTAACACTGATGATCCACCTACAAATGTGAACTGACGTTCAAAAATAAAACATTTGAAAACGGACCATTTTCCACATTTCTGAAGCATGACGTAATGGGGGGGTGTTATCTCTTTTGTCGAAAATCAGCCGTTTTTGCTCGAACATTAAATGCCTCCAAATGGTATTTAATTAACTTCCCGGGGTGAAGAAACCCTTTTTGAGAACTCAGAGTGAGTAAATTGGCCATTTTCATGCACTTTTAACCATTCCATAAATCTTGTGTTTTGGGCCCCTGGAAGCATGAAAATCACTTTAAACATGCTAATTTTAGCTCTAACACTGATGATCCACCTACAAATGTGAACTGACGTTCAAAAATAAAACATTTGAAAACGGACCATTTTCCACATTTCTGAAGCATGACGTAATGGGGGGGTGTTATCTCTTTTGTCGAAAATCAGCCGTTTTTGCTCGAACATTAAATGCCTCCAAATGGTATTTATTTCACTTCCCGGGGTGAAGAAACCCTTTTTGAGAACTCAGAGTGAGTAAATTGGCCATTTTCATGCACTTTTAACCATTCCATTAATCTTGTGTTTTGGGCCCCTGGAAGCATGAAAATCACTTTAAACATGCTAATTTTAGCTCTAACACTGATGATCCACCTACAAATGTGAACTGACGTTCAAAAATAAAACATTTGAAAACGGACCATTTTCCACATTTCAGAAGCATGACGTAATGGGGGGGTGTTATCTCTTTTGTCGAAAATCAGCCGTTTTTGCTCGAACATTAAATGCCTCCAAATGGTATTTAATTAACTTCCCGAGCCCCTGGAAGCATGAAAATCACTTTAAACATGCTAATTTTAGCTCTAACACTGATGATCCACCTACAAATGTGAACTGACGTTCAAAAATAAAACATTTGAAAACTGACCATTTTCCACATTTCTGAAGCATGACGTAATGGGGGGGTGTTATCTCTTTTGTCGAAAATCAGCAGTTTTTGCTCGAACATTAAATGCCTCCAAATGGTATTTAATTAACTTCCCGAGCCCCTGGAAGCATGAAAATCACTTTAAACATGCAAATTTTAGCTCTAACACTGATGATCCACCTACAAATGTGAACTGACGTTCAAAAATAAAACATTTGAAAACGGACCATTTTCCACATTTCTGAAGCATGACGTAATGGGGGGGGTGTTATCTCTTTTGTCGAAAATCAGCCGTTTTTGCTCGAACATTAAATGCCTCCAAATGGTATTTAATTAACTTCCCGGGGTGAAGAAACCCTTTTTGAGAACTCAGAGTGAGTAAATTGGCCATTTTCATGCACTTTTAACCATTCCATAAATCTTGTGTTTTGGGCCCCTGGAAGCATGAAAATCACTTTAAACATGCTAATTTTAGCTCTAACACTGATGATCCACCTACAAATGTGAACTGACGTTCAAAAATAAAACATTTGAAAACGGACCATTTTCCACATTTCTGAAGCATGACGTAATGGGGGGGTGTTATCTCTTTTGTCGAAAATCAGCCGTTTTTGCTCGAACATTAAATGCCTCCAAATGGTATTTATTTCACTTCCCGGGGTGAAGAAACCCTTTTTGAGAACTCAGAGTGAGTAAATTGGCCATTTTCATGCACTTTTAACCATTCCATTAATCTTGTGTTTTGGGCCCCTGGAAGCATGAAAATCACTTTAAACATGCTAATTTTAGCTCTAACACTGATGATCCACCTACAAATGTGAACTGACGTTCAAAAATAAAACATTTGAAAACGGACCATTTTCCACATTTCAGAAGCATGACGTAATGGGGGGGTGTTATCTCTTTTGTCGAAAATCAGCCGTTTTTGCTCGAACATTAAATGCCTCCAAATGGTATTTAATTAACTTCCCGAGCCCCTGGAAGCATGAAAATCACTTTAAACATGCTAATTTTAGCTCTAACACTGATGATCCACCTACAAATGTGAACTGACGTTCAAAAATAAAACATTTGAAAATGGACCATTTTCCACATTTCTGAAGCATGACGTAATGGGGGGGTGTTATCTCTTTTGTCGAAAATCAGCAGTTTTTGCTCGAACATTAAATGCCTCCAAATGGTATTTAATTAACTTCCCGAGCCCCTGGAAGCATGAAAATCACTTTAAACATGCTAATTTTAGCTCTAACACTGATGATCCACCTACAAATGTGAACTGACGTTCAAAAATAAAACATTTGAAAACGGACCATTTTCCACATTTCTGAAGCATGACGTAATGGGGGGGTGTTATCTCTTTTGTCGAAAATCAGCCATTTTTGCTCGAACATTAAATGCCTCCAAATGGTATTTAATTAACTTCCCGGGGTGAAGAAACCCTTTTTGAGAACTCAGAGTGAGTAAATTGGCCATTTTCATGCACTTTTAACCATTCCATTAATCTTGTGTTTTGGGCCCCTGGAAGCATGAAAATCACTTTAAACATGCTAATTTTAGCTCTAACACTGATGATCCACCTACAAATGTGAACTGACGTTCAAAAATAAAACATTTGAAAACGGACCATTTTCCACATTTCTGAAGCATGACGTAATGGGGGGGTGTTATCTCTTTTGTCGAAAATCAGCCGTTTTTGCTCGAACATTAAATGCCTCCAAATGGTATTTAATTAACTTCCCGAGCCCCTGGAAGCATGAAAATCACTTTAAACATGCTAATTTTAGCTCTAACACTGATGATCCACCTACAAATGTGAACTGACGTTCAAAAATAAAACATTTGAAAACGGACCATTTTCCACATTTCTGAAGCATGACGTAATGGGGGGGTGTTATCTCTTTTGTCGAAAATCAGCCGTTTTTGCTCGAACATTAAATGCCTCCATATGGTATTTAATTAACTTCCCGGGGTGAAGAAACCCTTTTTGAGAACTCAGAGTGAGTAAATTGGCCGTTTTCATGCACTTTTAACCATTCCATAAATCTTGTGTTTTGGGCCCCTGGAAGCATGAAAATCACTTTAAACATGCTAATTTTAGCTCTAACACTGATGATCCACCTACAAATGTGAACTGACGTTCTAAAATAAAACATTTGAAAACGGACCATTTTCCACATTTCTGAAGCATGACGTAATGGGGGGTGTTATCTCTTTTGTCGAAAATCAGCCGTTTTTGCTCGAACATTAAATGCCTCCAAATGGTATTTAATTAACTTCCCGAGCCCCTGGAAGCATGAAAATCACTTCAAACATGCTAATTTTAGCTCTAACACTGATGATCCACCTACAAATGTGAACTGACGTTCAAAAATAAAACATTTGAAAACGGACCATTTTCCACATTTCTGAAGCATGACGTAATGGGGGGGTGTTATCTCTTTTGTCGAAAATCAGCCGTTTTTGCTCGAACATTAAATGCCTCCAAATGGTATTTAATTAACTTCCCGGGGTGAAGAAACCCTTTTTGAGAACTCAGAGTGAGTAAATTGGCCATTTTCATGCACTTTTAACCATTCCATAAATCTTGTGTTTTGGGCCCCTGGAAGCATGAAAATCACTTTAAACATGCTAATTTTAGCTCTAACACTGATGATCCACCTACAAATGTGAACTGACGTTCAAAAATAAAACATTTGAAAACGGACCATTTTCCACATTTCTGAAGCATGACGTAATGGGGGGGTGTTATCTCTTTTGTCGAAAATCAGCCGTTTTTGCTCGAACATTAAATGCCTCCAAATGGTATTTATTTCACTTCCCGGGGTGAAGAAACCCTTTTTGAGAACTCAGAGTGAGTAAATTGGCCATTTTCATGCACTTTTAACCATTCCATTAATCTTGTGTTTTGGGCCCCTGGAAGCATGAAAATCACTTTAAACATGCTAATTTTAGCTCTAACACTGATGATCCACCTACAAATGTGAACTGACGTTCAAAAATAAAACATTTGAAAACGGACCATTTTCCACATTTCAGAAGCATGACGTAATGGGGGGGTGTTATCTCTTTTGTCGAAAATCAGCCGTTTTTGCTCGAACATTAAATGCCTCCAAATGGTATTTAATTAACTTCCCGAGCCCCTGGAAGCATGAAAATCACTTTAAACATGCTAATTTTAGCTCTAACACTGATGATCCACCTACAAATGTGAACTGACGTTCAAAAATAAAACATTTGAAAACGGACCATTTTCCACATTTCTGAAGCATGACGTAATGGGGGGGTGTTATCTCTTTTGTCGAAAATCAGCAGTTTTTGCTCGAACATTAAATGCCTCCAAATGGTATTTAATTAACTTCCCGAGCCCCTGGAAGCATGAAAATCACTTTAAACATGCTAATTTTAGCTCTAACACTGATGATCCACCTACAAATGTGAACTGACGTTCAAAAATAAAACATTTGAAAACGGACCATTTTCCACATTTCTGAAGCATGACGTAATGGGGGGGTGTTATCTCTTTTATCGAAAATCAGCCGTTTTTGCTCGAACATTAAATGCCTCCAAATGGTGTTTAATTAACTTCCCGAGCCCCTGGAAGCATGAAAATCACTTTAAACATGCTAATTTTAGCTCTAACACTGATGATCCACCTACAAATGTGAACTGACGTTCAAAAATAAAACATTTGAAAACGGACCATTTTCCACATTTCTGAAGCATGACGTAATGGGGGGGTGTTATCTCTTTTGTCGAAAATCAGCAGTTTTTGCTCGAACATTAAATGCCTCCAAATGGTATTTAATTAACTTCCCGAGCCCCTGGAAGCATGAAAATCACTTTAAACATGCTAATTTTAGCTCTAACACTGATGATCCACCTACAAATGTGAACTGACGTTCAAAAATAAAACATTTGAAAACGGACCATTTTCCACATTTCTGAAGCATGACGTAATGGGGGGGTGTTATCTCTTTTGTCGAAAATCAGCCGTTTTTGCTCGAACATTAAATGCCTCCATATGGTATTTAATTAACTTCCCGGGGTGAAGAAACCCTTTTTGAGAACTCAGAGTGAGTAAATTGGCCGTTTTCATGCACTTTTAACCATTCCATAAATCTTGTGTTTTGGGCCCCTGGAAGCATGAAAATCACTTTAAACATGCTAATTTTAGCTCTAACACTGATGATCCACCTACAAATGTGAACTGACGTTCAAAAATAAAACATTTGAAAATGGACCATTTTCCACATTTCTGAAGCATGACGTAATGGGGGGTGTTATCTCTTTTGTCGAAAATCAGCCGTTTTTGCTCGAACATTAAATGCCTCCAAATGGTATTTAATTAACTTCCCGAGCCCCTGGAAGCATGAAAATCACTTTAAACATGCTAATTTTAGCTCTAACACTGATGATCCACCTACAAATGTGAACTGACGTTCAAAAATAAAACATTTGAAAACGGACCATTTTCCACATTTCTGAAGCATGACGTAATGGGGGGGTGTTATCTCTTTTGTCGAAAATCAGCCGTTTTTGCTCGAACATTAAATGCCTCCAAATGGTATTTAATTAACTTCCCGGGGTGAAGAAACCCTTTTTGAGAACTCAGAGTGAGTAAATTGGCCATTTTCATGCACTTTTAACCATTCCATAAATCTTGTGTTTTGGGCCCCTGGAAGCATGAAAATCACTTTAAACATGCTAATTTTAGCTCTAACACTGATGATCCACCTACAAATGTGAACTGACGTTCAAAAATAAAACATTTGAAAACGGACCATTTTCCACATTTCTGAAGCATGACGTAATGGGGGGGTGTTATCTCTTTTGTCGAAAATCAGCCGTTTTTGCTCGAACATTAAATGCCTCCAAATGGTATTTAATTAACTTCCCGGGGTGAAGAAACCCTTTTTGAGAACTCAGAGTGAGTAAATTGGCCATTTTCATGCACTTTTAACCATTCCATTAATCTTGTGTTTTGGGCCCCTGGAAGCATGAAAATCACTTTAAACATGCTAATTTTAGCTCTAACACTGATGATCCACCTACAAATGTGAACTGACGTTCAAAAATAAAACATTTGAAAACGGACCATTTTCCACATTTCTGAAGCATGACGTAATGGGGGGGTGTTATCTCTTTTGTTGAAAATCAGCCGTTTTTGCTCGAACATTAAATGCCTCCAAATGGTATTTAATTAACTTCCCGAGCCCCTGGAAGCATGAAAATCACTTTAAACATGCTAATTTTAGCTCTAACACTGATGATCCACCTACAAATGTGAACTGACGTTCAAAAATAAAACATTTGAAAACGGACCATTTTCCACATTTCTGAAGCATGACGTAATGGGGGGGTGTTATCTCTTTTGTCGAAAATCAGCCGTTTTTGCTCGAACATTAAATGCCTCCATATGGTATTTAATTAACTTCCCGGGGTGAAGAAACCCTTTTTGAGAACTCAGAGTGAGTAAATTGGCCGTTTTCATGCACTTTTAACCATTCCATAAATCTTGTGTTTTGGGCCCCTGGAAGCATGAAAATCACTTTAAACATGCTAATTTTAGCTCTAACACTGATGATCCACCTACAAATGTGAACTGACGTTCAAAAATAAAACATTTGAAAACGGACCATTTTCCACATTTCTGAAGCATGACGTAATGGGGGGTGTTATCTCTTTTGTCGAAAATCAGCCGTTTTTGCTCGAACATTAAATGCCTCCAAATGGTATTTAATTAACTTCCCGAGCCCCTGGAAGCATGAAAATCACTTCAAACATGCTAATTTTAGCTCTAACACTGATGATCCACCTACAAATGTGAACTGACGTTCAAAAATAAAACATTTGAAAACGGACCATTTTCCACATTTCTGAAGCATGACGTAATGGGGGGGTGTTATCTCTTTTGTCGAAAATCAGCCGTTTTTGCTCGAACATTAAATGCCTCCAAATGGTATTTAATTAACTTCCCGGGGTGAAGAAACCCTTTTTGAGAACTCAGAGTGAGTAAATTGGCCATTTTCATGCACTTTTAACCATTCCATAAATCTTGTGTTTTGGGCCCCTGGAAGCATGAAAATCACTTTAAACATGCTAATTTTAGCTCTAACACTGATGATCCACCTACAAATGTGAACTGACGTTCAAAAATAAAACATTTGAAAACGGACCATTTTCCACATTTCTGAAGCATGACGTAATGGGGGGGTGTTATCTCTTTTATCGAAAATCAGCCGTTTTTGCTCGAACATTAAATGCCTCCAAATGGTGTTTAATTAACTTCCCGAGCCCCTGGAAGCATGAAAATCACTTTAAACATGCTAATTTTAGCTCTAACACTGATGATCCACCTACAAATGTGAACTGACGTTCAAAAATAAAACATTTGAAAACGGACCATTTTCCACATTTCTGAAGCATGACGTAATGGGGGGGTGTTATCTCTTTTGTCGAAAATCAGCCGTTTTTGCTCGAACATTAAATGCCTCCAAATGGTATTTAATTAACTTCCCGGGGTGAAGAAACCCTTTTTGAGAACTCAGAGTGAGTAAATTGGCCATTTTCATGCACTTTTAACCATTCCATTAATCTTGTGTTTTGGGCCCCTGGAAGCATGAAAATCACTTTAAACATGCTAATTTTAGCTCTAACACTGATGATCCACCTACAAATGTGAACTGACGTTCAAAAATAAAACATTTGAAAACGGACCATTTTCCACATTTCTGAAGCATGACGTAATGGGGGGGTGTTATCTCTTTTGTTGAAAATCAGCCGTTTTTGCTCGAACATTAAATGCCTCCAAATGGTATTTAATTAACTTCCCGAGCCCCTGGAAGCATGAAAATCACTTTAAACATGCTAATTTTAGCTCTAACACTGATGATCCACCTACAAATGTGAACTGACGTTCAAAAATAAAACATTTGAAAACGGACCATTTTCCACATTTCTGAAGCATGACGTAATGGGGGGGTGTTATCTCTTTTGTCGAAAATCAGCCGTTTTTGCTCGAACATTAAATGCCTCCATATGGTATTTAATTAACTTCCCGGGGTGAAGAAACCCTTTTTGAGAACTCAGAGTGAGTAAATTGGCCGTTTTCATGCACTTTTAACCATTCCATAAATCTTGTGTTTTGGGCCCCTGGAAGCATGAAAATCACTTTAAACATGCTAATTTTAGCTCTAACACTGATGATCCACCTACAAATGTGAACTGACGTTCAAAAATAAAACATTTGAAAACGGACCATTTTCCACATTTCTGAAGCATGACGTAATGGGGGGTGTTATCTCTTTTGTCGAAAATCAGCCGTTTTTGCTCGAACATTAAATGCCTCCAAATGGTATTTAATTAACTTCCCGAGCCCCTGGAAGCATGAAAATCACTTCAAACATGCTAATTTTAGCTCTAACACTGATGATCCACCTACAAATGTGAACTGACGTTCAAAAATAAAACATTTGAAAACGGACCATTTTCCACATTTCTGAAGCATGACGTAATGGGGGGGTGTTATCTCTTTTGTCGAAAATCAGCCGTTTTTGCTCGAACATTAAATGCCTCCAAATGGTATTTAATTAACTTCCCGGGGTGAAGAAACCCTTTTTGAGAACTCAGAGTGAGTAAATTGGCCATTTTCATGCACTTTTAACCATTCCATAAATCTTGTGTTTTGGGCCCCTGGAAGCATGAAAATCACTTTAAACATGCTAATTTTAGCTCTAACACTGATGATCCACCTACAAATGTGAACTGACGTTCAAAAATAAAACATTTGAAAACGGACCATTTTCCACATTTCTGAAGCATGACGTAATGGGGGGGTGTTATCTCTTTTGTCGAAAATCAGCCGTTTTTGCTCGAACATTAAATGCCTCCAAATGGTATTTATTTCACTTCCCGGGGTGAAGAAACCCTTTTTGAGAACTCAGAGTGAGTAAATTGGCCATTTTCATGCACTTTTAACCATTCCATTAATCTTGTGTTTTGGGCCCCTGGAAGCATGAAAATCACTTTAAACATGCTAATTTTAGCTCTAACACTGATGATCCACCTACAAATGTGAACTGACGTTCAAAAATAAAACATTTGAAAACGGACCATTTTCCACATTTCAGAAGCATGACGTAATGGGGGGGTGTTATCTCTTTTGTCGAAAATCAGCCGTTTTTGCTCGAACATTAAATGCCTCCAAATGGTATTTAATTAACTTCCCGAGCCCCTGGAAGCATGAAAATCACTTTAAACATGCTAATTTTAGCTCTAACACTGATGATCCACCTACAAATGTGAACTGACGTTCAAAAATAAAACATTTGAAAACGGACCATTTTCCACATTTCTGAAGCATGACGTAATGGGGGGGTGTTATCTCTTTTGTCGAAAATCAGCAGTTTTTGCTCGAACATTAAATGCCTCCAAATGGTATTTAATTAACTTCCCGAGCCCCTGGAAGCATGAAAATCACTTTAAACATGCTAATTTTAGCTCTAACACTGATGATCCACCTACAAATGTGAACTGACGTTCAAAAATAAAACATTTGAAAACGGACCATTTTCCACATTTCTGAAGCATGACGTAATGGGGGGGTGTTATCTCTTTTATCGAAAATCAGCCGTTTTTGCTCGAACATTAAATGCCTCCAAATGGTGTTTAATTAACTTCCCGAGCCCCTGGAAGCATGAAAATCACTTTAAACATGCTAATTTTAGCTCTAACACTGATGATCCACCTACAAATGTGAACTGACGTTCAAAAATAAAACATTTGAAAACGGACCATTTTCCACATTTCTGAAGCATGACGTAATGGGGGGGTGTTATCTCTTTTGTCGAAAATCAGCAGTTTTTGCTCGAACATTAAATGCCTCCAAATGGTATTTAATTAACTTCCCGAGCCCCTGGAAGCATGAAAATCACTTTAAACATGCTAATTTTAGCTCTAACACTGATGATCCACCTACAAATGTGAACTGACGTTCAAAAATAAAACATTTGAAAACGGACCATTTTCCACATTTCTGAAGCATGACGTAATGGGGGGGTGTTATCTCTTTTGTCGAAAATCAGCCGTTTTTGCTCGAACATTAAATGCCTCCATATGGTATTTAATTAACTTCCCGGGGTGAAGAAACCCTTTTTGAGAACTCAGAGTGAGTAAATTGGCCGTTTTCATGCACTTTTAACCATTCCATAAATCTTGTGTTTTGGGCCCCTGGAAGCATGAAAATCACTTTAAACATGCTAATTTTAGCTCTAACACTGATGATCCACCTACAAATGTGAACTGACGTTCAAAAATAAAACATTTGAAAATGGACCATTTTCCACATTTCTGAAGCATGACGTAATGGGGGGTGTTATCTCTTTTGTCGAAAATCAGCCGTTTTTGCTCGAACATTAAATGCCTCCAAATGGTATTTAATTAACTTCCCGAGCCCCTGGAAGCATGAAAATCACTTTAAACATGCTAATTTTAGCTCTAACACTGATGATCCACCTACAAATGTGAACTGACGTTCAAAAATAAAACATTTGAAAACGGACCATTTTCCACATTTCTGAAGCATGACGTAATGGGGGGGTGTTATCTCTTTTGTCGAAAATCAGCCGTTTTTGCTCGAACATTAAATGCCTCCAAATGGTATTTAATTAACTTCCCGGGGTGAAGAAACCCTTTTTGAGAACTCAGAGTGAGTAAATTGGCCATTTTCATGCACTTTTACCCATTCCATAAATCTTGTGTTTTGGGCCCCTGGAAGCATGAAAATCACTTTAAACATGCTAATTTTAGCTCTAACACTGATGATCCACCTACAAATGTGAACTGACGTTCAAAAATAAAACATTTGTAAACGGACCATTTTCCACATTTCTGAAGCATGACGTAATGGGGGGGTGTTATCTCTTTTGTCGAAAATCAGCCGTTTTTGCTCGAACATTAAATGCCTCCAAATGGTATTTAATTAACTTCCCGGGGTGAAGAAACCCTTTTTGAGAACTCAGAGTGAGTAAATTGGCCATTTTCATGCACTTTTAACCATTCCATTAATCTTGTGTTTTGGGCCCCTGGAAGCATGAAAATCACTTTAAACATGATAATTTTAGCTCTAACACTGATGATCCACCTACAAATGTGAACTGACGTTCAAAAATAAAACATTTGAAAACGGACCATTTTCCACATTTCTGAAGCATGACGTAATGGGGGGGTGTTATCTCTTTTGTCGAAAATCAGCCGTTTTTGCTCGAACATTAAATGCCTCCAAATGGTATTTAATTAACTTCCTGAGCCCCTGGAAGCATGAAAATCACTTTAAACATGCTAATTTTAGCTCTAACACTGATGATCCACCTACAAATGTGAACTGACGTTCAAAAATAAAACATTTGAAAACGGACCATTTTCCACATTTCTGAAGCATGACGTAATGGGGGGGTGTTATCTCTTTTGTCGAAAATCAGCCGTTTTTGCTCGAACATTAAATGCCTCCATATGGTATTTAATTAACTTCCCGGGGTGAAGAAACCCTTTTTGAGAACTCAGAGTGAGTAAATTGGCCGTTTTCATGCACTTTTAACCATTCCATAAATCTTGTGTTTTGGGCCCCTGGAAGCATGAAAATCACTTTAAACATGCTAATTTTAGCTCTAACACTGATGATCCACCTACAAATGTGAACTGACGTTCAAAAATAAAACATTTGAAAACGGACCATTTTCCACATTTCTGAAGCATGACGTAATGGGGGGTGTTATCTCTTTTGTCGAAAATCAGCCGTTTTTGCTCGAACATTAAATGCCTCCAAATGGTATTTAATTAACTTCCCGAGCCCCTGGAAGCATGAAAATCACTTTAAACATGCTAATTTTAGCTCTAACACTGATGATCCACCTACAAATGTGAACTGACGTTCAAAAATAAAACATTTGAAAACGGACCATTTTCCACATTTCTGAAGCATGACGTAATGGGGGGGTGTTATCTCTTTTGTCGAAAATCAGCCGTTTTTGCTCGAACATTAAATGCCTCCAAATGGTATTTAATTAACTTCCCGGGGTGAAGAAACCCTTTTTGAGAACTCAGAGTGAGTAAATTGGCCATTTTCATGCACTTTTAACCATTCCATAAATCTTGTGTTTTGGGCCCCTGGAAGCATGAAAATCACTTTAAACATGCTAATTTTAGCTCTAACACTGATGATCCACCTACAAATGTGAACTGACGTTCAAAAATAAAACATTTGAAAACGGACCATTTTCCACATTTCTGAAGCATGACGTAATGGGGGGGTGTTATCTCTTTTGTCGAAAATCAGCCGTTTTTGCTCGAACATTAAATGCCTCCAAATGGTATTTATTTCACTTCCCGGGGTGAAGAAACCCTTTTTGAGAACTCAGAGTGAGTAAATTGGCCATTTTCATGCACTTTTAACCATTCCATTAATCTTGTGTTTTGGGCCCCTGGAAGCATGAAAATCACTTTAAACATGCTAATTTTAGCTCTAACACTGATGATCCACCTACAAATGTGAACTGACGTTCAAAAATAAAACATTTGAAAACGGACCATTTTCCACATTTCAGAAGCATGACGTAATGGGGGGGTGTTATCTCTTTTTTTGAAAATCAGCCGTTTTTGCTCGAACATTAAATGCCTCCAAATGGTATTTAATTAACTTCCCGAGCCCCTGGAAGCATGAAAATCACTTTAAACATGCTAATTTTAGCTCTAACACTGATGATCCACCTACAAATGTGAACTGACGTTCAAAAATAAAACATTTGAAAACGGACCATTTTCCACATTTCTGAAGCATGACGTAATGGGGGGGTGTTATCTCTTTTGTCGAAAATCAGCCGTTTTTGCTCGAACATTAAATGCCTCCAAATGGTATTTAATTAACTTCCCGAGCCCCTGGAAGCATGAAAATCACTTTAAACATGCTAATTTTAGCTCTAACACTGATGATCCACCTACAAATGTGAACTGACGTTCAAAAATAAAACATTTGAAAACGGACCATTTTCCACATTTCTGAAGCATGACGTAATGGGGGGGTGTTATCTCTTTTGTCGAAAATCAGCCGTTTTTGCTCGAACATTAAATGCCTCCAAATGGTGTTTAATTAACTTCCCGAGCCCCTGGAAGCATGAAAATCACTTTAAACATGCTAATTTTAGCTCTAACACTGATGATCCACCTACAAATGTGAACTGACGTTCAAAAATAAAACATTTGAAAACGGACCATTTTCCACATTTCTGAAGCATGACGTAATGGGGGGGGTGTTATCTCTTTTGTCGAAAATCAGCCGTTTTTGCTCGAACATTAAATGCCTCCAAATGGTATTTAATTAACTTCCCGAGCCCCTGGAGGCATGAAAATCACTTTAAACATGCTAATTTTAGCTCTAACACTGATGATCCACCTACAAATGTGAACTGACGTTCAAAAATAAAACATTTGAAAACGGACCATTTTCCACATTTCTGAAGCATGACGTAATGGGGGGGTGTTATCTCTTTTGTCGAAAATCAGCCGTTTTTGCTCGAACATTAAATGCCTCCAAATGGTATTTATTTCACTTCCCGGGGTGAAGAAACCATTTTTGAGAACTCAGAGTGAGTAAATTGGCCATTTTCATGCACTTTTAACCATTCCATAAATCTTGTGTTTTGGGCCCCTGGAAGCATGAAAATCACTTTAAACATGCTAATTTTAGCTCTAACACTGATGATCCACCTACAAATGTGAACTGACATTCAAAAATAAAACATTTGAAAACGGACCATTTTCCACATTTCTGAAGCATGACGTAATGGGGGGGTGTTATCTCTTTTGTCGAAAATCAGCCGTTTTTGCTCGAACATTAAATGCCTCCAAATGGTATTTAATTAACTTCCCGGGGTGAAGAAACCCTTTTTGAGAACTCAGAGTGAGTAAATTGGCCATTTTCATGCACTTTTAACCATTCCATAAATCTTGTGTTTTGGGCCCCTGGAAGCATGAAAATCACTTTAAACATGCTAATTTTAGCTCTAACACTGATGATCCACCTACAAATGTGAACTGACGTTCAAAAATAAAACATTTGAAAACAGACCATTTTCCACATTTCTGAAGCATGACGTAATGGGGGGTGTTATCTCTTTTGTCGAAAATCAGCCGTTTTTGCTCGAACATTAAATGCCTCCAAATGGTATTTAATTAACTTCCCGAGCCCCTGGAAGCATGAAAATCACTTTAAACATGCTAATTTTAGCTCTAACACTGATGATCCACCTACAAATGTGAACTGACGTTCAAAAATAAAACATTTGAAAACGGACCATTTTCCACATTTCTGAAGCATGACGTAATGGGGGGGTGTTATCTCTTTTGTCGAAAATCAGCCGTTTTTGCTCGAACATTAAATGCCTCCAAATGGTATTTAATTAACTTCCCGGGGTGAAGAAACCCTTTTTGAGAACTCAGAGTGAGTAAATTGGCCATTTTCATGCACTTTTAACCATTCCATAAATCTTGTGTTTTGGGCCCCTGGAAGCATGAAAATCACTTTAAACATGCTAATTTTAGCTCTAACACTGATGATCCACCTACAAATGTGAACTGACGTTCAAAAATAAAACATTTGAAAACGGACCATTTTCCACATTTCTGAAGCATGACGTAATGGGGGGGTGTTATCTCTTTTGTCGAAAATCAGCCGTTTTTGCTCGAACATTAAATGCCTCCAAATGGTATTTAATTAACTTCCCGAGCCCCTGGAAGCATGAAAATCACTTTAAACATGCTAATTTTAGCTCTAACACTGATGATCCACCTACAAATGTGAACTGACGTTCAAAAATAAAACATTTGAAAACGGACCATTTTCCACATTTCTGAAGCATGACGTAATGGGGGGGTGTTATCTCTTTTGTCGAAAATCAGCCGTTTTTGCTCGAACATTAAATGCCTCCAAATGGTATTTAATTAACTTCCCGGGGTGAGGAAACCCTTTTTGAGAACTCAGAGTGAGTAAATTGGCCATTTTCATGCACTTTTAACCATTCCATAAATCTTGTGTTTTGGGCCCCTGGAAGCATGAAAATCACTTTAAACATGCTAATTTTAGCTCTAACACTGATGATCCACCTACAAATGTGAACTGACGTTCAAAAATAAAACATTTGAAAACGGACCATTTTCCACATTTCTGAAGCATGACGTAATGGGGGGTGTTATCTCTTTTGTCGAAAATCAGCCGTTTTTGCTCGAACATTAAATGCCTCCAAATGGTATTTATTTCACTTCCCGAGCCCCTGGAAGCATAAAAATCACTTTAAACATGCTAATTTTAGCTCTAACACTGATGATCCACCTACAAATGTGAACTGACGTTCAAAAATAAAACATTTGAAAACGGACCATTTTCCACATTTCTGAAGCATGACGTAATGGGGGGGGTGTTATCTCTTTTGTCGAAAATCAGCCGTTTTTGCTCGAACATTAAATGCCTCCAAATGGTATTTATTTCACTTCCCGAGCCCCTGGAAGCATGAAAATCACTTTAAACATGCTAATTTTAGCTCTGACACTGATGATCCACCTACAAATGTGAACTGACGTTCAAAAATAAAACATTTGAAAACGGACCATTTTCCACATTTCTGAAGCATGACGTAATGGGGGGTGTTATCTCTTTTGTCGAAAATCAGCCGTTTTTGCTCGAACATTAAATGCCTCCAAATGGTATTTAATTAACTTCCCGGGGTGAAGAAACCCTTTTTGAGAACTCAGAGTGAGTAAATTGGTCATTTTCATGCACTTTTAACCATTCCATGAATCTTGTGTTTTGGGCCCCTGGAAGCATGAAAATCACTTTAAACATGCTAATTTTAGCTCTAACACTGATGATCCACCTACAAATGTGAACTGACGTTCAAAAATAAAACATTTGAAAACGGACCATTTTCCACATTTCTGAAGCATGACGTAATGGGGGGGTGTTATCTCTTTTGTCGAAAATCAGCCGTTTTTGCTCGAACATTAAATGCCTCCAAATGGTATTTAATTAACTTCCCGAGCCCCTGGAAGCATGAAAATCACTTTAAACATGCTAATTTTAGCTCTAACACTGATGATCCACCTACAAATGTGAACTGACGTTCAAAAATAAAACATTTGAAAACGGACCATTTTCCACATTTCTGAAGCATGACGTAATGGGGGGGTGTTATCTCTTTTGTCGAAAATCAGCCGTTTTTGCTCGAACATTAAATGCCTCCAAATGGTATTTAATTAACTTCCCGGGGTGAAGAAACCCTTTTTGAGAACTCAGAGTGAGTAAATTGGCCATTTTCATGCACTTTTAACCATTCCATAAATCTTGTGTTTTGGGCCCCTGGAAGCATGAAAATCACTTTAAACATGCTAATTTTAGCTCTAACACTGATGATCCACCTACAAATGTGAACTGACGTTCAAAAATAAAACATTTGAAAACGGACCATTTTCCACATTTCTGAAGCATGACGTAATGGGGGGGTGTTATCTCTTTTGTCGAAAATCAGCCGTTTTTGCTCGAACATTAAATGCCTCCAAATGGTATTTAATTAACTTCCCGAGCCCCTGGAAGCATGAAAATCACTTTAAACATGCTAATTTTAGCTCTAACACTGATGATCCACCTACAAATGTGAACTGACGTTCAAAAATAAAACATTTGAAAACGGACCATTTTCCACATTTCTGAAGCATGACGTAATGGGGGGGTGTTATCTCTTTTGTCGAAAATCAGCCGTTTTTGCTCGAACATTAAATGCCTCCAAATGGTATTTAATTAACTTCCCGGGGTGAAGAAACCCTTTTTGAGAACTCAGAGTGAGTAAATTGGCCATTTTCATGCACTTTTAACCATTCCATAAATCTTGTGTTTTGGGCCCCTGGAAGCATGAAAATCACTTTAAACATGCTAATTTTAGCTCTAACACTGATGATCCACCTACAAATGTGAACTGACGTTCAAAAATAAAACATTTGAAAACGGACCATTTTCCACATTTCTGAAGCATGACGTAATGGGGGGTGTTATCTCTTTTGTCGAAAATCAGCCGTTTTTGCTCGAACATTAAATGCCTCCAAATGGTATTTAATTAACTTCCCGAGCCCCTGGAAGCATGAAAATCACTTTAAACATGCTAATTTTAGCTCTAACACTGATGATCCACCTACAAATGTGAACTGACGTTCAAAAATAAAACATTTGAAAACGGACCATTTTCCACATTTCTGAAGCATGACGTAATGGGGGGGTGTTATCTCTTTTGTCGAAAATCAGCCGTTTTTGCTCGAACATTAAATGCCTCCAAATGGTATTTAATTAACTTCCCGGGGTGAAGAAACCCTTTTTGAGAACTCAGAGTGAGTAAATTGGCCATTTTCATGCACTTTTAACCATTCCATAAATCTTGTGTTTTGGGCCCCTGGAAGCATGAAAATCACTTTAAACATGCTAATTTTAGCTCTAACACTGATGATCCACCTACAAATGTGAACTGACGTTCAAAAATAAAACATTTGAAAACGGACCATTTTCCACATTTCTGAAGCATGACGTAATGGGGGGGTGTTATCTCTTTTGTCGAAAATCAGCCGTTTTTGCTCGAACATTAAATGCCTCCAAATGGTATTTAATTAACTTCCCGAGCCCCTGGAAGCATGAAAATCACTTTAAACATGCTAATTTTAGCTCTAACACTGATGATCCACCTACAAATGTGAACTGACGTTCAAAAATAAAACATTTGAAAACGGACCATTTTCCACATTTCTGAAGCATGACGTAATGGGGGGGTGTTATCTCTTTTGTCGAAAATCAGCCGTTTTTGCTCGAACATTAAATGCCTCCAAATGGTATTTAATTAACTTCCCGGGGTGAAGAAACCCTTTTTGAGAACTCAGAGTGAGTAAATTGGCCATTTTCATGCACTTTTAACCATTCCATAAATTTTGTGTTTTGGGCCCCTGGAAGCATGAAAATCACTTTAAACATGCTAATTTTAGCTCTAACACTGATGATCCACCTACAAATGTGAACTGACGTTCAAAAATAAAACATTTGAAAACGGACCATTTTCCACATTTCTGAAGCAGACCTAATGGGGGGGTGTTATCTCTTTTGTCGAAAATCAGCCGTTTTTGCTCGAACATTAAATGCCTCCAAATGGTATTTATTTCACTTCCCGAGCCCCTGGAAGCATAAAAATCACTTTAAACATGCTAATTTTAGCTCTAACACTGATGATCCACCTACAAATGTGAACTGACGTTCAAAAATAAAACATTTGAAAACGGACCATTTTCCACATTTCTGAAGCATGACGTAATGGGGGGGTGTTATCTCTTTTGTCGAAAATCTGCCGTTTTTGCTCGAACATTAAATGCCTCCAAATGGTATTTAATTAACTTCCCGAGCCCCTGGAAGCATGAAAATCACTTTAAACATGCTAATTTTAGCTCTAACACTGATGATCCACCTACAAATGTGAACTGACGTTCAAAAATAAAACATTTGAAAACGGACCATTTTCCACATTTCTGAAGCATGACGTAATGGGGGGGTGTTATCTCTTTTGTCGAAAATCAGCCGTTTTTGCTCGAACATTAAATGCCTCCAAATGGTATTTAATTAACTTCCCGAGCCCCTGGAAGCATGAAAATCACTTTAAACATGCTAATTTTAGCTCTAACACTGATGATCCACCTACAAATGTGAACTGACGTTCAAAAATAAAACATTTGAAAACGGACCATTTTCCACATTTCTGAAGCATGACGTAATGGGGGGGTGTTATCTCTTTTGTCGAAAATCAGCCGTTTTTGCTCGAACATTAAATGCCTCCAAATGGTATTTAATTAACTTCCCGGGGTGAAGAAACCCTTTTTGAGAACTCAGAGTGAGTAAATTGGCCATTTTCATGCACTTTTAACCATTCCATAAATCTTGTGTTTTGGGCCCCTGGAAGCATGAAAATCACTTTAAACATGCTAATTTTAGCTCTAACACTGATGATCCACCTACAAATGTGAACTGACGTTCAAAAATAAATATTTGAAAACGGACCATTTTCCACATTTCTGAAGCATGACGTAATGGGGGGTGTTATCTCTTTTGTCGAAAATCAGCCGTTTTTGCTCGAACATTAAATGCCTCCAAATGGTATTTAATTAACTTCCCGAGCCCCTGGAAGCATGAAAATCACTTTAAACATGCTAATTTTAGCTCTAACACTGATGATCCACCTACAAATGTGAACTGACGTTCAAAAATAAAACATTTGAAAACGGACCATTTTCCACATTTCTGAAGCATGACGTAATGGGGGGGTGTTATCTCTTTTGTCGAAAATCAGCCGTTTTTGCTCGAACATTAAATGCCTCCAAATGGTATTTAATTAACTTCCCGGGGTGAAGAAACCCTTTTTGAGAACTCAGAGTGAGTAAATTGGCCATTTTCATGCACTTTTAACCATTCCATAAATCTTGTGTTTTGGGCCCCTGGAAGCATGAAAATCACTTTAAACATGCTAATTTTAGCTCTAACACTGATGATCCACCTACAAATGTGAACTGACGTTCAAAAATAAAACATTTGAAAACGGACCATTTTCCACATTTCTGAAGCATGACGTAATGGGGGGGTGTTATCTCTTTTGTCGAAAATCAGCCGTTTTTGCTCGAACATTAAATGCCTCCAAATGGTATTTAATTAACTTCCCGAGCCCCTGGAAGCATGAAAATCACTTTAAACATGCTAATTTTAGCTCTAACACTGATGATCCACCTACAAATGTGAACTGACGTTCAAAAATAAAACATTTGAAAACGGACCATTTTCCACATTTCTGAAGCATGACGTAATGGGGGGGTGTTATCTCTTTTGTCGAAAATCAGCCGTTTTTGCTCGAACATTAAATGCCTCCAAATGGTATTTAATTAACTTCCCGGGGTGAAGAAACCCTTTTTGAGAACTCAGAGTGAGTAAATTGGCCATTTTCATGCACTTTTAACCATTCCATAAATTTTGTGTTTTGGGCCCCTGGAAGCATGAAAATCACTTTAAACATGCTAATTTTAGCTCTAACACTGATGATCCACCTACAAATGTGAACTGACGTTCAAAAATAAAACATTTGAAAACGGACCATTTTCCACATTTCTGAAGCATGACGTAATGGGGGCTGTTATCTCTTTTGTCGAAAATCAGCCGTTTTTGCTCGAACATTAAATGCATCCAAATGGTATTTAATTAACTTCCCGGGGTGAAGAAACCCTTTTTGAGAACTCAGAGTGAGTAAATTGGCCATTTTCATGCACTTTTAACCATTCCATAAATCTTGTGTTTTGGGCCCCTGGAAGCATGAAAATCACTTTAAACATGCTAATTTTAGCTCTAACACTGATGATCCACCTATAAATGTGAACTGACGTTCAAAAATAAAACATTTGAAAACGGACCATTTTCCACAACCTGAAGCATGACGTAATGGGGGGGTGTTATCTCTTTTGTCGAAAATCAGCCGTTTTTGCTCGAACATTAAATGCCTCCAAATGGTATTTAATTAACTTCCCGAGCCCCTGGAAGCATGAAAATCACTTTAAACATGCTAATTTTAGCTCTAACACTGATGATCCACCTACAAATGTGAACTGACGTTCAAAAATAAAACATTTGAAAACGGACCATTTTCCACATTTCTGAAGCATGACGTAATGGGGGGGTGTTATCTCTTTTGTCGAAAATCAGCCGTTTTTGCTCGAACATTAAATGCCTCCAAATGGTATTTAATTAACTTCCCGGGGTGAAGAAACCCTTTTTGAGAACTCAGAGTGAGTAAATTGGCCATTTTCATGCACTTTTAACCATTCCATAAATTTTGTGTTTTGGGCCCCTGGAAGCATGAAAATCACTTTAAGCATGCTAATTTTAGCTCTAACACTGATGATCCACCTACAAATGTGAACTGACGTTCAAAAATAAAACATTTGAAAACGGACCATTTTCCACATTTCTGAAGCAGACCTTAATGGGGGGGTGTTATCTCTTTTGTCGAAAATCAGCCGTTTTTGCTCGAACATTAAATGCCTCCAAATGGTATTTATTTCACTTCCCGAGCCCCTGGAAGCATAAAAATCACTTTAAACATGCTAATTTTAGCTCTAACACTGATGATCCACCTACAAATGTGAACTGACGTTCAAAAATAAAACATTTGAAAACGGACCATTTTCCACATTTCTGAAGCATGACGTAATGGGGGGGTGTTATCTCTTTTGTCGAAAATCAGCCGTTTTTGCTCGAACATTAAATGCCTCCAAATGGTATTTATTTCACTTCCCGAGCCCCTGGAAGCATGAAAATCACTTTAAACATGCTAATTTTAGCTCTAACACTGATGATCCACCTACAAATGTGAACTGACGTTCAAAAATAAAACATTTGAAAACGGACCATTTTCCACATTTCTGAAGCATGACGTAATGGGGGGGTGTTATCTCTTTTGTCGAAAATCAGCCGTTTTTGCTCGAACATTAAATGCCTCCAAATGGTATTTAATTAACTTCCCGAGCCCCTGGAAGCATGAAAATCACTTTAAACATGCTAATTTTAGCTCTAACACTGATGATCCACCTACAAATGTGAACTGACGTTCAAAAATAAAACATTTGAAAACGGACCATTTTCCACATTTCTGAAGCATGACGTAATGGGGGGGTGTTATCTCTTTTGTCGAAAATCAGCCGTTTTTGCTCGAACATTAAATGCCTCCAAATGGTATTTAATTAACTTCCCGGGGTGAAGAAACCCTTTTTGAGAACTCAGAGTGAGTAAATTGGCCATTTTCATGCACTTTTAACCATTCCATAAATCTTGTGTTTTGGGCCCCTGGAAGCATGAAAATCACTTTAAACATGCTAATTTTAGCTCTAACACTGATGATCCACCTACAAATGTGAACTGACGTTCAAAAATAAAACATTTGAAAACGGACCATTTTCCACATTTCTGAAGCATGACGTAATGGGGGGTGTTATCTCTTTTGTCGAAAATCAGCCGTTTTTGCTCGAACATTAAATGCCTCCAAATGGTATTTAATTAACTTCCCGAGCCCCTGGAAGCATGAAAATCACTTTAAACATGCTAATTTTAGCTCTAACACTGATGATCCACCTACAAATGTGAACTGACGTTCAAAAATAAAACATTTGAAAACGGACCATTTTCCACATTTCTGAAGCATGACGTAATGGGGGGGTGTTATCTCTTTTGTCGAAAATCAGCCGTTTTTGCTCGAACATTAAATGCCTCCAAATGGTATTTAATTAACTTCCCGGGGTGAAGAAACCCTTTTTGAGAACTCAGAGTGAGTAAATTGGCCATTTTCATGCACTTTTAACCATTCCATAAATCTTGTGTTTTGGGCCCCTGGAAGCATGAAAATCACTTTAAACATGCTAATTTTAGCTCTAACACTGATGATCCACCTACAAATGTGAACTGACGTTCAAAAATAAAACATTTGAAAACGGACCATTTTCCACATTTCTGAAGCATGACGTAATGGGGGGGTGTTATCTCTTTTGTCGAAAATCAGCCGTTTTTGCTCGAACATTAAATGCCTCCAAATGGTATTTAATTAACTTCCCGAGCCCCTGGAAGCATGAAAATCACTTTAAACATGCTAATTTTAGCTCTAACACTGATGATCCACCTACAAATGTGAACTGACGTTCAAAAATAAAACATTTGAAAACGGACCATTTTCCACATTTCTGAAGCATGACGTAATGGGGGGGTGTTATCTCTTTTGTCGAAAATCAGCCGTTTTTGCTCGAACATTAAATGCCTCCAAATAGTATTTAATTAACTTCCCGGGGTGAAGAAACCCTTTTTGAGAACTCAGAGTGAGTAAATTGGCCATTTTCATGCACTTTTAACCATTCCATAAATTTTGTGTTTTGGGCCCCTGGAAGCATGAAAATCACTTTAAACATGCTAATTTTAGCTCTAACACTGATGATCCACCTACAAATGTGAACTGACGTTCAAAAATAAAACATTTGAAAACGGACCATTTTCCACATTTCTGAAGCATGACGTAATGGGGGGGTGTTATCTCTTTTGTCGAAAATCAGCCGTTTTTGCTCGAACATTAAATGCCTCCAAATGGTATTTATTTCACTTCCCGAGCCCCTGGAAGCATGAAAATCACTTTAAACATGCTAATTTTAGCTCTAACACTGATGATCCACCTACAAATGTGAACTGACGTTCAAAAATAAAACATTTGAAAACGGACCATTTTCCACATTTCTGAAGCATGACGTAATGGGGGGGTGTTATCTCTTTTGTCGAAAATCAGCCGTTTTTGCTCGAACATTAAATGCCTCCAAATGGTATTTATTTCACTTCCCGAGCCCCTGGAAGCATGAAAATCACTTTAAACATGCTAATTTTAGCTCTAACACTGATGATCCACCTACAAATGTGAACTGACGTTCAAAAATAAAACATTTGAAAACTGACCATTTTCCACATTTCTGAAGCATGACGTAATGGGGGGGTGTTATCTCTTTTGTCGAAAATCAGCCGTTTTTGCTCGAACATTAAATGCCTCCAAATGGTATTTAATTAACTTCCCGGGGTGAAGAAACCCTTTTTGAGAACTCAGAGTGAGTAAATTGGCCATTTTCATGCACTTAACCATTCCATAAATCTTGTTTTTTGGGCCCCTGGAAGCATGAAAATCACTTTAAACATGCTAATTTTAGCTCTAACACTGATGATCCACCTACAAATGTGAACTGACGTTCAAAAATAAAACATTTGAAAACGGACCATTTTCCACATTTCTGAAGCATGAAGTAATGGGGGGGTGTTATCTCTTTTGTCGAAAATCAGCCGTTTTTGCTCGAACATTAAATGCCTCCAAATGGTATTTAATTAACTTCCCGAGCCCCTGGAAGCATGAAAATCACTTTAAACATGCTAATTTTAGCTCTAACACTGATGATCCACCCACAAATGTGAACTGACGTTCAAAAATAAAACATTTGAAAACGGACCATTTTCCACATTTCTGAAGCATGACGTAATGGGGGGGTGTTATCTCTTTTGTCGAAAATCAGCTGTTTTTGCTCGAACATTAAATGCCTCCAAATGGTATTTAATTAACTTCCCGGGGTGAAGAAACCCTTTTTGAGAACTCAGAGTGAGTAAATTGGCCATTTTCATGCACTTTTAACCATTCCATAAATCTTGTGTTTTGGGCCCCTGGAAGCATGAAAATCACTTTAAACATGCTAATTTTAGCTCTAACACTGATGATCCACCTACAAATGTGAACTGACGTTCAAAAATAAAACATTTGAAAACGGACCATTTTCCACATTTCTGAAGCATGACGTAATGGGGGGTGTTATCTCTTTTGTCGAAAATCAGCCGTTTTTGCTCGAACATTAAATGCCTCCAAATGGTATTTAATTAACTTCCCGAGCCCCTGGAAGCATGAAAATCACGTTAAACATGCTAATTTTAGCTCTAACACTGATGATCCACCTACAAATGTGAACTGACGTTCAAAAATAAAACATTTGAAAACGGACCATTTTCCACATTTCTGAAGCATGACGTAATGGGGGGGTGTTATCTCTTTTGTCGAAAATTAGCCGTTTTTGCTCGAACATTAAATGCCTCCAAATGGTATTTAATTAACTTCCCGGGGTGAAGAAACCCTTTTTGAGAACTCAGAGTAAGTAAATTGGCCATTTTCATGCACTTTTAACCATTCCATAAATCTTGTGTTTTGGGCCCCTGGAAGCATGAAAATCACTTTAAACATGCTAATTTTAGCTCTAACACTGATGATCCACCTACAAATGTGAACTGACGTTCAAAAATAAAACATTTGAAAACTGACCATTTTCCACATTTCTGAAGCATGAAGTAATGGGGGGGTGTTATCTCTTTTGTCGAAAATCAGCCGTTTTTGCTCGAACATTAAATGCCTCCAAATGGTATTTAATTAACTTCCCGAGCCCCTGGAAGCATGAAAATCACTTTAAACATGCTAATTTTAGCTCTAACACTGATGATCCACCTACAAATGTGAACTGACGTTCAAAAATAAAACATTTGAAAACGGACCATTTTCCACATTTCTGAAGCATGACGTAATGGGGGGGTGTTATCTCTTTTGTCGAAAATCAGCCGTTTTTGCTCGAACATTAAATGCCTCCAAATGGTATTTAATTAACTTCCCGAGCCCCTGGAAGCATGAAAATCACTTTAAACATGCTAATTTTAGCTCTAACACTGATGATCCACCTACAAATGTGAACTGACGTTCAAAAATAAAACATTTGAAAACGGACCATTTTCCACATTTCTGAAGCATGACGTAATGGGGGGGTGTTATCTCTTTTGTCGAAAATCAGCCGTTTTTGCTCGAACATTAAATGCCTCCAAATGGTATTTAATTAACTTCCCGGGGTGAAGAAACCCTTTTTGAGAACTCAGAGTGAGTAAATTGGCCATTTTCACGCACTTTTAACCATTCCATAAATCTTGTGTTTTGGGCCCCTGGAAGCATGAAAATCACTTTAAACATGCTAATTTTAGCTCTAACACTGATGATCCACCTACAAATGTGAACTGACGTTCAAAAATAAAACATTTGAAAATGGACCCTTTTCCACATTTCTGAAGCATGACGTAATGGGGGGGTGTTATCTCTTTTGTCGAAAATCAGCCGTTTTTGCTCGAACATTAAATGCCTCCAAATGGTATTTATTTCACTTCCCGAGCCCCTGGAAGCATGAAAATCACTTTAAACATGCTAATTTTAGCTCTAACACTGATGATCCACCTACAAATGTGAACTGACGTTCAAAAATAAAACATTTGAAAACTGACCATTTTCCACATTTCTGAAGCATGACGTAATGGGGGGGTGTTATCTCTTTTGTCGAAAATCAGCCGTTTTTGCTCGAACATTAAATGCCTCCAAATGGTATTTAATTAACTTCCCGGGGTGAAGAAACCCTTTTTGAGAACTCAGAGTGAGTAAATTGGCCATTTTCATGCACTTAACCATTCCATAAATCTTGTTTTTTGGGCCCCTGGAAGCATGAAAATCACTTTAAACATGCTAATTTTAGCTCTAACACTGATGATCCACCTACAAATGTGAACTGACGTTCAAAAATAAAACATTTGAAAACGGACCATTTTCCACATTTCTGAAGCATGAAGTAATGGGGGGGTGTTATCTCTTTTGTCGAAAATCAGCCGTTTTTGCTCGAACATTAAATGCCTCCAAATGGTATTTAATTAACTTCCCGAGCCCCTGGAAGCATGAAAATCACTTTAAACATGCTAATTTTAGCTCTAACACTGATGATCCACCCACAAATGTGAACTGACGTTCAAAAATAAAACATTTGAAAACGGACCATTTTCCACATTTCTGAAGCATGACGTAATGGGGGGGTGTTATCTCTTTTGTCGAAAATCAGCTGTTTTTGCTCGAACATTAAATGCCTCCAAATGGTATTTAATTAACTTCCCGGGGTGAAGAAACCCTTTTTGAGAACTCAGAGTGAGTAAATTGGCCATTTTCATGCACTTTTAACCATTCCATAAATCTTGTGTTTTGGGCCCCTGGAAGCATGAAAATCACTTTAAACATGCTAATTTTAGCTCTAACACTGATGATCCACCTACAAATGTGAACTGACGTTCAAAAATAAAACATTTGAAAACGGACCATTTTCCACATTTCTGAAGCATGACGTAATGGGGGGTGTTATCTCTTTTGTCGAAAATCAGCCGTTTTTGCTCGAACATTAAATGCCTCCAAATGGTATTTAATTAACTTCCCGAGCCCCTGGAAGCATGAAAATCACGTTAAACATGCTAATTTTAGCTCTAACACTGATGATCCACCTACAAATGTGAACTGACGTTCAAAAATAAAACATTTGAAAACGGACCATTTTCCACATTTCTGAAGCATGACGTAATGGGGGGGTGTTATCTCTTTTGTCGAAAATTAGCCGTTTTTGCTCGAACATTAAATGCCTCCAAATGGTATTTAATTAACTTCCCGGGGTGAAGAAACCCTTTTTGAGAACTCAGAGTAAGTAAATTGGCCATTTTCATGCACTTTTAACCATTCCATAAATCTTGTGTTTTGGGCCCCTGGAAGCATGAAAATCACTTTAAACATGCTAATTTTAGCTCTAACACTGATGATCCACCTACAAATGTGAACTGACGTTCAAAAATAAAACATTTGAAAACTGACCATTTTCCACATTTCTGAAGCATGAAGTAATGGGGGGGTGTTATCTCTTTTGTCGAAAATCAGCCGTTTTTGCTCGAACATTAAATGCCTCCAAATGGTATTTAATTAACTTCCCGAGCCCCTGGAAGCATGAAAATCACTTTAAACATGCTAATTTTAGCTCTAACACTGATGATCCACCTACAAATGTGAACTGACGTTCAAAAATAAAACATTTGAAAACGGACCATTTTCCACATTTCTGAAGCATGACGTAATGGGGGGGTGTTATCTCTTTTGTCGAAAATCAGCCGTTTTTGCTCGAACATTAAATGCCTCCAAATGGTATTTAATTAACTTCCCGAGCCCCTGGAAGCATGAAAATCACTTTAAACATGCTAATTTTAGCTCTAACACTGATGATCCACCTACAAATGTGAACTGACGTTCAAAAATAAAACATTTGAAAACGGACCATTTTCCACATTTCTGAAGCATGACGTAATGGGGGGGTGTTATCTCTTTTGTCGAAAATCAGCCGTTTTTGCTCGAACATTAAATGCCTCCAAATGGTATTTAATTAACTTCCCGGGGTGAAGAAACCCTTTTTGAGAACTCAGAGTGAGTAAATTGGCCATTTTCACGCACTTTTAACCATTCCATAAATCTTGTGTTTTGGGCCCCTGGAAGCATGAAAATCACTTTAAACATGCTAATTTTAGCTCTAACACTGATGATCCACCTACAAATGTGAACTGACGTTCAAAAATAAAACATTTGAAAATGGACCCTTTTCCACATTTCTGAAGCATGACGTAATGGGGGGGTGTTATCTCTTTTGTCGAAAATCAGCCGTTTTTGCTCGAACATTAAATGCCTCCAAATGGTATTTAATTAACTTCCCGAGCCCCTGGAAGCATGAAAATCACTTTAAACATGCTAATTTTAGCTCTAACACTGATGATCCACCTACAAATGTGAACTGACGTTCAAAAATAAAACATTTGAAAACGGACCATTTTCCACATTTCTGAAGCATGACGTAATGGGGGGGTGTTATCTCTTTTGTCGAAAATCAGCCGTTTTTGCTCGAACATTAAATGCCTCCAAATGGTATTTAATTAACTTCCCGGGGTGAAGAAACCCTTTTTGAGAACTCAGAGTGAGTAAATTGGCCATTTTCATGCACTTTTAACCATTCCATAAATCTTGTGTTTTGGGCCCCTGGAAGCATGAAAATCACTTTAAACATGCTAATTTTAGCTCTAACACTGATGATCCACCTACAAATGTGAACTGACGTTCAAAAATAAAACATTTGAAAACGGACCATTTTCCACATTTCTGAAGCATGACGTAATGGGGGGTGTTATCTCTTTTGTCGAAAATCAGCCGTTTTTGCTCGAACATTAAATGCCTCCAAATGGTATTTAATTAACTTCCCGAGCCCCTGGAAGCATGAAAATCACTTTAAACATGCTAATTTTAGCTCTAACACTGATGATCCACCTACAAATGTGAACTGACGTTCAAAAATAAAACATTTGAAAACGGACCATTTTCCACATTTCTGAAGCATGACGTAATGGGGGGGTGTTATCTCTTTTGTCGAAAATCAGCCGTTTTTGCTCGAACATTAAATGCCTCCAAATGGTATTTAATTAACTTCCCGGGGTGAAGAAACCCTTTTTGAGAACTCAGAGTGAGTAAATTGGCCATTTTCATGCACTTTTAACCATTCCATAAATCTTGTGTTTTGGGCCCCTGGAAGCATGAAAATCACTTTAAACATGCTAATTTTAGCTCTAACACTGATGATCCACCTACAAATGTGAACTGACGTTCAAAAATAAAACATTTGAAAACGGACCATTTTCCACATTTCTGAAGCATGACGTAATGGGGGGTGTTATCTCTTTTGTCGAAAATCAGCCGTTTTTGCTCGAACATTAAATGCCTCCAAATGGTATTTAATTAACTTCCCGAGCCCCTGGAAGCATGAAAATCACTTTAAACATGCTAATTTTAGCTCTAACACTGATGATCCACCTACAAATGTGAACTGACGTTCAAAAATAAAACATTTGAAAACGGACCATTTTCCACATTTCTGAAGCATGACGTAATGGGGGGGTGTTATCTCTTTTGTCGAAAATCAGCCGTTTTTGCTCGAACATTAAATGCCTCCAAATGGTATTTAATTAACTTCCCGGGGTGAAGAAACCCTTTTTGAGAACTCAGAGTGAGTAAATTGGCCATTTTCATGCACTTTTAACCATTCCATAAATCTTGTGTTTTGGGCCCCTGGAAGCATGAAAATCACTTTAAACATGCTAATTTTAGCTCTAACACTGATGATCCACCTACAAATGTGAACTGACGTTCAAAAATAAAACATTTGAAAACGGACCATTTTCCACATTTCTGAAGCATGACGTAATGGGGGGGTGTTATCTCTTTTGTCGAAAATCAGCCGTTTTTGCTCGAACATTAAATGCCTCCAAATGGTATTTAATTAACTTCCCGAGCCCCTGGAAGCCTGAAAATCACTTTAAACATGCTAATTTTAGCTCTAACACTGATGATCCACCTACAAATGTGAACTGACGTTCAAAAATAAAACATTTGAAAACGGACCATTTTCCACATTTCTGAAGCATGACGTAATGGGGGGGTGTTATCTCTTTTGTCGAAAATCAGCCGTTTTTGCTCGAACATTAAATGCCTCCAAATGGTATTTATTTCACTTCCCGAGCCCCTGGAAGCATAAAAATCACTTTAAACATGCTAATTTTAACTCTAACACTGATGATCCACCTACAAATGTGAACTGACGTTCAAAAATAAAACATTTGAAAACGGACCATTTTCCACATTTCTGAAGCATGACGTAATGGGGGGGTGTTATCTCTTTTGTCGAAAATCAGCCGTTTTTGCTCGAACATTAAATGCCTCCAAATGGTATTTATTTCACTTCCCGAGCCCCTGGAAGCATGAAAATCACTTTAAACATGCTAATTTTAGCTCTAACACTGATGATCCACCTACAAATGTGAACTGACGTTCAAAAATAAAACATTTGAAAACGGACCATTTTCCACATTTCTGAAGCATGACGTAATGGGGGGGTGTTATCTCTTTTGTCGAAAATCAGCCGTTTTTGCTCGAACATTAAATGCCTCCAAATGGTATTTAATTAACTTCCCGGGGTGAAGAAACCCTTTTTGAGAACTCAGAGTGAGTAAATTGGCCATTTTCATGCACTTTTAACCATTCCATAAATCTTGTGTTTTGGGCCCCTGGAAGCATGAAAATCACTTTAAACATGCTAATTTTAGCTCTAACACTGATGATCCACCTACAAATGTGAACTGACGTTCAAAAATAAAACATTTGAAAACTGACCATTTTCCACATTTCTGAAGCATGAAGTAATGGGGGGGTGTTATCTCTTTTGTCGAAAATCAGCCGTTTTTGCTCGAACATTAAATGCCTCCAAATGGTATTTAATTAACTTCCCGAGCCCCTGGAAGCATGAAAATCACTTTAAACATGCTAATTTTAGCTCTAACACTGATGATCCACCTACAAATGTGAACTGACGTTCAAAAATAAAACATTTGAAAACGGACCATTTTCCACATTTCTGAAGCATGACGTAATGGGGGGGTGTTATCTCTTTTGTCGAAAATCAGCCGTTTTTGCTCGAACATTAAATGCCTCCAAATGGTATTTAATTAACTTCCCGGGGTGAAGAAACCCTTTTTGAGAACTCAGAGTGAGTAAATTGGCCATTTTCATGCACTTTTAACCATTCCATAAATCTTGTGTTTTGGGCCCCTGGAAGCATGAAAATCACTTTAAACATGCTAATTTTAGCTCTAACACTGATGATCCACCTACAAATGTGAACTGACGTTCAAAAATAAAACATTTGAAAACGGACCATTTTCCACATTTCTGAAGCATGACGTAATGGGGGGTGTTATCTCTTTTGTCGAAAATCAGCCGTTTTTGCTCGAACATTAAATGCCTCCAAATGGTATTTAATTAACTTCCCGAGCCCCTGGAAGCATGAAAATCACTTTAAACATGCTAATTTTAGCTCTAACACTGATGATCCACCTACAAATGTGAACTGACGTTCAAAAATAAAACATTTGAAAACGGACCATTTTCCACATTTCTGAAGCATGACGTAATGGGGGGGTGTTAGCTCTTTTGTCGAAAATCAGCCGTTTTTGCTCGAACATTAAATGCCTCCAAATGGTATTTAATTAACTTCCCGGGGTGAAGAAACCCTTTTTGAGAACTCAGAGTGAGTAAATTGGCCATTTTCATGCACTTTTAACCATTCCATAAATCTTGTGTTTTGGGCCCCTGGAAGCATGAAAATCACTTTAAACATGCTAATTTTAGCTCTAACACTGATGATCCACCTACAAATGTGAACTGACGTTCAAAAATAAAACATTTGAAAATGGACCCTTTTCCACATTTCTGAAGCATGACGTAATGGGGGGGTGTTATCTCTTTTGTCGAAAATCAGCCGTTTTTGCTTGAACATTAATTATTATTATTTATTAAAGGGGCTTATAAAGCGCCTGGTGACGCCTCCCGGCGTGTCCCCGCGCTGTGTGGAGAGAGAGTCTTGGCCAGAGATCAGAGAGACTGTACATTATAAAGTAAATAAATGAGTTTTCAGCAGCTTCCTGAAGGAAGCCTCATTTTGTTCTAATCTGATGGCTGCAGGGAGGGCATTCCATTTCCTAGCCGCAAGGGTGCGGAAGGACTTTCCACCCATCCTGGCTTTTTTTATGCGCGAGGTTTTAAGCAGCCCCATTCCCCTAGAGCGTAGGGTCCTGTTCGGCTCATATGGTATGGCTAAGTCAGACAAATAAGACGGGGCTTTTAGATGAATGATCCTGTGACACCATAGGAGGGCTTTAAATAGTATCCTATGTCGGATGGGTAGCCAATGAAGGGAGGCAAGGGAAGGTTTAGACGGAGCCCTGCGAGGAAGTCTCAGCACAAGGCGAGCCGCTGAGTTTTGCAGGACTTGCAGCTTTCTAATGTTTTTATCCGATGTTCCCAGCAGAAGTACATTGCCGTAGTCTATACGGGAAGTGATAAGTGCCTGAGTCATTGTGCGTCTGGAATTCAGGGGAAGCAGATCTAGGGTGCGGTTAAGAGTTTTCATAACTCCAAAACATTTGCCCACCGTTTTTTTGATATGGCTGTCATATGATAGCTTGTTGTCTATCCAGACACCCAAGTTTTTAGCTTCTTGACTAGGAGTAGGTACAGGTCCCAAACTAGTGGGCCACCAATCTTTTGTCCACAGAGAGTCTCCTCCACCTATTACCAGTACCTCCGTTTTAGTGCCATTTAATTTGAGGCAATTTTCATTCATCCAGACAGCCAGTTTACTCATACAAGATTTGAAGTTTTCAGCCTCTGCGGATGGGGATTGTGAGAGGGAGATCAGTAGTTGGGTATCGTCGGCGTAAGAGACCAGCTCTACGCCGAACGATTGTACCACCTCTGCCAGCGGAGCCATGTACAGGTTGAACAGGGTGGGACTCAGGGCAGAGCCCTGAGGTACCCCCTGTGCAAGTGTCATGTTATCTGAGAGGAAAGTCCCTCTTTGGACCTGAAAGCTTCTGTTGGTAAGAAAAGCTTTCAACCAACCCAGAGCCTCTTTGATGACACCTGCTCGGTTTAGACACTGTAGCAAGATGTGATGAGCTACAGTGTCAAACGCGGCACTGAGGTCTAGCATAATGAGGGCCATAGTTTTGCCATCATCGGCTCCTTCCCTCATAGTTTCGGTGGCTCTCAGGAGAGCTGTTTCAGTAGAGAATCTGGGTCTGAAACCGGACTGAGATGTATGAAAGGCATTATGGGCTTCCAGATGTGCCATAAGTTGGACATTGGCAATTTTCTCTGCCAGCTTGGCCAAGTAAGGTAGCAGGGAGATGGGACGTAGATTCTCTAACAGATCCTGACTAACATTGGGTTTTTTTTTGATGGGGAGGACTATGGCTTTCTTCCAGGCTGCGGGTAGGCAGGCAGTAGAGAAGGAAAGTTGCAGGATGTGCCTAAAATGGGGCTCCAGAACTGACAGACTAGCTGCTAAGATTTTAGGAGGGGCTGGGTCACTAGGAGAGCCGGATTTAATGCTTTTGCAAGTAGATATTAGAATGTCGGCAGAGGGAACAGAGAAGGCGTCTAAGCAATATTGAGTGCTAGTACGATCTTTATATTCTACAAAGTCAGAGCCAGACATTTTACTACCAGAAAAGCTGGCATATATCTTCTCGATTTTACCAGAGAAGTAATTTGCGATTTTGTTGCAGGTTTCCACAGAATCAGTGTGGGAGACAGGGCTGGAGTCAATTATTGATATTTCCTTAAATATCTGGAAGAGCTCCTTAGAGGAGTTCTCGGCTTCTTGAATCCGGTCGTTATAGTGAGAGGCTTTAGACGCACGTATCAATTTATTATATTCTTTTTGTGCGGCTTTATAATGGATTTTTTTTATCCGGACAAAAGTTTAGGCGCCATTCCCTTTCAAGCTTTTTGCAAGCAGTCTTGGCTTTTTGTAGCTCCTGACTAAACCAAGAGGCCGATTTAGTTTTCCTCGTGGCACTAGTCATGACGCGTTTGGGGGCAGTGCTGTCAAGGGCCTTAGTGATGCAGGTTTGAAGGTGATTATATGCTGTGTCACAATCCCGACCTTTAGGCGGTCCAGCCTCTTGAAGGATTTTACTAAAGGAATCAATAGAAAATTGTTTCCATTTCCTGTAAGTGTATTGTTGTACACTTTGTTTGTGACGTTCATTGCCGTCCATTTGGAGTCTTATCGGGATGACAAAATGGTCAGACCAAGGTATTGGCTGGTGAGGAAGGACTTGTACTCCCTTCCAGTTCCCAAAAACAGGATCTAATAGATGTCCTTGTTGGTGTGAGGGTTCGGAGTTTTTTAACTCTAATTGTATGGAGAGTAGCTCCACTATAATATCAGCTGCCTCCTTGTCTGTGGAATCCTCAAAATGGACATTGAGGTCGCCTAGTACCAGTAGGCGATTTCTCCTGAGAGCGAGATGAGTTAGGGACTCCATGAGAGTGGGAATAAAGTCGTAAATCCTGCCCGGGGGGCGATACATAAGGATACCCGAGAGAGAATGATTAGGCCCTGTAATTGTGAAGGATCCAGCTTCACAGTGGTCAACAGATATGGTAGTTAGGGTGCATTCGAAAGGTGTTTTAGTAGCGACAGCGATTCCGCCTCCTCTACCATTCTGTCTATCCAGTCGTGATAGGGAGTACCCAGGTGGTAGGGCCTGAATAATATCTGGGTCTGAATGACTGTCCAGCCAGGTTTCTGTGAGAAACAAGATATCAATATTGTCATCCTCAAGTAGATGAAATATCTCTACACAATGTTTTCGCATGGATCTACAATTCAGTAATGCTGCTTTTACTGCGCTTAAGGTTTTGCCAGAAGTCATGTTAATAAGGGGCGTAAACATACATAATTTACATTTCTTCAGTGATAGAGCGCTCATGGCATGGTTGCAACACAAGGGAGTGTGGTGCTGTAAGTCTAACAGTTCCTGTCTGCCATACCTTATAGTGTCAGGTGTAAGAGAGCCAAGGGTTTGTGCCCCATGCCCCGTCCTGTCGCGGACGGGCGCAGACGGGCAGGACTTAGGCTCGACTTCGGCTCGCTTCCGGCGCGCCCGCTGCACGCGTCCGCTGCGCGGACGCTGACCCAAGCACATTTATAGAGGGGGGAAGGGGTCGCCAGAGCGCTGCGCTGTGAGCCCTGAACCCGGAAGTGCTGGGCTCCTCCTCACCCTCCGCTCAAACGCCCAGGATTGGACGCGGCGGACCAGGGCGGGAGTGGGCGGACTATGTAGATTCCCTAAGCTCTGACTCAGCCTGGAAATGCCTCCAAATGGTATTTAATTAACTTCCCGAGCCCCTGGAAGCATGAAAATCACTTTAAACATGCTAATTTTAGCTCTAACACTGATGATCCACCTACAAATGTGAACTGACGTTCAAAAATAAAACATTTGAAAACGGACCATTTTCCACATTTCTGAAGCATGACGTAATGGGGGGGTGTTATCTCTTTTGTCGAAAATCAGCCGTTTTTGCTCGAACATTAAATGCCTCCAAATGGTATTTAATTAACTTCCCGGGGTGAAGAAACCCTTTTTGAGAACTCAGAGTGAGTAAATTGGCCATTTTCATGCACTTTTAACCATTCCATAAATCTTGTGTTTTGGGCCCCTGGAAGCATGAAAATCACTTTAAACATGCTAATTTTAGCTCTAACACTGATGATCCACCTACAAATGTGAACTGACGTTCAAAAATAAAACATTTGAAAATGGACCATTTTCCACATTTCTGAAGCATGACGTAATGGGGGGGTGTTATCTCTTTTGTCGAAAATCAGCCGTTTTTGCTCGAACATTAAATGCCTCCAAATGGTATTTAATTAACTTCCCGGGGTGAAGAAACCCTTTTTGAGAACTCAGAGTGAGTAAATTGGCCATTTTCATGCACTTTTAACCATTCCATAAATCTTGTGTTTTGGGCCCCTGGAAGCATGAAAATCACTTTAAACATGCTAATTTTAGCTCTAACACTGATGATCCACCTACAAATGTGAACTGACGTTCAAAAATAAAACATTTGAAAATGGACCATTTTCCACATTTCTGAAGCATGACGTAATGGGGGGGTGTTATCTCTTTTGTCGAAAATCAGCCGTTTTTGCTCGAACATTAAATGCCTCCAAATGGTATTTATTTCACTTCCCGGGGTGAAGAAACCCTTTTTGAGAACTCAGAGTGAGTAAATTGGCCATTTTCATGCACTTTTAACCATTCCATAAATCTTGTGTTTTGGGCCCCTGGAAGCATGAAAATCACTTTAAACATGCTAATTTTAGCTCTAACACTGATGATCCACCTACAAATGTGAACTGACGTTCAAAAATAAAACATTTGAAAACTGACCATTTTCCACATTTCTGAAGCATGAAGTAATGGGGGGGTGTTATCTCTTTTGTCGAAAATCAGCCGTTTTTGCTCGAACATTAAATGCCTCCAAATGGTATTTAATTAACTTCCCGAGCCCCTGGAAGCATGAAAATCACTTTAAACATGCTAATTTTAGCTCTAACACTGATGATCCACCTACAAATGTGAACTGACGTTCAAAAATAAAACATTTGAAAATGGACCCTTTTCCACATTTCTGAAGCATGACGTAATGGGGGGGTGTTATCTCTTTTGTCGAAAATCAGCCGTTTTTGCTCGAACATTAAATGCCTCCAAATGGTATTTAATTAACTTCCCGAGCCCCTGGAAGCATGAAAATCACTTTAAACATGCTAATTTTAGCTCTAACACTGATGATCCACCTACAAATGTGAACTGACGTTCAAAAATAAAACATTTGAAAACGGACCATTTTCCACATTTCTGAAGCATGACGTAATGGGGGGGGTGTTATCTCTTTTGTCGAAAATCAGCCGTTTTTGCTCAAACATTAAATGCCTCCAAATGGTATTTAATTAACTTCCCGGGGTGAAGAAACCCTTTTTGAGAACTCAGAGTGAGTAAATTGGCCATTTTCATGCACTTTTAACCATTCCATAAATCTTGTGTTTTGGGCCCCTGGAAGCATGAAAATCACTTTAAACATGCTAATTTTAGCTCTAACACTGATGATCCACCTACAAATGTGAACTGACGTTCAAAAATAAAACATTTGAAAACGGACCATTTTCCACATTTCTGAAGCATGACGTAATGGGGGGTGTTATCTCTTTTGTCGAAAATCAGCCGTTTTTGCTCGAACATTAAATGCCTCCAAATGGTATTTAATTAACTTCCCGAGCCCCTGGAAGCATGAAAATCACGTTAAACATGCTAATTTTAGCTCTAACACTGATGATCCACCTACAAATGTGAACTGACGTTCAAAAATAAAACATTTGAAAACGGACCATTTTCCACATTTCTGAAGCATGACGTAATGGGGGGGTGTTATCTCTTTTGTCGAAAATCAGCCGTTTTTGCTCGAACATTAAATGCCTCCAAATGGTATTTAATTAACTTCCCGGGGTGAAGAAACCCTTTTTGAGAACTCAGAGTGAGTAAATTGGCCATTTTCATGCACTTTTAACCATTCCATAAATCTTGTGTTTTGGGCCCCTGGAAGCATGAAAATCACTTTAAACATGCTAATTTTAGCTCTAACACTGATGATCCACCTACAAATGTGAACTGACGTTCAAAAATAAAACATTTGAAAACGGACCATTTTCCACATTTCTGAAGCATGAAGTAATGGGGGGGTGTTATCTCTTTTGTCGAAAATCAGCCGTTTTTGCTCGAACATTAAATGCCTCCAAATGGTATTTAATTAACTTCCCGAGCCCCTGGAAGCATGAAAATCACTTTAAACATGCTAATTTTAGCTCTAACACTGATGATCCACCTACAAATGTGAACTGACGTTCAAAAATAAAACATTTGAAAACGGACCATTTTCCACATTTCTGAAGCATGACGTAATGGGGGGGTGTTATCTCTTTTGTCGAAAATCAGCCGTTTTTGCTCGAACATTAAATGCCTCCAAATGGTATTTAATTAACTTCCCGGGGTGAAGAAACCCTTTTTGAGAACTCAGAGTGAGTAAATTGGCCATTTTCATGCACTTTTAACCATTCCATAAATCTTGTGTTTTGGGCCCCTGGAAGCATGAAAATCACTTTAAACATGCTAATTTTAGCTCTAACTCTGATGATCCACCTACAAATGTGAACTGACGTTCAAAAATAAAACATTTGAAAACTGACCATTTTCCACATTTCTGAAGCATGAAGTAATGGGGGGGTGTTATCTCTTTTGTCGAAAATCAGCCGTTTTTGCTCGAACATTAAATGCCTCCAAATGGTATTTAATTAACTTCCCGAGCCCCTGGAAGCATGAAAATCACTTTAAACATGCTAATTTTAGCTCTAACACTGATGATCCACCTACAAATGTGAACTGACGTTCAAAAATAAAACATTTGAAAACGGACCATTTTCCACATTTCTGAAGCATGACGTAATGGGGGGGTGTTATCTCTTTTGTCGAAAATCAGCCGTTTTTGCTCGAACATTAAATGCCTCCAAATGGTATTTAATTAACTTCCCGGGGTGAAGAAACCCTTTTTGAGAACTCAGAGTGAGTAAATTGGCCATTTTCATGCACTTTTAACCATTCCATAAATCTTGTGTTTTGGGCCCCTGGAAGCATGAAAATCACTTTAAACATGCTAATTTTAGCTCTAACACTGATGATCCACCTACAAATGTGAACTGACGTTCAAAAATAAAACATTTGAAAACGGACCATTTTCCACATTTCTGAAGCATGACGTAATGGGGGGGTGTTATCTCTTTTGTCGAAAATCAGCCGTTTTTGCTCGAACATTAAATGCCTCCAAATGGTATTTAATTAACTTCCCGAGCCCCTGGAAGCATGAAAATCACTTTAAACATGCTAATTTTAGCTCTAACACTGATGATCCACCTACAAATGTGAACTGACGTTCAAAAATAAAACATTTGAAAACGGACCATTTTCCACATTTCTGAAGCATGACGTAATGGGGGGGTGTTATCTCTTTTGTCGAAAATCAGCCGTTTTTGCTCGAACATTAAATGCCTCCAAATGGTATTTAATTAACTTCCCGGGGTGAAGAAACCCTTTTTGAGAACTCAGAGTGAGTAAATTGGCCATTTTCATGCACTTTTAACCATTCCATAAATCTTGTGTTTTGGGCCCCTGGAAGCATGAAAATCACTTTAAACATGCTAATTTTAGCTCTAACACTGATGATCCACCTACAAATGTGAACTGACGTTCAAAAATAAAACATTTGAAAACGGACCATTTTCCACATTTCTGAAGCATGACGTAATGGGGGGGTGTTATCTCTTTTGTCGAAAATCAGCCGTTTTTGCTCGAACATTAAATGCCTCCAAATGGTATTTAATTAACTTCCCGGGGTGAAGAAACCCTTTTTGAGAACTCAGAGTGAGTAAATTGGCCATTTTCATGCACTTTTAACCATTCCATTAATCTTGTGTTTTGGGCCCCTGGAAGCATGAAAATCACTTTAAACATGCTAATTTTAGCTCTAACACTGATGATCCACCTACAAATGTGAACTGACGTTCAAAAATAAAACATTTGAAAACGGACCATTTTCTACATTTCTGAAGCATGACGTAATGGGGGGGTGTTATCTCTTTTGTCGAAAATCAGCCGTTTTTGCTCGAACATTAAATGCCTCCAAATGGTATTTAATTAACTTCCCGAGCCCCTGGAAGCATGAAAATCACTTTAAACATGCTAATTTTAGCTCTAACACTGATGATCCACCTACAAATGTGAACTGACGTTCAAAAATAAAACATTTGAAAACGGACCATTTTCCACATTTCTGAAGCATGACGTAATGGGGGGGTGTTATCTCTTTTGTCGAAAATTAGCCGTTTTTGCTCGAACATTAAATGCCTCCATATGGTATTTAATTAACTTCCCGGGGTGAAGAAACCCTTTTTGAGAACTCAGAGTGAGTAAATTGGCCGTTTTCATGCACTTTTAACCATTCCATAAATCTTGTGTTTTGGGCCCCTGGAAGCATGAAAATCACTTTAAACATGCTAATTTTAGCTCTAACACTGATGATCCACCTACAAATGTGAACTGACGTTCAAAAATAAAACATTTGAAAACGGACCATTTTCCACATTTCTGAAGCATGACGTAATGGGGGGTGTTATCTCTTTTGTCGAAAATCAGCCGTTTTTGCTCGAACATTAAATGCCTCCAAATGGTATTTAATTAACTTCCCGAGCCCCTGGAAGCATGAAAATCACTTTAAACATGCTAATTTTAGCTCTAACACTGATGATCCACCTACAAATGTGAACTGACGTTCAAAAATAAAACATTTGAAAACGGACCATTTTCCACATTTCTGAAGCATGACGTAATGGGGGGGTGTTATCTCTTTTGTCGAAAATCAGCCGTTTTTGCTCGAACATTAAATGCCTCCAAATGGTATTTAATTAACTTCCCGGGGTGAAGAAACCCTTTTTGAGAACTCAGAGTGAGTAAATTGGCCATTTTCATGCACTTTTAACCATTCCATAAATCTTGTGTTTTGGGCCCCTGGAAGCATGAAAATCACTTTAAACATGCTAATTTTAGCTCTAACACTGATGATCCACCTACAAATGTGAACTGACGTTCAAAAATAAAACATTTGAAAACGGACCATTTTCCACATTTCTGAAGCATGACGTAATGGGGGGGTGTTATCTCTTTTGTCGAAAATCAGCCGTTTTTGCTCGAACATTAAATGCCTCCAAATGGTATTTATTTCACTTCCCGGGGTGAAGAAACCCTTTTTGAGAACTCAGAGTGAGTAAATTGGCCATTTTCATGCACTTTTAACCATTCCATTAATCTTGTGTTTTGGGCCCCTGGAAGCATGAAAATCACTTTAAACATGCTAATTTTAGCTCTAACACTGATGATCCACCTACAAATGTGAACTGACGTTCAAAAATAAAACATTTGAAAACGGACCATTTCCACATTTCTGAAGCATGACGTAATGGGGGGGTGTTATCTCTTTTGTCGAAAATCAGCCGTTTTTGCTCGAACATTAAATGCCTCCAAATGGTATTTAATTAACTTCCCGGGGTGAAGAAACCCTTTTTGAGAACTCAGAGTGAGTAAATTGGCCATTTTCATGCACTTTTAACCATTCCATAAATCTTGTGTTTTGGGCCCCTGGAAGCATGAAAATCACTTTAAACATGCTAATTTTAGCTCTAACACTGATGATCCACCTACAAATGTGAACTGACGTTCAAAAATAAAACATTTGAAAATGGACCCTTTTCCACATTTCTGAAGCATGACGTAATGGGGGGGTGTTATCTCTTTTGTCGAAAATCAGCCGTTTTTGCTCGAACATTAAATGCCTCCAAATGGTATTTAATTAACTTCCCGAGCCCCTGGAAGCATGAAAATCACTTTAAACATGCTAATTTTAGCTCTAACACTGATGATCCACCTACAAATGTGAACTGACGTTCAAAAATAAAACATTTGAAAACGGACCATTTTCCACATTTCTGAAGCATGACGTAATGGGGGGGTGTTATCTCTTTTGTCGAAAATCAGCCGTTTTTGCTCGAACATTAAATGCCTCCAAATGGTATTTAATTAACTTCCCGGGGTGAAGAAACCCTTTTTGAGAACTCAGAGTGAGTAAATTGGCCATTTTCATGCACTTTTAACCATTCCATAAATCTTGTGTTTTGGGCCCCTGGAAGCATGAAAATCACTTTAAACATGCTAATTTTAGCTCTAACACTGATGATCCACCTACAAATGTGAACTGACGTTCAAAAATAAAACATTTGAAAACGGACCATTTTCCACATTTCTGAAGCATGACGTAATGGGGGGTGTTATCTCTTTTGTCGAAAATCAGCCGTTTTTGCTCGAACATTAAATGCCTCCAAATGGTATTTAATTAACTTCCCGAGCCCCTGGAAGCATGAAAATCACTTTAAACATGCTAATTTTAGCTCTAACACTGATGATCCACCTACAAATGTGAACTGACGTTCAAAAATAAAACATTTGAAAACGGACCATTTTCCACATTTCTGAAGCATGACGTAATGGGGGGGTGTTATCTCTTTTGTCGAAAATCAGCCGTTTTTGCTCGAACATTAAATGCCTCCAAATGGTATTTAATTAACTTCCCGGGGTGAAGAAACCCTTTTTGAGAACTCAGAGTGAGTAAATTGGCCATTTTCATGCACTTTTAACCATTCCATAAATCTTGTGTTTTGGGCCCCTGGAAGCATGAAAATCACTTTAAACATGCTAATTTTAGCTCTAACACTGATGATCCACCTACAAATGTGAACTGACGTTCAAAAATAAAACATTTGAAAACGGACCATTTTCCACATTTCTGAAGCATGAAGTAATGGGGGGGTGTTATCTCTTTTGTCGAAAATCAGCCGTTTTTGCTCGAACATTAAATGCCTCCAAATGGTATTTAATTAACTTCCCGAGCCCCTGGAAGCATGAAAATCACTTTAAACATGCTAATTTTAGCTCTAACACTGATGATCCACCTACAAATGTGAACTGACGTTCAAAAATAAAACATTTGAAAACGGACCATTTTCCACATTTCTGAAGCATGACGTAATGGGGGGGTGTTATCTCTTTTGTCGAAAATCAGCCGTTTTTGCTCGAACATTAAATGCCTCCAAATGGTATTTAATTAACTTCCCGGGGTGAAGAAACCCTTTTTGAGAACTCAGAGTGAGTAAATTGGCCATTTTCATGCACTTTTAACCATTCCATAAATCTTGTGTTTTGGGCCCCTGGAAGCATGAAAATCACTTTAAACATGCTAATTTTAGCTCTAACACTGATGATCCACCTACAAATGTGAACTGACGTTCAAAAATAAAACATTTGAAAACGGACCATTTTCCACATTTCTGAAGCATGACGTAATGGGGGGTGTTATCTCTTTTGTCGAAAATCAGCCGTTTTTGCTCGAACATTAAATGCCTCCAAATGGTATTTAATTAACTTCCCGAGCCCCTGGAAGCATGAAAATCACTTTAAACATGCTAATTTTAGCTCTAACACTGATGATCCACCTACAAATGTGAACTGACGTTCAAAAATAAAACATTTGAAAACGGACCATTTTCCACATTTCTGAAGCATGACGTAATGGGGGGGTGTTATCTCTTTTGTCGAAAATCAGCCGTTTTTGCTCGAACATTAAATGCCTCCAAATGGTATTTAATTAACTTCCCGGGGTGAAGAAACCCTTTTTGAGAACTCAGAGTGAGTAAATTGGCCATTTTCATGCACTTTTAACCATTCCATAAATCTTGTGTTTTGGGCCCCTGGAAGCATGAAAATCACTTTAAACATGCTAATTTTAGCTCTAACACTGATGATCCACCTACAAATGTGAACTGACGTTCAAAAATAAAACATTTGAAAATGGACCCTTTTCCACATTTCTGAAGCATGACGTAATGGGGGGGTGTTATCTCTTTTGTCGAAAATCAGCCGTTTTTGCTCAAACATTAAATGCCTCCAAATGGTATTTAATTAACTTCCCGAGCCCCTGGAAGCATGAAAATCACTTTAAACATGCTAATTTTAGCTCTAACACTGATGATCCACCTACAAATGTGAACTGACGTTCAAAAATAAAACATTTGAAAACGGACCATTTTCCACATTTCTGAAGCATGACGTAATGGGGGGGTGTTATCTCTTTTGTCGAAAATCAGCCGTTTTTGCTCGAACATTAAATGCCTCCAAATGGTATTTAATTAACTTCCCGGGGTGAAGAAACCCTTTTTGAGAACTCAGAGTGAGTAAATTGCCCATTTTCATGCACTTTTAACCATTCCATAAATCTTTTGTTTTGGGCCCCTGGAAGCATGAAAATCACTTTAAACATGCTAATTTTAGCTCTAACACTGATGATCCACCTACAAATGTGAACTGACGTTCAAAAATAAAACATTTGAAAACGGACCATTTTCCACATTTCTGAAGCATGACGTAATGGGGGGTGTTATCTCTTTTGTCGAAAATCAGCCGTTTTTGCTCGAACATTAAATGCCTCCAAATGGTATTTAATTAACTTCCCGAGCCCCTGGAAGCATGAAAATCACTTTAAACATGCTAATTTTAGCTCTAACACTGATGATCCACCTACAAATGTGAACTGACGTTCAAAAATAAAACATTTGAAAACGGACCATTTTCCACATTTCTGAAGCATGACGTAATGGGGGGGTGTTATCTCTTTTGTCGAAAATCAGCCGTTTTTGCTCGAACATTAAATGCCTCCAAATGGTATTTAATTAACTTCCCGGGGTGAAGAAACCCTTTTTGAGAACTCAGAGTGAGTAAATTGGCCATTTTCATGCACTTTTAACCATTCCATAAATCTTGTGTTTTGGGCCCCTGGAAGCATGAAAATCACTTTAAACATGCTAATTTTAGCTCTAACACTGATGATCCACCTACAAATGTGAACTGACGTTCAAAAATAAAACATTTGAAAACGGACCATTTTCCACATTTCTGAAGCATGAAGTAATGGGGGGGTGTTATCTCTTTTGTCGAAAATCAGCCGTTTTTGCTCGAACATTAAATGCCTCCAAATGGTATTTAATTAACTTCCCGAGCCCCTGGAAGCATGAAAATCACTTTAAACATGCTAATTTTAGCTCTAACACTGATGATCCACCTACAAATGTGAACTGACGTTCAAAAATAAAACATTTGAAAACGGACCATTTTCCACATTTCTGAAGCATGACGTAATGGGGGGGTGTTATCTCTTTTGTCGAAAATCAGCCGTTTTTGCTCGAACATTAAATGCCTCCAAATGGTATTTGATTAACTTCCCGGGGTGAAGAAACCCTTTTTGAGAACTCAGAGTGAGTAAATTGGCCATTTTCATGCACTTTTAACCATTCCATAAATCTTGTGTTTTGGGCCCCTGGAAGCATGAAAATCACTTTAAACATGCTAATTTTAGCTCTAACACTGATGATCCACCTACAAATGTGAACTGACGTTCAAAAATAAAACATTTGAAAACGGACCATTTTCCACATTTCTGAAGCATGACGTAATGGGGGGTGTTATCTCTTTTGTCGAAAATCAGCCGTTTTTGCTCGAACATTAAATGCCTCCAAATGGTATTTAATTAACTTCCCGAGCCCCTGGAAGCATGAAAATCACTTTAAACATGCTAATTTTAGCTCTAACACTGATGATCCACCTACAAATGTGAACTGACGTTCAAAAATAAAACATTTGAAAACGGACCATTTTCCACATTTCTGAAGCATGACGTAATGGGGGGGTGTTATCTCTTTTGTCGAAAATCAGCCGTTTTTGCTCGAACATTAAATGCCTCCAAATGGTATTTAATTAACTTCCCGGGGTGAAGAAACCCTTTTTGAGAACTCAGAGTGAGTAAATTGGCCATTTTCATGCACTTTTAACCATGCCATAAATCTTGTGTTTTGGGCCCCTGGAAGCATGAAAATCACTTTAAACATGCTAATTTTAGCTCTAACACTGATGATCCACCTACAAATGTGAACTGACGTTCAAAAATAAAACATTTGAAAATGGACCATTTTCCACATTTCTGAAGCATGACGTAATGGGGGGGTGTTATCTCTTTTGTCGAAAATCAGCCGTTTTTGCTCGAACATTAAATGCCTCCAAATGGTATTTAATTAACTTCCCGAGCCCCTGGAAGCATGAAAATCACTTTAAACATGCTAATTTTAGCTCTAACACTGATGATCCACCTACAAATGTGAACTGACGTTCAAAAATAAAACATTTGAAAACGGACCATTTTCCACATTTCTGAAGCATGACGTAATGGGGGGGTGTTATCTCTTTTGTCGAAAATCAGCCGTTTTTGCTCGAACATTAAATGCCTCCAAATGGTATTTAATTAACTTCCCGGGGTGAAGAAACCCTTTTTGAGAACTCAGAGTGAGTAAATTGGCCATTTTCATGCACTTTTAACCATTCCATAAATCTTGTGTTTTGGGCCCCTGGAAGCATGAAAATCACTTTAAACATGCTAATTTTAGCTCTAACACTGATGATCCACCTACAAATGTGAACTGACGTTCAAAAATAAAACATTTGAAAACGGACCATTTTCCACATTTCTGAAGCATGACGTAATGGGGGGGTGTTATCTCTTTTGTCGAAAATCAGCCGTTTTTGCTCGAACATTAAATGCCTCCAAATGGTATTTAATTAACTTCCCGAGCTCCTGGAAGCATGAAAATCACTTTAAACATGCTAATTTTAGCTCTAACACTGATGATCCACCTACAAATGTGAACTGACGTTCAAAAATAAAACATTTGAAAACGGACCATTTTCCACATTTCTGAAGCATGACGTAATGGGGGGGTGTTATCTCTTTTGTCGAAAATCAGCCGTTTTTGCTCGAACATTAAATGCCTCCAAATGGTATTTAATTAACTTCCCGAGCCCCTGGAAGCATGAAAATCACTTTAAACATGCTAATTTTAGCTCTAACACTGATGATCCACCTACAAATGTGAACTGACGTTCAAAAATAAAACATTTGAAAACGGACCATTTTCCACATTTCTGAAGCATGACGTAATGGGGGGGTGTTATCTCTTTTGTCGAAAATCAGCCGTTTTTGCTCGAACATTAAATGCCTCCAAATGGTATTTAATTAACTTCCCGGGGTGAAGAAACCCTTTTTGAGAACTCAGAGTGAGTAAATTGGCCATTTTCATGCACTTTTAACCATTCCATAAATCTTGTGTTTTGGGCCCCTGGAAGCATGAAAATCACTTTAAACATGCTAATTTTAGCTCTAACACTGATGATCCACCTACAAATGTGAACTGACGTTCAAAAATAAAACATTTGAAAACGGACCATTTTCCACATTTCTGAAGCATGACGTAATGGGGGGTGTTATCTCTTTTGTCGAAAATCAGCCGTTTTTGCTCGAACATTAAATGCCTCCAAATGGTATTTAATTAACTTCCCGAGCCCCTGGAAGCATGAAAATCACGTTAAACATGCTAATTTTAGCTCTAACACTGATGATCCACCTACAAATGTGAACTGACGTTCAAAAATAAAACATTTGAAAACGGACCATTTTCCACATTTCTGAAGCATGACGTAATGGGGGGGTGTTATCTCTTTTGTCGAAAATCAGCCGTTTTTGCTCGAACATTAAATGCCTCCAAATGGTATTTAATTAACTTCCCGGGGTGAAGAAACCCTTTTTGAGAACTCAGAGTGAGTAAATTGGCCATTTTCATGCACTTTTAACCATTCCATAAATCTTGTGTTTTGGGCCCCTGGAAGCATGAAAATCACTTTAAACATGCTAATTTTAGCTCTAACACTGATGATCCACCTACAAATGTGAACTGACGTTCAAAAATAAAACATTTGAAAACTGACCATTTTCCACATTTCTGAAGCATGAAGTAATGGGGGGGTGTTATCTCTTTTGTCGAAAATCAGCCGTTTTTGCTCGAACATTAAATGCCTCCAAATGGTATTTAATTAACTTCCCGAGCCCCTGGAAGCATGAAAATCACTTTAAACATGCTAATTTTAGCTCTAACACTGATGATCCACCTACAAATGTGAACTGACGTTCAAAAATAAAACATTTGAAAACGGACCATTTTCCACATTTCTGAAGCATGACGTAATGGGGGGGTGTTATCTCTTTTGTCGAAAATCAGCCATTTTTGCTCGAACATTAAATGCCTCCAAATGGTATTTAATTAACTTCCCGGGGTGAAGAAACCCTTTTTGAGAACTCAGAGTGAGTAAATTGGCCATTTTCATGCACTTTTAACCATTCCATAAATCTTGTGTTTTGGGCCCCTGGAAGCATGAAAATCACTTTAAACATGCTAATTTTAGCTCTAACACTGATGATCCACCTACAAATGTGAACTGACGTTCAAAAATAAAACATTTGAAAACGGACCATTTTCCACATTTCTGAAGCATGACGTAATGGGGGGTGTTATCTCTTTTGTCGAAAATCAGCCGTTTTTGCTCGAACATTAAATGCCTCCAAATGGTATTTAATTAACTTCCCGAGCCCCTGGAAGCATGAAAATCACTTTAAACATGCTAATTTTAGCTCTAACACTGATGATCCACCTACAAATGTGAACTGACGTTCAAAAATAAAACATTTGAAAACGGACCATTTTCCACATTTCTGAAGCATGACGTAATGGGGGGGTGTTATCTCTTTTGTCGAAAATCAGCCGTTTTTGCTCGAACATTAAATGCCTCCAAATGGTATTTAATTAACTTCCCGGGGTGAAGAAACCCTTTTTGAGAACTCAGAGTGAGTAAATTGGCCATTTTCATGCACTTTTAACCATTCCATAAATCTTGTGTTTTGGGCCCCTGGAAGCATGAAAATCACTTTAAACATGCTAATTTTAGCTCTAACACTGATGATCCACCTACAAATGTGAACTGACGTTCAAAAATAAAACATTTGAAAATGGACCCTTTTCCACATTTCTGAAGCATGACGTAATGGGGGGGTGTTATCTCTTTTGTCGAAAATCAGCCGTTTTTGCTCGAACATTAAATGCCTCCAAATGGTATTTAATTAACTTCCCGAGCCCCTGGAAGCATGAAAATCACTTTAAACATGCTAATTTTAGCTCTAACACTGATGATCCACCTACAAATGTGAACTGACGTTCAAAAATAAAACATTTGAAAACGGACCATTTTCCACATTTCTGAAGCATGACGTAATGGGGGGGTGTTATCTCTTTTGTCGAAAATCAGCCGTTTTTGCTCGAACATTAAATGCCTCCAAATGGTATTTAATTAACTTCCCGGGGTGAAGAAACCCTTTTTGAGAACTCAGAGTGAGTAAATTGGCCATTTTCATGCACTTTTAACCATTCCATAAATCTTGTGTTTTGGGCCCCTGGAAGCATGAAAATCACTTTAAACATGCTAATTTTAGCTCTAACACTGATGATCCACCTACAAATGTGAACTGACGTTCAAAAATAAAACATTTGAAAACGGACCATTTTCCACATTTCTGAAGCATGACGTAATGGGGGGTGTTATCTCTTTTGTCGAAAATCAGCCGTTTTTGCTCGAACATTAAATGCCTCCAAATGGTATTTAATTAACTTCCCGAGCCCCTGGAAGCATGAAAATCACTTTAAACATGCTAATTTTAGCTCTAACACTGATGATCCACCTACAAATGTGAACTGACGTTCAAAAATAAAACATTTGAAAACGGACCATTTTCCACATTTCTGAAGCTTGACGTAATGGGGGGGTGTTATCTCTTTTGTCGAAAATCAGCCGTTTTTGCTCGAACATTAAATGCCTCCAAATGGTATTTAATTAACTTCCCGGGGTGAAGAAACCCTTTTTGAGAACTCAGAGTGAGTAAATTGGCCATTTTCATGCACTTTTAACCATTCCATAAATCTTGTGTTTTGGGCCCCTGGAAGCATGAAAATCACTTTAAACATGCTAATTTTAGCTCTAACACTGATGATCCACCTACAAATGTGAACTGACGTTCAAAAATAAAACATTTGAAAACGGACCATTTTCCACATTTCTGAAGCATGAAGTAATGGGGGGGTGTTATCTCTTTTGTCGAAAATCAGCCGTTTTTGCTCGAACATTAAATGCCTCCAAATGGTATTTAATTAACTTCCCGAGCCCCTGGAAGCATGAAAATCACTTTAAACATGCTAATTTTAGCTCTAACACTGATGATCCACCTACAAATGTGAACTGACGTTCAAAAATAAAACATTTGAAAACGGACCATTTTCCACATTTCTGAAGCATGACGTAATGGGGGGGTGTTATCTCTTTTGTCGAAAATCAGCCGTTTTTGCTCGAACATTAAATGCCTCCAAATGGTATTTAATTAACTTCCCGGGGTGAAGAAACCCTTTTTGAGAACTCAGAGTGAGTAAATTGGCCATTTTCATGCACTTTTAACCATTCCATAAATCTTGTGTTTTGGGCCCCTGGAAGCATGAAAATCACTTTAAACATGCTAATTTTAGCTCTAACACTGATGATCCACCTACAAATGTGAACTGACGTTCAAAAATAAAACATTTGAAAACGGACCATTTTCCACATTTCTGAAGCATGACGTAATGGGGGGTGTTATCTCTTTTGTCGAAAATCAGCCGTTTTTGCTCGAACATTAAATGCCTCCAAATGGTATTTAATTAACTTCCCGAGCCCCTGGAAGCATGAAAATCACTTTAAACATGCTAATTTTAGCTCTAACACTGATGATCCACCTACAAATGTGAACTGACGTTCAAAAAAAAAACATTTGAAAAGGGACCATTTTCCACATTTCTGAAGCATGACGTAATGGGGGGGTGTTATCTCTTTTGTCGAAAATCAGCCGTTTTTGCTCGAACATTAAATGCCTCCAAATGGTATTTAATTAACTTCCCGGGGTGAAGAAACCCTTTTTGAGAACTCAGAGTGAGTAAATTGGCCATTTTCATGCACTTTTAACCATTCCATAAATCTTGTGTTTTGGGCCCCTGGAAGCATGAAAATCACTTTAAACATGCTAATTTTAGCTCTAACACTGATGATCCACCTACAAATGTGAACTGACGTTCAAAAATAAAACATTTGAAAATGGACCCTTTTCCACATTTCTGAAGCATGACGTAATGGGGGGGTGTTATCTCTTTTGTCGAAAATCAGCCGTTTTTGCTCGAACATTAAATGCCTCCAAATGGTATTTAATTAACTTCCCGAGCCCCTGGAAGCATGAAAATCACTTTAAACATGCTAATTTTAGCTCTAACACTGATGATCCACCTACAAATGTGAACTGACGTTCAAAAATAAAACATTTGAAAACGGACCATTTTCCACATTTCTGAAGCATGACGTAATGGGGGGGTGTTATCTCTTTTGTCGAAAATCAGCCGTTTTTGCTCGAACATTAAATGCCTCCAAATGGTATTTAATTAACTTCCCGGGGTGAAGAAACCCTTTTTGAGAACTCAGAGTGAGTAAATTGCCCATTTTCATGCACTTTTAACCATTCCATAAATCTTGTGTTTTGGGCCCCTGGAAGCATGAAAATCACTTTAAACATGCTAATTTTAGCTCTAACACTGATGATCCACCTACAAATGTGAACTGACGTTCAAAAATAAAACATTTGAAAACGGACCATTTTCCACATTTCTGAAGCATGACGTAATGGGGGGTGTTATCTCTTTTGTCGAAAATCAGCCGTTTTTGCTCGAACATTAAATGCCTCCAAATGGTATTTAATTAACTTCCCGAGCCCCTGGAAGCATGAAAATCACTTTAAACATGCTAATTTTAGCTCTAACACTGATGATCCACCTACAAATGTGAACTGACATTCAAAAATAAAACATTTGAAAACGGACCATTTTCCACATTTCTGAAGCATGACGTAATGGGGGGGTGTTATCTCTTTTGTCGAAAATCAGCCGTTTTTGCTCGAACATTAAATGCCTCCAAATGGTATTTAATTAACTTCCCGGGGTGAAGAAACCCTTTTTGAGAACTCAGAGTGAGTAAATTGGCCATTTTCATGCACTTTTAACCATTCCATAAATCTTGTGTTTTGGGCCCCTGGAAGCATGAAAATCACTTTAAACATGCTAATTTTAGCTCTAACACTGATGATCCACCTACAAATGTGAACTGACGTTCAAAAATAAAACATTTGAAAACGGACCATTTTCCACATTTCTGAAGCATGAAGTAATGGGGGGGTGTTATCTCTTTTGTCGAAAATCAGCCGTTTTTGCTCGAACATTAAATGCCTCCAAATGGTATTTAATTAACTTCCCGAGCCCCTGGAAGCATGAAAATCACTTTAAACATGCTAAATTTAGCTCTAACACTGATGATCCACCTACAAATGTGAACTGACGTTCAAAAATAAAACATTTGAAAACGGACCATTTTCCACATTTCTGAAGCATGACGTAATGGGGGGGTGTTATCTCTTTTGTCGAAAATCAGCCGTTTTTGCTCGAACATTAAATGCCTCCAAATGGTATTTGATTAACTTCCCGGGGTGAAGAAACCCTTTTTGAGAACTCAGAGTGAGTAAATTGGCCATTTTCATGCACTTTTAACCATTCCATAAATCTTGTGTTTTGGGCCCCTGGAAGCATGAAAATCACTTTAAACATGCTAATTTTAGCTCTAACACTGATGATCCACCTACAAATGTGAACTGACGTTCAAAAATAAAACATTTGAAAACGGACCATTTTCCACATTTCTGAAGCATGACGTAATGGGGGGTGTTATCTCTTTTGTCGAAAATCAGCCGTTTTTGCTCGAACATTAAATGCCTCCAAATGGTATTTAATTAACTTCCCGAGCCCCTGGAAGCATGAAAATCACTTTAAACATGCTAATTTTAGCTCTAACACTGATGATCCACCTACAAATGTGAACTGACGTTCAAAAATAAAACATTTGAAAACGGACCATTTTCCACATTTCTGAAGCATGACGTAATGGGGGGGTGTTATCTCTTTTGTCGAAAATCAGCCGTTTTTGCTCGAACATTAAATGCCTCCAAATGGTATTTAATTAACTTCCCGGGGTGAAGAAACCCTTTTTGAGAACTCAGAGTGAGTAAATTGGCCATTTTCATGCACTTTTAACCATTCCATAAATCTTGTGTTTTGGGCCCCTGGAAGCATGAAAATCACTTTAAACATGCTAATTTTAGCTCTAACACTGATGATCCACCTACAAATGTGAACTGACGTTCAAAAATAAAACATTTGAAAACGGACCATTTTCCACATTTCTGAAGCATGACGTAATGGGGGGTGTTATCTCTTTTGTCGAAAATCAGCCGTTTTTGCTCGAACATTAAATGCCTCCAAATGGTATTTAATTAACTTCCCAAACCCCTGGAAGCATGAAAATCACTTTAAACATGCTAATTTTAGCTCTAACACTGATGATCCACCTACAAATGTGAACTGACGTTCAAAAATAAAACATTTGAAAACGGACCATTTTCCACATTTCTGAAGCATGACGTAATGGGGGGGTGTTATCTCTTTTGTCGAAAATCAGCCGTTTTTGCTCGAACATTAAATGCCTCCAAATGGTATTTAATTAACTTCCCGGGGTGAAGAAACCCTTTTTGAGAACTCAGAGTGAGTAAATTGGCCATTTTCATGCACTTTTAACCATTCCATAAATCTTGTGTTTTGGGCCCCTGGAAGCATGAAAATCACTTTAAACATGCTAATTTTAGCTCTAACACTGATGATCCACCTACAAATGTGAACTGACGTTCAAAAATAAAACATTTGAAAATGGACCCTTTTCCACATTTCTGAAGCATGACGTAATGGGGGGGTGTTATCTCTTTTGTCGAAAATCAGCCGTTTTTGCTCGAACATTAAATGCCTCCAAATGGTATTTAATTAACTTCCCGAGCCCCTGGAAGCATGAAAATCACTTTAAACATGCTAATTTTAGCTCTAACACTGATGATCCACCTACAAATGTGAACTGACGTTCAAAAATAAAACATTTGAAAACGGACCATTTTCCACATTTCTGAAGCATGACGTAATGGGGGGGTGTTATCTCTTTTGTCGAAAATCAGCCGTTTTTGCTCGAACATTAAATGCCTCCAAATGGTATTTAATTAACTTCCCGGGGTGAAGAAACCCTTTTTGAGAACTCAGAGTGAGTAAATTGGCCATTTTCATGCACTTTTAACCATTCCATAAATCTTGTGTTTTGGGCCCCTGGAAGCATGAAAATCACTTTAAACATGCTAATTTTAGCTCTAACACTGATGATCCACCTACAAATGTGAACTGACGTTCAAAAATAAAACATTTGAAAACGGACCATTTTCCACATTTCTGAAGCATGACGTAATGGGGGGTGTTATCTCTTTTGTCGAAAATCAGCCGTTTTTGCTCGAACATTAAATGCCTCCAAATGGTATTTAATTAACTTCCCGAGCCCCTGGAAGCATGAAAATCACTTTAAACATGCTAATTTTAGCTCTAACACTGATGATCCACCTACAAATGTGAACTGACGTTCAAAAATAAAACATTTGAAAACGGACCATTTTCCACATTTCTGAAGCTTGACGTAATGGGGGGGTGTTATCTCTTTTGTCGAAAATCAGCCGTTTTTGCTCGAACATTAAATGCCTCCAAATGGTATTTAATTAACTTCCCGGGGTGAAGAAACCCTTTTTGAGAACTCAGAGTGAGTAAATTGGCCATTTTCATGCACTTTTAACCATTCCATAAATCTTGTGTTTTGGGCCCCTGGAAGCATGAAAATCACTTTAAACATGCTAATTTTAGCTCTAACACTGATGATCCACCTACAAATGTGAACTGACGTTCAAAAATAAAACATTTGAAAACGGACCATTTTCCACATTTCTGAAGCATGAAGTAATGGGGGGGTGTTATCTCTTTTGTCGAAAATCAGCCGTTTTTGCTCGAACATTAAATGCCTCCAAATGGTATTTAATTAACTTCCCGAGCCCCTGGAAGCATGAAAATCACTTTAAACATGCTAATTTTAGCTCTAACACTGATGATCCACCTACAAATGTGAACTGACGTTCAAAAATAAAACATTTGAAAACGGACCATTTTCCACATTTCTGAAGCATGACGTAATGGGGGGGTGTTATCTCTTTTGTCGAAAATCAGCCGTTTTTGCTCGAACATTAAATGCCTCCAAATGGTATTTAATTAACTTCCCGGGGTGAAGAAACCCTTTTTGAGAACTCAGAGTGAGTAAATTGGCCATTTTCATGCACTTTTAACCATTCCATAAATCTTGTGTTTTGGGCCCCTGGAAGCATGAAAATCACTTTAAACATGCTAATTTTAGCTCTAACACTGATGATCCACCTACAAATGTGAACTGACGTTCAAAAATAAAACATTTGAAAACGGACCATTTTCCACATTTCTGAAGCATGACGTAATGGGGGGTGTTATCTCTTTTGTCGAAAATCAGCCGTTTTTGCTCGAACATTAAATGCCTCCAAATGGTATTTAATTAACTTCCCGAGCCCCTGGAAGCATGAAAATCACTTTAAACATGCTAATTTTAGCTCTAACACTGATGATCCACCTACAAATGTGAACTGACGTTCAAAAATAAAACATTTGAAAACGGACCATTTTCCACATTTCTGAAGCATGACGTAATGGGGGGGTGTTATCTCTTTTGTCGAAAATCAGCCGTTTTTGCTCGAACATTAAATGCCTCCAAATGGTATTTAATTAACTTCCCGGGGTGAAGAAACCCTTTTTGAGAACTAAGAGTGAGTAAATTGGCCATTTTCATGCACTTTTAACCATTCCATAAATCTTGTGTTTTGGGCCCCTGGAAGCATGAAAATCACTTTAAACATGCTAATTTTAGCTCTAACACTGATGATCCACCTACAAATGTGAACTGACGTTCAAAAATAAAACATTTGAAAACGGACCATTTTCCACATTTCTGAAGCATGAAGTAATGGGGGGGTGTTATCTCTTTTGTCGAAAATCAGCCGTTTTTGCTCGAACATTAAATGCCTCCAAATGGTATTTAATTAACTTCCCGAGCCCCTGGAAGCATGAAAATCACTTTAAACATGCTAATTTTAGCTCTAACACTGATGATCCACCTACAAATGTGAACTGACGTTCAAAAATAAAACATTTGAAAACGGACCATTTTCCACATTTCTGAAGCATGACGTAATGGGGGGGTGTTATCTCTTTTGTCGAAAATCAGCCGTTTTTGCTCGAACATTAAATGCCTCCAAATGGTATTTGATTAACTTCCCGGGGTGAAGAAACCCTTTTTGAGAACTCAGAGTGAGTAAATTGGCCATTTTCATGCACTTTTAACCATTCCATAAATCTTGTGTTTTGGGCCCCTGGAAGCATGAAAATCACTTTAAACATGCTAATTTTAGCTCTAACACTGATGATCCACCTACAAATGTGAACTGACGTTCAAAAATAAAACATTTGAAAACGGACCATTTTCCACATTTCTGAAGCATGACGTAATGGGGGGTGTTATCTCTTTTGTCGAAAATCAGCCGTTTTTGCTCGAACATTAAATGCCTCCAAATGGTATTTAATTAACTTCCCGAGCCCCTGGAAGCATGAAAATCACTTTAAACATGCTAATTTTAGCTCTAACACTGATGATCCACCTACAAATGTGAACTGACGTTCAAAAATAAAACATTTGAAAACGGACCATTTTCCACATTTCTGAAGCATGACGTAATGGGGGGGTGTTATCTCTTTTGTCGAAAATCAGCCGTTTTTGCTCGAACATTAAATGCCTCCAAATGGTATTTAATTAACTTCCCGGGGTGAAGAAACCCTTTTTGAGAACTCAGAGTGAGTAAATTGGCCATTTTCATGCACTTTTAACCATTCCATAAATCTTGTGTTTTGGGCCCCTGGAAGCATGAAAATCACTTTAAACATGCTAATTTTAGCTCTAACACTGATGATCCACCTACAAATGTGAACTGACGTTCAAAAATAAAACATTTGAAAATGGACCATTTTCCACATTTCTGAAGCATGACGTAATGGGGGGGTGTTATCTCTTTTGTCGAAAATCAGCCGTTTTTGCTCGAACATTAAATGCCTCCAAATGGTATTTAATTAACTTCCCGAGCCCCTGGAAGCATGAAAATCACTTTAAACATGCTAATTTTAGCTCTAACACTGATGATCCACCTACAAATGTGAACTGACGTTCAAAAATAAAACATTTGAAAACGGACCATTTTCCACATTTCTGAAGCATGACGTAATGGGGGGTGTTATCTCTTTTGTCGAAAATCTGCCGTTTTTGCTCGAACATTAAATGCCTCCAAATGGTATTTAATTAACTTCCCGGGGTGAAGAAACCCTTTTTGAGAACTCAGAGTGAGTAAATTGGCCATTTTCATGCACTTTTAACCATTCCATAAATCTTGTGTTTTGGGCCCCTGGAAGCATGAAAATCACTTTAAACATGCTAATTTTAGCTCTAACACTGATGATCCACCTACAAATGTGAACTGACGTTCAAAAATAAAACATTTGAAAACGGACCATTTTCCACATTTCTGAAGCATGACGTAATGGGGGGGTGTTATCTCTTTTGTCGAAAATCAGCCGTTTTTGCTCGAACATTAAATGCCTCCAAATGGTATTTAATTAACTTCCCGAGCTCCTGGAAGCATGAAAATCACTTTAAACATGCTAATTTTAGCTCTAACACTGATGATCCACCTACAAATGTGAACTGACGTTCAAAAATAAAACATTTGAAAACGGACCATTTTCCACATTTCTGAAGCATGACGTAATGGGGGGGTGTTATCTCTTTTGTCGAAAATCAGCCGTTTTTGCTCGAACATTAAATGCCTCCAAATGGTATTTAATTAACTTCCCGGGGTGAAGAAACCCTTTTTGAGAACTCAGAGTGAGTAAATTGGCCATTTTCATGCACTTTTAACATTCCATAAATCTTGTGTTTTGGGCCCCTGGAAGCATGAAAATCACTTTAAACATGCTAATTTTAGCTCTAACACTGATGATCCACCTACAAATGTGAACTGACGTTCAAAAATAAAACATTTGAAAACGGACCATTTTCCACATTTCTGAAGCATGACGTAATGGGGGGTGTTATCTCTTTTGTCGAAAATCAGCCGTTTTTGCTCGAACATTAAATGCCTCCAAATGGTATTTAATTAACTTCCCGAGCCCCTGGAAGCATGAAAATCACTTTAAACATGCTAATTTTAGCTCTAACACTGATGATCCACCTACAAATGTGAACTGACGTTGAAAAATAAAACATTTGAAAACGGACCATTTTCCACATTTCTGAAGCATGACGTAATGGGGGGGTGTTATCTCTTTTGTCGAAAATCAGCCGTTTTTGCTCGAACATTAAATGCCTCCAAATGGTATTTAATTAACTTCCCGGGGTGAAGAAACCCTTTTTGAGAACTCAGAGTGAGTAAATTGGCCATTTTCATGCACTTTTAACCATTCCATAAATCTTGTGTTTTGGGCCCCTGGAAGCATGAAAATCACTTTAAACATGCTAATTTTAGCTCTAACACTGATGATCCACCTACAAATGTGAACTGACGTTCAAAAATAAAACATTTGAAAACGGACCATTTTCCACATTTCTGAAGCATGACGTAATGGGGGGGGTGTTATCTCTTTTGTCGAAAATCAGCCGTTTTTGCTCGAACATTAAATGCCTCCAAATGGTATTTAATTAACTTCCCGAGCCCCTGGAAGCATGAAAATCACTTTAAACATGCTAATTTTAGCTCTAACACTGATGATCCACCTACAAATGTGAACTGACGTTCAAAAATAAAACATTTGAAAACGGACCATTTTCCACATTTCTGAAGCATGACGTAATGGGGGGGTGTTATCTCTTTTGTCGAAAATCAGCCGTTTTTGCTCGAACATTAAATGCCTCCAAATGGTATTTAATTAACTTCCCGGGGTGAAGAAACCCTTTTTGAGAACTCAGAGTGAGTAAATTGGCCATTTTCATGCACTTTTAACCATTCCATAAATCTTGTGTTTTGGGCCCCTGGAAGCATGAAAATCACTTTAAACATGCTAATTTTAGCTCTAACACTGATGATCCACCTACAAATGTGAACTGACGTTCAAAAATAAAACATTTGAAAACGGACCATTTTCCACATTTCTGAAGCATGACGTAATGGGGGGGTGTTATCTCTTTTGTCGAAAATCAGCCGTTTTTGCTCGAACATTAAATGCCTCCAAATGGTATTTATTTCACTTCCCGAGCCCCTGGAAGCATAAAAATCACTTTAAACATGCTAATTTTAGCTCTAACACTGATGATCCACCTACAAATGTGAACTGACGTTCAAAAATAAAACATTTGAAAACGGACCATTTTCCACATTTCTGAAGCATGATGTAATGGGGGGGTGTTATCTCTTTTGTCGAAAATCAGCCGTTTTTGCTCGAACATTAAATGCCTCCAAATGGTATTTATTTCACTTCCCGAGCCCCTGGAAGCATGAAAATCACTTTAAACATGCTAATTTTAGCTCTAACACTGATGATCCACCTACAAATGTGAACTGACGTTCAAAATTAAAACATTTCAAAACGGACCATTTTCCACATTTCTGAAGCATGACGTAATGGGGGGGTGTTATCTCTTTTGTCGAAAATCAGCCGTTTTTGCTCGAACATTAAATGCCTCCAAATGGTATTTAATTAACTTCCCGGGGTGAAGAAACCCTTTTTGAGAACTCAGAGTGAGTAAATTGGCCATTTTCATGCACTTTTAACCATTCCATAAATCTTGTGTTTTGGGCCCCTGGAAGCATGAAAATCACTTTAAACATGCTAATTTTAGCTCTAACACTGATGATCCACCTACAAATGTGAACTGACGTTCAAAAATAAAACATTTGAAAACGGACCATTTTCCACATTTCTGAAGCATGACGTAATGGGGGGGTGTTATCTCTTTTGTCGAAAATCAGCCGTTTTTGCTCGAACATTAAATGCCTCCAAATGGTATTTAATTAACTTCCCGAGCCCCTGGAAGCATGAAAATCACTTTAAACATGCTAATTTTAGCTCTAACACTGATGATCCACCTACAAATGTGAACTGACGTTCAAAAATAAAACATTTGAAAACGGACCATTTTCCACATTTCTGAAGCATGACGTAATGGGGGGGTGTTATCTATTTTGTCGAAAATCAGCCGTTTTTGCTCGAACATTAAATGCCTCCAAATGGTATTTAATTAACTTCCCGGGGTGAAGAAACCCTTTTTGAGAACTCAGAGTGAGTAAATCGGCCATTTTCATGCACTTTTAACCATTCCATAAATCTTGTGTTTTGGGCCCCTTGAAGCATGAAAATCACTTTAAACATGCTAATTTTAGCTCTAACACTGATGATCCACCTACAAATGTGAACTGACGTTCAAAAATAAAACATTTGAAAACGGACCATTTTCCACATTTCTGAAGCATGACGTAATGGGGGGGTGTTATCTCTTTTGTCGAAAATCAGCCGTTTTTGCTCGAACATTAAATGCCTCCAAATGGTATTTATTTCACTTCCCGAGCCCCTGGAAGCATAAAAATCACTTTAAACATGCTAATTTTAGCTCTAACACTGATGATCCACCTACAAATGTGAACTGACGTTCAAAAATAAAACATTTGAAAACGGACCATTTTCCACATTTCTGAAGCATGACGTAATGGGGGGGTGTTATCTCTTTTGTCGAAAATCAGCCGTTTTTGCTCGAACATTAAATGCCTCCAAATGGTATTTATTTCACTTCCCGAGCCCCTGGAAGCATGAAAATCACTTTAAACATGCTAATTTTAGCTCTAACACTGATGATCCACCTACAAATGTGAACTGACGTTCAAAAATAAAACATTTGAAAACGGACCATTTTCCACATTTCTGAAGCATGACGTAATGGGGAGGTGTTATCTCTTTTGTCGAAAATCAGCCGTTTTTGCTCGAACATTAAATGCCTCCAAATGGTATTTAATTAACTTCCCGGGGTGAAGAAACCCTTTTTGAGAACTCAGAGTGAGTAAATTGGTCATTTTCATGCACTTTTAACCATTCCATGAATCTTGTGTTTTGGGCCCCTGGAAGCATGAAAATCACTTTAAACATGCTAATTTTAGCTCTAACACTGATGATCCACCTACAAATGTGAACTGACGTTCAAAAATAAAACATTTGAAAACGGACCATTTTCCACATTTCTGAAGCATGACGTAATGGGGGGTGTTATCTCTTTTGTCGAAAATCAGCCGTTTTTGCTCGAACATTAAATGCCTCCAAATGGTATTTAATTAACTTCCCGAGCCCCTGGAAGCATGAAAATCACTTTAAACATGCTAATTTTAGCTCTAACACTGATGATCCACCTACAAATGTGAACTGACGTTCAAAAATAAAACATTTGAAAACGGACCATTTTCCACATTTCTGAAGCATGACGTAATGGGGGGGTGTTATCTCTTTTGTCGAAAATCAGCCGTTTTTGCTCGAACATTAAATGCCTCCAAATGGTATTTAATTAACTTCCCGGGGTGAAGAAACCCTTTTTGAGAACTCAGAGTGAGTAAATTGGCCATTTTCATGCACTTTTAACCATTCCATAAATCTTGTGTTTTGGGCCCCTGGAAGCATGAAAATCACTTTAAACATGCTAATTTTAGCTCTAACACTGATGATCCACCTACAAATGTGAACTGACGTTCAAAAATAAAACATTTGAAAATGGACCATTTTCCACATTTCTGAAGCATGACGTAATGGGGGGGTGTTATCTCTTTTGTCGAAAATCAGCCGTTTTTGCTCGAACATTAAATGCCTCCAAATGGTATTTAATTAACTTCCCGAGCCCCTGGAAGCATGAAAATCACTTTAAACATGCTAATTTTAGCTCTAACACTGATGATCCACCTACAAATGTGAACTGACGTTCAAAAATAAAACATTTGAAAACGGACCATTTTCCACATTTCTGAAGCATGACGTAATGGGGGGGTGTTATCTCTTTTGTCGAAAATCTGCCGTTTTTGCTCGAACATTAAATGCCTCCAAATGGTATTTAATTAACTTCCCGGGGTGAAGAAACCCTTTTTGAGAACTCAGAGTGAGTAAATTGGCCATTTTCATGCACTTTTAACCATTCCATAAATCTTGTGTTTTGGGCCCCTGGAAGCATGAAAATCACTTTAAACATGCTAATTTTAGCTCTAACACTGATGATCCACCTACAAATGTGAACTGACGTTCAAAAATAAAACATTTGAAAACGGACCATTTTCCACATTTCTGAAGCATGACGTAATGGGGGGGTGTTATCTCTTTTGTCGAAAATCAGCCGTTTTTGCTCGAACATTAAATGCCTCCAAATGGTATTTAATTAACTTCCCGAGCTCCTGGAAGCATGAAAATCACTTTAAACATGCTAATTTTAGCTCTAACACTGATGATCCACCTACAAATGTGAACTGACGTTCAAAAATAAAACATTTGAAAACGGACCATTTTCCACATTTCTGAAGCATGACGTAATGGGGGGGTGTTATCTCTTTTGTCGAAAATCAGCCGTTTTTGCTCGAACATTAAATGCCTCCAAATGGTATTTAATTAACTTCCCGGGGAGAAGAAACCCTTTTTGAGAACTCAGAGTGAGTAAATTGGCCATTTTCATGCACTTTTAACATTCCATAAATCTTGTGTTTTGGGCCCCTGGAAGCATGAAAATCACTTTAAACATGCTAATTTTAGCTCTAACACTGATGATCCACCTACAAATGTGAACTGACGTTCAAAAATAAAACATTTGAAAACGGACCATTTTCCACATTTCTGAAGCATGACGTAATGGGGGGTGTTATCTCTTTTGTCGAAAATCAGCCGTTTTTGCTCGAACATTAAATGCCTCCAAATGGTATTTAATTAACTTCCCGAGCCCCTGGAAGCATGAAAATCACTTTAAACATGCTAATTTTAGCTCTAACACTGATGATCCACCTACAAATGTGAACTGACGTTGAAAAATAAAACATTTGAAAACGGACCATTTTCCACATTTCTGAAGCATGACGTAATGGGGGGGTGTTATCTCTTTTGTCGAAAATCAGCCGTTTTTGCTCGAACATTAAATGCCTCCAAATGGTATTTAATTAACTTCCCGGGGTGAAGAAACCCTTTTTGAGAACTCAGAGTGAGTAAATTGGCCATTTTCATGCACTTTTAAACCATTCCATAAATCTTGTGTTTTGGGCCCCTGGAAGCATGAAAATCACTTTAAACATGCTAATTTTAGCTCTAACACTGATGATCCACCTACAAATGTGAACTGACGTTCAAAAATAAAACATTTGAAAACGGACCATTTTCCACATTTCTGAAGCATGACGTAATGGGGGGGGTGTTATCTCTTTTGTCGAAAATCAGCCGTTTTTGCTCGAACATTAAATGCCTCCAAATGGTATTTAATTAACTTCCCGAGCCCCTGGAAGCATGAAAATCACTTTAAACATGCTAATTTTAGCTCTAACACTGATGATCCACCTACAAATGTGAACTGACGTTCAAAAATAAAACATTTGAAAACGGACCATTTTCCACATTTCTGAAGCATGACGTAATGGGGGGGTGTTATCTCTTTTGTCGAAAATCAGCCGTTTTTGCTCGAACATTAAATGCCTCCAAATGGTATTTAATTAACTTCCCGGGGTGAAGAAACCCTTTTTGAGAACTCAGAGTGAGTAAATTGGCCATTTTCATGCACTTTTAACCATTCCATAAATCTTGTGTTTTGGGCCCCTGGAAGCATGAAAATCACTTTAAACATGCTAATTTTAGCTCTAACACTGATGATCCACCTACAAATGTGAACTGACGTTCAAAAATAAAACATTTGAAAACGGACCATTTTCCACATTTCTGAAGCATGACGTAATGGGGGGGTGTTATCTCTTTTGTCGAAAATCAGCCGTTTTTGCTCGAACATTAAATGCCTCCAAATGGTATTTATTTCACTTCCCGAGCCCCTGGAAGCATAAAAATCACTTTAAACATGCTAATTTTAGCTCTAACACTGATGATCCACCTACAAATGTGAACTGACGTTCAAAAATAAAACATTTGAAAACGGACCATTTTCCACATTTCTGAAGCATGATGTAATGGGGGGGTGTTATCTCTTTTGTCGAAAATCAGCCGTTTTTGCTCGAACATTAAATGCCTCCAAATGGTATTTATTTCACTTCCCGAGCCCCTGGAAGCATGAAAATCACTTTAAACATGCTAATTTTAGCTCTAACACTGATGATCCACCTACAAATGTGAACTGACGTTCAAAATTAAAACATTTGAAAACGGACCATTTTCCACATTTCTGAAGCATGACGTAATGGGGGGGTGTTATCTCTTTTGTCGAAAATCAGCCGTTTTTGCTCGAACATTAAATGCCTCCAAATGGTATTTAATTAACTTCCCGGGGTGAAGAAACCCTTTTTGAGAACTCAGAGTGAGTAAATTGGCCATTTTCATGCACTTTTAACCATTCCATAAATCTTGTGTTTTGGGCCCCTGGAAGCATGAAAATCACTTTAAACATGCTAATTTTAGCTCTAACACTGATGATCCACCTACAAATGTGAACTGACGTTCAAAAATAAAACATTTGAAAACGGACCATTTTCCACATTTCTGAAGCATGACGTAATGGGGGGGTGTTATCTCTTTTGTCGAAAATCAGCCGTTTTTGCTCGAACATTAAATGCCTCCAAATGGTATTTAATTAACTTCCCGAGCCCCTGGAAGCATGAAAATCACTTTAAACATGCTAATTTTAGCTCTAACACTGATGATCCACCTACAAATGTGAACTGACGTTCAAAAATAAAACATTTGAAAACGGACCATTTTCCACATTTCTGAAGCATGACGTAATGGGGGGGTGTTATCTCTTTTGTCGAAAATCAGCCGTTTTTGCTCGAACATTAAATGCCTCCAAATGGTATTTAATTAACTTCCCGGGGTGAAGAAACCCTTTTTGAGAACTCAGAGTGAGTAAATCGGCCATTTTCATGCACTTTTAACCATTCCATAAATCTTGTGTTTTGGGCCCCTTGAAGCATGAAAATCACTTTAAACATGCTAATTTTAGCTCTAACACTGATGATCCACCTACAAATGTGAACTGACGTTCAAAAATAAAACATTTGAAAACGGACCATTTTCCACATTTCTGAAGCATGACGTAATGGGGGGGTGTTATCTCTTTTGTCGAAAATCAGCCGTTTTTGCTCGAACATTAAATGCCTCCAAATGGTATTTATTTCACTTCCCGAGCCCCTGGAAGCATAAAAATCACTTTAAACATGCTAATTTTAGCTCTAACACTGATGATCCACCTACAAATGTGAACTGACGTTCAAAAATAAAACATTTGAAAACGGACCATTTTCCACATTTCTGAAGCATGACGTAATGGGGGGGTGTTATCTCTTTTGTCGAAAATCAGCCGTTTTTGCTCGAACATTAAATGCCTCCAAATGGTATTTATTTCACTTCCCGAGCCCCTGGAAGCATGAAAATCACTTTAAACATGCTAATTTTAGCTCTAACACTGATGATCCACCTACAAATGTGAAAAATCATCTGTACGTTCAAAAATAAAACATTTGAAAACGGACCATTTTCCACATTTCTGAAGCATGACGTAATGGGGAGGTGTTATCTCTTTTGTCGAAAATCAGCCGTTTTTGCTCGAACATTAAATGCCTCCAAATGGTATTTAATTAACTTCCCGGGGTGAAGAAACCCTTTTTGAGAACTCAGAGTGAGTAAATTGGTCATTTTCATGCACTTTTAACCATTCCATGAATCTTGTGTTTTGGGCCCCTGGAAGCATGAAAATCACTTTAAACATGCTAATTTTAGCTCTAACACTGATGATCCACCTACAAATGTGAACTGACGTTCAAAAATAAAACATTTGAAAACGGACCATTTTCCACATTTCTGAAGCATGACGTAATGGGGGGGTGTTATCTCTTTTGTCGAAAATCAGCCGTTTTTGCTCGAACATTAAATGCCTCCAAATGGTATTTAATTAACTTCCCGAGCCCCTGGAAGCATGAAAATCACTTTAAACATGCTAATTTTAGCTCTAACACTGATGATCCACCTACAAATGTGAACTGACGTTCAAAAATAAAACATTTGAAAACGGACCATTTTCCACATTTCTGAAGCATGACGTAATGGGGGGGTGTTATCTCTTTTGTCGAAAATCAGCCGTTTTTGCTCGAACATTCAATGCCTCCAAATGGTATTTAATTAACTTCCCGGGGTGAAGAAACCCTTTTTGAGAACTCAGAGTGAGTAAATTGGCCATTTTCATGCACTTTTAACCATTCCATAAATCTTGTGTTTTGGGCCCCTGGAAGCATGAAAATCACTTTAAACATGCTAATTTTAGCTCTAACACTGATGATCCACCTACAAATGTGAACTGACGTTCAAAAATAAAACATTTGAAAACGGACCATTTTCCACATTTCTGAAGCATGACGTAATGGGGGGTGTTATCTCTTTTGTCGAAAATCAGCCGTTTTTGCTCGAACATTAAATGCCTCCAAATGGTATTTAATTAACTTCCCGGGGTGAAGAAACCCTTTTTGAGAACTCAGAGTGAGTAAATTGGCCATTTGCATGCACTTTTAACCATTCCATAAATCTTGTGTTTTGGGCCCCTGGAAGCATGAAAATCACTTTAAACATGCTAATTTTAGCTCTAACACTGATGATCCACCTACAAATGTGAACTGACGTTCAAAAATAAAACATTTGAAAACGGACCATTTTCCACATTTCTGAAGCATGACGTAATGGGGGGTGTTATCTCTTTTGTCGAAAATCAGCCGTTTTTGCTCGAACATTAAATGCCTCCAAATGGTATTTAATTAACTTCCCGAGCCCCTGGAAGCATGAAAATCACTTTAAACATGCTAATTTTAGCTCTAACACTGATGATCCACCTACAAATGTGAACTGACGTTCAAAAATAAAACATTTGAAAACGGACCATTTTCCACATTTCTGAAGCATGACGTAATGGGGGGGTGTTATCTCTTTTGTCGAAAATCAGCCGTTTTTGCTCGAACATTAAATGCCTCCAAATGGTATTTAATTAACTTCCCGGGGTGAAGAAACCCTTTTTGAGAACTCAGAGTGAGTAAATTGGCCATTTTCATGCACTTTTAACCATTCCATAAATCTTGTGTTTTGGGCCCCTGGAAGCATGAAAATCACTTTAAACATGCTAATTTTAGCTCTAACACTGATGATCCACCTACAAATGTGAACTGACGTTCAAAAATAAAACATTTGAAAACGGACCATTTTCCACATTTCTGAAGCATGACGTAATGGGGGGGTGTTATCTCTTTTGTCGAAAATCAGCCGTTTTTGCTCGAACATTAAATGCCTCCAAATGGTATTTAATTAACTTCCCGAGCCCCTGGAAGCATGAAAATCACTTTAAACATGCTAATTTTAGCTCTAACACTGATGATCCACCTACAAATGTGAACTGACATTCAAAAATAAAACATTTGAAAACGGACCATTTTCCACATTTCTGAAGCATGACGTAATGGGGGGGTGTTATCTCTTTTGTCGAAAATCAGCCGTTTTTGCTCGAACATTAAATGCCTCCAAATGGTATTTAATTAACTTCCCGGGGTGAAGAAACCCTTTTTGAGAACTCAGAGTGAGTAAATTGGCCATTTTCATGCACTTTTAACCATTCCATAAATCTTGTGTTTTGGGCCCCTGGAAGCATGAAAATCACTTTAAACATGCTAATTTTAGCTCTAACACTGATGATCCACCTACAAATGTGAAATAAAACATTTGAAAACGGACCATTTTCCA